>NC_092579.1:26337665-26937665 GCF_037975245.1 Apostichopus japonicus
TCTCTCACCTCCCTTATTTCTGTTTCAAAGGTTGCAACTTATCAAATATGCGTAGTTTAATCTGCGCAATTCTTCAAATTCCTCTTCCATTACACGAAAAGCACTTCAGATTATCACTGGTGCGAAACTCACGGATCTGTATCTAAACTAAGTTAAATGCGATGTCAACAAGAAAGAGCGGCTTGAGGCTAAAAATCAAAACATTTCTATCTGATTTCACGTTGATTGTAATCTATAGAAATCTTCATTTTCCATAGTTTCTCTGGGAGATGAAAACACGATAATATTCTGCATATAGGCCTACGACATGAACCTGAAGTAATAATAAAGATGACAGAGCATAGAGCCACAAATTCGGCGAATTTTAGCCATAAATAAAAGTACCATGGTTGATGGATATTCCAGTGGTTGAAGTTCATTGTTAAGCAAGATAGCATGCTTGGAATTGCCTGCATTTTTAGGTCATAACAAATGACATATAATTGTGTGGAGTAACATAATTTTAAAATTGGATGATAATTTACGCATGAATCTGACAATAACCGAGTCAGTGATGTCATGATATCATTTAAGAGAAAAGTTATTTTTCTCCGTAACGTACTAATTAATTAATTAATTAATTCTGAGGGAAATAGTATTCTTACAAACAACTTGCAGAAAGATGAAATTCTATAAATGCAGAGAATATCGACAACTGAGCGAGCATTCAAAATATTTAACATTTGAAGGATAAATTACCAAAACGGTATTTGACAGGTAAGGATAAAGCTTACAAGAAGATCTGCCATGTGACATCACCGATCACTAGCTTCAATCCGCTTCCGGTAAGGGAGAGTTTATCTGGTTATACATATAGCTTAGAACAAGATATTCAGCTGAAAGTGTTTAAGCTAGCAGTCTGGAAAATTGCCCCTCCGGGCATAGAAATGTCACATTCGTGGCCACCGGAATCTCCCTTTAATGATGACAATAAGAGCGGGTATAGCCGAGGGTGTTGCATATCGCATCGCAAACACCATTCATGGACAACTGATTACAGTTTAAGGACAATCACATTGGAAAAGCCACACCTTTTATGAACTCCGCACCAAAAAGGAGAAGGAGAGGAAGATAAAAAAAAACAGGATTTTGTCATGTCCAGATTCGTATATGGGATTGAGAGTTTTTCGATGATCACATTTTAGCATTTCTGGTGAGCAAAACACAGTACCAAAAACAGACCTTTTTTAATCTAAAAGATCGCGAGCCGAATAGTTCCAACGATGTTTGTGCGCGCACGCATGCGCGCGTTTGTGTGTGAAAACACATTTGTATCCTGTTACAAAGAAACTGTGCATTGGTCGGTCCGTATGTAAACTTACACATTTTCACCCACTTTCACACTTTTAGATCAAACTATGTCATATTTACGTCATTATAATGGTATTTCAAAACGAAGAATGTATAGCGTCTACATTTTCGTCTGTATAGTAACCGAGATTGCAAAGTTATTATTAACCAGTTTTGCTTTTCATATTAGTGCTGCTACAAGGGTTAGAGGTAAATGTACTAACCTTCACCTATAAATATATATACATATCTAACACCTAAACGCCAAAGTATAATAAAACAAAATGGTCTAAGATCATTCCGTGTTTTCAACCTGTTTGTTTGGTTATAAATTGTCTCTCCAATATTGGGCCTTCGGGATGATGGCAGCTTTAAAGCCATCCATTTCATCGACTTATTTACGAGAAGCAGTAAATAATCCTTATATAGGGACAGTCATCATCATACTGATGGAGTGATATAATCCTACGGCGGACTTGGAAGTAAGATACACACACTACCGTTGTAACTCCTGCCACTGAGAAAAGGAGGTGTGTTCTTACTGTATATTGTGCACATATATAGAAGCCAGTGAGGCTAGTAGCAGTTGTGAAATCCGTGGAGTATAGAGTAGACCGTACAAACATTCCATTATAGAAAGTATAGGCCAAGCTAATGCGTTGTATATACACAACCGACACTTGCTCAAACAAAATATTTGAAGCCATTCCAACTCGTGTAAAACAAATTTTAACGGAGTTACATGATTATGATCAGGGTCAAAAAAGAAATAATAATAATATATATTGTTGTGTGTGGGTTTTTTTTAAATCGAAATCGACACCAACCCCCTCTTCCAACTAACCCCCCCCCCTTGCACCCCCTTCACCGCCATTTCATACCTTTATCGTGAATGTGTCCATATATATTTCTATAGTATTCATATTTTGATGGGCTATAAATACATATCCACATGCAGCTTAAGATTGTTTGTGGTTTGGCAATCTTAACAACTGTTGTAATAGTGGTTCTATAGCTACACAGGTCTCTAGGTCATCCAAAAACACCAAAGATGCGATTCTTTGGCAGAAACAGTAATTAAGTTTTCCCCAGGAATTTAGACATTTTTTTTTTAAACAATTTTTTACGTTATCATATGACCTAAATTTCGGAAACAGAGGTATTTTTTCCATGAAGATTTGTTTATGAATTTTTGGTAAAATCACAATACCTTTGCAACCCTCCTCGGTCATAATAATATCGGTTGCCATAGATACACAGTCATGCTATTACACAGAGTAGTAATTCTTTGGAGGGTAATTACTCGCATGCACCTTCCTTGCAGGAGGTGTGCTGAACTTTTAGACCAGCAACAGAAAAGAAGGGAAAATATTTCAGTCCCGCAAAGCACTTTAGTATTCCAGAATTGTTTAAAACGAAGACAAATGTAGCTAAAAACATGTTTATAGTTGATAGAGAGACAAAGAGGCAAAAACTAAATAAGTAAATAAAAACAAAGTGGTGGGGGCGGGGCGGGGCGGAGGAGGAGGAGGAGGAGGAGGAGGAGGAGGAGGAGGAGGAGGAGGAGGAGGAGTAGGAGGAGAAAGAAACTGCAATCCAAGGAGAAAAATTGGTAGTCGACTAATTCAGAGTATGCAAAGATAGAGTAGAATATGCAAAGATAGAATATGCAAATAAAGACTTATAAAATGTTAAAATATTGGACATGAATTATTGCCAGGTGAGTTATTGCAGTTCCGACAACAAAGCCCAAAAAAACTAGACAGAGAGAGGAATAAATTGTACCGATGCAAGGAACTGTTCCTTATAAACGGATGTAACCTATCTTATTAAGGGTATAGGGAGAATCTCGTCAGAAAGAGTATATCTTATTTGGTGGATTTTAATCACCGCCAGTGTGTTTGATGACAGCCTAAACTGAAGCTATACATTCATTATATGGGCTACACTAACATATCAACTTCTGTCATTCCTTCATCTTTGTTTTCTGCAACGTGTGAGGTTGTCAGAGCTTCTTCCTGTACTTCTCCATTAACAGGTTGAACTCTCGTTATGCATGCGTCTATCATTCAAGTTCGCCACCCAAAACTAGTAATCTTCGCTAGCCGATCATCTCATACAAATTGATCGAAAATCGTGCACTTCAAATCCGCTTTACAAAAGTATATTCTATGAGATTATGAACCTACCTAGTCCTCGCTACGTATTATGGACGGCGCGATTCATGACGCACTATATCCGGGATTAAACCAAATTTGATTTAGAAGCTAAAATTTAGCAAAATGACCTCCTTGGCTACATGGAGAACTGTCCTACAAGGACCCGCTAATTACATTACTATTTAAAATCGGTATAACGCCAGCACCAGTTGTATAGATAGCTGTAACTTAACCCACCAGAGAACAACAAAACATACAGGGGCTGTATCTAATGTCTCTTAGCGCCTGTTCCCGTCACCTATATATACGCAATTGTCATTCAGTGCAGATTGATTTTGTACCAATAATTGCCTGTATATTACACCTATATATATATATATATATATATATATATATATATATATATATATATATATATATAATATATATATATATATATATATATATATATATCACGATACCATTAAATAATCTTGGATGGAAATAATCATATTTAGCCTATAGTCTGACTAATAATATAACAAAGATCAAAGACAATGCGACACTGTCCTATAATGTGTCAAAAGAAAAAAAACTTGTCAAAAATGACTATCTCTGACAAAAAATCACACATGATCAAGTTTACTGACAAAATAATTAAATTAGAAAGCAATCACAAAGATGGGAACCTATCAACTGCAGATTCTCTCCCAAAAATGCGAGTCCTCCACGTAACAGTTCTTTGAAAGACGTATACAACTGTGTGGTATAGACCTCCATCATGAACTGCCGTATAAATCAAGAAACATCCTGCAGGCTTCTTCTGGCACTAAATCGATCAGCAGTAACTGAGCAAAAGCCGCGCTATATCTACTTTTATTTAATCGATAACGAAAGTTTCAAGGGAATGTACTCAAATCGACATATTTTCGGAGAAAGATGATTTTGAAACAGAAAAGAAGCGTCGTGCCCAAGCACAGGTCAGGATTTGGCGGCGGGACTCATGCTATAGAGGTTTGCCCGCCGCGTGCAATATATATACTAAATCAATCAAATGCAGGTAGAAAAGACCAGATAAAAATAGTATAGTCATAAGACCAGTATATCGATTAGTGAAAAGGAACGTGTGGGGGTGGGTGGGTGGGTGTTGAAGAGTCACAACACACGTCTGGGTATAACATATATATTACGTACAATAAAGGATATCAACATCTTACGTAGATGGGTATAGAAACGAGTGATATAGACGTTGAAAGTGAGTCTAAAAATAGAGACCAACTGTGGTATACTTGAAACTGTGAGTTAGGTATAGAACCCTCATTCACAAGTGGAATCCAATAAGTGTGTGCATGGGGTTGTTATAAAGTTAGTTGTGTTCGTCTGCGTGTGTATGTGTGTGCGTTTATTGTTAACGTTACATATAGGCCTGAATAACATTGTCGTAATTAACTGCATCGTTAGTACATTATCATTACTTATGCATAAATAGTGAATAAAATATAACGAGGAGACGGGTGTGATAATTGCGGAGTATATCCATTCAAGTATAATTTACTGTGTGCAGTGATACTTTCGACATTCAAAGAGGTGTTCAGGTACATGTAAAACACAAAACCAACTGTTATCGAAAACAAATGAAAGTAAGAGATTTTGCGGTATTTAAAAGAAAGTATAGATAAATAACTCACGTGGCCATGGTTCAGAAACATTTGACGATGAAATACAGTTTAGCCGTCACAGGTCTTCGTTGAAACCTCAGGTTTAATCTTTCGTTCTCTTCAGCTCAATCCGAGTTTCTTAAGTTCTTCTTTTCGAAAAGCAGGGTTAAATTTCATCAAAATTGGCTGGTAGCTCAATTCGTTTCATATGTCAGTTGGTTGAGAGGACAGTTGAAATCTTACGAGCTATATAGTACTCCCGTAACTCTAAATCATTGAAGACCCAACAAATGCAGAGTTTTTTCTGCTTTCCCTAAAAGCAAGTTCAACAACAGTCTATAAGTCTATTTGGATTGTCGGATTCCGCCAGGTGGTTGACACAAGATAACTGATCCGAAACAAGTTGTTCAAGTAACGAGTGAGCCATGCAGTGAACTTCAGTCCAAAATGCAACACGTTCGATCTGGCCCAACATACAAGTAGGTTACTAAGTTCTCACGCTTGATAAGTCTGTTGTCTCACCACCGATGTTTCATGTTGTCCGACCAGATCCATCTAACTTTCTTGGTAGTTTTCCAAAGCACAGAGCGAGAATGGAATATTGGTCTTTGCTAGGTAATACAAGCCACCAGGGTATCGAAGACCGCACTCCAAACAAAAAGTGCAAAGTTCAAACTCGAGTGTCTGCGCTACTCAAAATATTATACTCAATCACACCACAACAAGGTATGCGGAATGGGCTCTTTGCTAGTGATCGATATTTCATTCAGATAGTTTCCAAATGTTTGTAAGGTGAAGTCATAGAATTTAATGGAAATATCGTGGAAAGTTCATTAATTGTGAGTCTAAACTCTGCAGAATTAATGTTTACTTTAGGCTCTCAATGTACTTCGAGTTATACCTGCAAACTAGCTCCGTACAGAAGTGCTTGAGTGTTGTTGGCGTCTTTGAGGTTTTGTGCAGAAAACTATACCGCTAAGAGGTTGTACGTTGTTGTCCTCACCTGTTTGTTCTTTGATGTCACTTAGATACTTCTTATTTCTTAGTTGCTCTTATCCTCACATTTACAAGCTCCCAATGTAAGGTATGTTTACGAGAAATGAGTACCTCCCCTGTCAGCTCTACATGTCAACATATCAAGCTGGAGCAAAAGCAGCAAGAGTCTGCTCTATGGGAGAAATAGGGGGCGCTCTACGAGTAAATCGCATTTGTAAGATTAGCATTCGTTTTTCATGTCTTCGTGTATAGCTCGCAGGCAGGTTGCCAGAACAAATATATCAACTAAACCAACCCCCCACCCCCCCAAAAAAAAAAAAAAAATACCGGGTATTGTTTGAAACATGCTTCATAAAATAGCAAGAGACCTACATCCCGTAATTAACCGCGAATTGAAGGAAATCGAATCAACTTCCTCCACATTTATGGTCGACAAATATATTTTACTCATAGTGAAAGTTTTCAGAAAGTAGATAAATTGTTACTCCGTTGTTTGATGGTTTGATTTCTTATTTATCCAAATATAAGCTCGGAAATCATCCTGGATGGGAAACAATTCCTAAGCCTATACTATATGAAAATACTATACTATACAGTGTGCTAGTAATTACAAAAACCCTTATTTTGATATTTTAATTGATTGGTTCTCGTGGCAGCTTGCCACGCATCGTACCCATCGAATGGTAAATGAGCGAGAGAGAGAGAGAGAGGGGGTGGAATGAGACAAGGGGAAGGGAGGTATGGTTGGTAGCCCCTTGCTGACATATCCAGTAGCAAACTCTGGATGAAGGATGATGGATATGGGCAGTGGCGTATAAAAAAATCTCTAGAAAATTGGTATTACCTGGGAAAGTATCGGGCTAAAAAACTTTAATCTATGACCTGGTTATGGATAACTTCTTTATAAGGTTATGAAACGGTTCATTTCAATAAACTTGCAACAAGTTTATCCCTCTGTACGTTAGGTTGTATGTATAGGTCTCTTGAAACGTCCTGCTTGAACATTAATGTTAAATTGTCCAGACACTATAACACTGACGAGGAGGGTTGCCCTCTGTCCTCGGGAGTTATAACTTACACTCCCGATAGGTTGATTTTTAGTTGTTACTATTCCGGTGTTCAAGGTATTCACCTTTAATATCATTGTTAAAACTCTAGGAAAGCTCCTTTAACGCTGAATTGCCGAATACGTCATCTCACCGTAACAGGCCTAAATATTAACGATAACAATCCATTGTTTTGTAAATTCTAAACAGCCCCGTTCTCGTTAACGTTAGCTTTCACTTCATCGTTTGAAATCAAGCTTTTGACCCATCCAGTAGGAGGAACATATATAGGAGCAAAAGCCTATAATTTATTTGTGGAGATCAAAGGTCATTTGGGGTCACCAGGGGTGAAATTGAGTAAACCTTGTAAACACGATATCTCAAGAAGAAAAGCCTAGATCAATCTCGCATTTCGTGTGATGGAGTACCAACTGAGTGCAAAATCCCTATTGTTTTTGGTGGAGGTCGAAGTCCATTTGGGGTCACTAGAGGGCAAATTGTGAAAACCTTGTAAACACGATAACTCAAGAAGGGAAGGTTGGACGAATCTCATATTTCCGTATGTAGTTGGTACATGTTCAGTACAAGTTTTTATTGAGGTCAAAGGTCAGTTGGAGTCACCAAGTTGTGGAAACCTTGTTTTATAAGCTACCGTATCTCTCACAGACCTATCAGATAACATGTGGGTTACGCCTCATACGAATATAGGAGGCTATTGGCAATTGGAAATGAGCTTATGGGCATCCGTAGAATCTAAAACTCAAAACTGAAAACTCGAACATATTTGAATTGGCTTCAACGTGCCCCTCGGAAGCCTTACTTTGCGTGCGAAAAGGTGTACTTTGTAGTACAGCGGTTCTATTGGATGTTTTCCGTCGTATTTATTTCAGGTTGGATGTAGTTTCGTTGTGACCAGGCAGCGTTTATGAAACAGTTCGTCTAGTTAGATTTTTTAGTATTATGAATCTCAATGCGAAAAATAATTGTGTAAAACGGTCAGAGAAATATAGCGATCCTTGTGTATCACGTGACGGCAGTATTAGTTTGTAGCTATTGAATGACTATGTCTGTGTTGTCTCTCTTTCCAAAGCATCAGCTGTCAGGATGAACAACATCTTTAATCCTCGAATTCAAATGCCTGATTACGTAAGTCTAACATTCATTAATTGTTGCGTATATGTTCTTATGATGACTAAGGCCTTATAAATTATGCTAACATTACGATTAAAATTGACTATATAATCAGAAGGAACCCCTGATCCATAAGCATGATTTTGGCAAGAATCTAAAATGTCGGGATTTTGGGCCAAATATTGAAAAAATTATAAGTCTATGATATATATATTTAGTCATGTTAGCATAAGTTATTAAGGCTTTTTCAGGCCTAAAATTTGATAGAACCCCACTTTCAATTGGTGCTAAAACCTCCCCTGGGACCCTGGATGGCAATTAAAGGCATCCTGATAAAATCTGAGAAATTAAATCTTTATCCCCAAAGTTTGGTTAAGGCAGTATAATAGGCTAAATTTATAGCCTTATGATCATATTTTAGGCCTGAAAAAGCAAAAGCCTTGTAAATGATGCTTACATTAGGGTTATTTCTCTCTCATTATTGTGTAGCACTGCCTATTAACATGAAGGGACTTCTGTGAGTAAATTGCTAAGAGGTTGGTAAGGGGGAGGGAGTGGGTTGGTTATTGCGTTTTCATTTCCACAACAGTTGAAGATGTCATTACCCAACGGTGTTGATACAATATAACCAATTTTCTTTACCGAAGTGGGTAGAGTAACACTTTTTTAAAAAGATCTAAATTCTTTTGATTGCCTAGTTGCTAAAGTAATGGTCAAGGCAACGTTTCCTGAATCTGCTAAGCTTATTTCGCGCGCGGTTGGGGTTGAAAACTATTAATATGCAACAACCAGTTAAAGCAACAGTATCGGGCAGTATTTTATCACCTTCCGTTCCATTTTTGAAGAAAAAATTACGATTAAAACATTGAACACTTCTATCGCTTAGCATACAACTTCCGAGGAACAACACAAAACCGGAAAACATTTATAAATAACAAAGGTTTGATTTGACTGCTTTGAAATCACGTATCACTGGCAAGATGCGTCGAGCGCCCTCTTTCAAGGTTTAAGCCTCTAAAACGATCGTAAATTATCTTTGCTATATTGTTATGAAATGATTACCATCGAAATATTTCGTGAAACTCTATAAACTGAGGAATTTGGGCTAAAATATGATCGTGTTTGAAATGTTTCGATTTTATCTAGGCTTCTTTGACAGAAATATAAATTTCTCGGGACGATTAAGTTCGAGCCAATAAATATTGATAAAACCGCCGTTATATTTAGATAGGGGGCATATCGACATAAAACAAACGTAAACTTTTGCTTACCTCTTATCCGAATTTTTGAATAAAAACAAGGATGTTAGTGTTACAATTTTAAAGGCACCTCAGAGAAATCAGCATTGGCCTACGGAGGCAAAAACATGCCGGAATAAATAGGAACGATTTTATCCCTTCTGTAAAATCAAAAGGAACCCCTGATCCATATGCATTCATTTTTTACCCCAAACGGATCTCTTTTCATAGTAACGTTTCTTTTTTGGGAGGGGCGGAGGGCAATAGGATCATTGGTTGTTCAACAAGTCCGGTTAATACTAAATTATCATCGACGAATTTTCATGCCGATATTTTTGTTTTAAAATTCGCATTTCTAACACCCCTCCCTCGGCTTCCCGTCTCCCTTAAATATCCTATTACTACTTCAGCCATTTCAGCAGTGATGGCTTGTTCAAATACCTATATGTCAAAATACAAAATACACAATTGAACAAATAAATTACAAAGAAAGTTATTGATGGAAAACAGTTTATTTTAGGACATACAGAAGTCAATAATACCCTGCATCTTAATCAATAATCCCCTGCATCTTAATGTCCACATCTGTTGTGGATGAAGGTTAAGCTTATGTGTCAGTATTAACATAAGTTGATATGAATATACAAAAAGTACAAATATCAGAAATTGTTACACAAAACGTGTTAAATTGTGATTTCTGTTTTTTGTATAAAACCAGCTTAAAATACTAAACAACTGCTTCCTAAAAATGCATATCTGTTTGACCTGTGTTGACCTCAAATGAACTTTGATCTCCAGGAGAATCTACATCTTATTTCTTACCCACCAAAGCATAATTCTTGCAACCTAAGGAGGTACAAATTTTAATCCATTGTGCACATATTTGTCGTCTCCTGTTTACAAACCAAAAGCAGTACACACACTGTCCATCACCAATGCATAGATTCCTTTTGCCTTTTGACAACTAATCAAAAATGAAATTACGGGAGATGGCACCTATATCATACCTAGTGTCATATCTCATAATCCCATTATATTCTATCTATAGTACAATGCCATAAACACATACACCGTCTGCCCTGTAGTATCATTACCTCTTCATATATATTCAGCTAATACATAATACATACATAATACCACAGTATCCTTTCAATAAAATCTACATTCACAATATCATTTATAAAACTATACCTTCCATTCTCTCCCTACAACTGCCAACTAGTTCAGCATGCTGCTATGCATATCATACTTTGCTATTATCACACACATTTCAAGACCTGAATTTAAGGCGAATACAACCCCCCAGTTTTCGGATGAATCGATAACTATGGGGCATGGTAACAATGCCTTGAAAGACACACCCTGTTATAAGTATTATTGTGCATCACAGAGTACAAACCATCCACAATAGTGCTCCCCCTCAATTTGGCCCACCCTCTGCCTCCAGAAGTAGGCCTATATGTGGTTGCATCCCTGGGTTTAAGTATTTACAACTGGATGCCCTTTCTTTAAGTGGCATGAACTAAAGGTGTGCCCTTAAAGCCATCATATGTATTATCAATGATAGAAGGATATTTTGTACTTCTGTTTATATCTAAATAAAATAATACTGTTAGCAAACTGCTTATCCAATAGAGAGCCTGTGTAAGAGAATGTGTTAAAGTAAGTTGGTCTGACCTTTCGATCCTAGCAGGATCTTTTTTGTACCTTCTCACTGTCACTTGTCATTTAGCCTCTGAAGAACTTACTTTTTCACACTGTTTATATCCAAACAAAAACAATTAAATAAATAATCAAATGATTAATCACCAAATGATTAAATGCCATCTTCTGTCTACTGACCTCTAATAAAAATGGTCAAAATAAGCTAATTTTGGAAGATATAATAATGACAGCTCAAACCCACCATTCCAGCACCTGTATGTTCACACGTAGTATGAAATTCATCCAAGATTATTGTTGGAGTAACCACCATGTTTACAAGGTTTCATACTGTGACCTATGCAAGCCTTAATTGGCCATTATAGCATCCACCAATTTCATTTGACTTGCATCTACATACCTAGAAAGCTGCACTTTTTGCAATGTGTTTGCAAGGGCATCTCACACACACACACCAAACATCTTGAAAGTAAAAAGTTAATGTTAAAATTAAAACGTTTACAGTCTTATATCAAAGGCATGGCCTTCTCACAGGACTTTTACAACATTTGAGCCCCGGTCACTGGTAACATGCCACACCCACACACCCAAGTGTGCACATATCAAAACAGTCACTCCCAGGGCACTACAGTACCCCACATCATCGTGACCCCTGGGGGACTTCCTATAGGGTGCGTCCACGAATCCGCACACACAACTATATTTACAAGTTACCTCGCAGGTCCCTATTTATACACCTGGGTGAAGAGTGGCAAGGGAGATTGAAGTGCCTTGCCCAAGGACACAATGTAATGGCAAGAATTCCAACCTGCAAACCTTAGATCACAATTCCATTGTCTTAGCCCTCTGTCGGCAACAAGGTGTAAAACCATGTCTGAGCACAGTTCGAAGAATAAATAATGGATTGCACTTTGAGAAAGTTCTGGTAGAACAATGATATCTAATTTATCACAAATATTCACTTCCTTCAAAATGAATAGGTCATTTACCCTTAAGTCCTTTCTTAAAGTTTAATCGCATTGAATGTATCAATTCCTCTCCAAAGTTTGACTAAATAATATTAGTTATTTTTAATTTTAATTCTAACCAAAACTACTAACAAATATGTTTTACACACCACAATCATGTCCAAACAAGTGATGCCACTGGAAAAAATGCCATTGAAATACAGACCTTCCAGTTAAAGAATTGAGTGATCAACAAATAAAAAGTAACATTTTATGCTCCTTTCATAGCTGGTGATCAGTGCAACAAAAAAAAAACCTGATACATCTCTGTGGAGGCAAAAAAACCTTTCTTAGCAGATTGGGAAGTGACGGCTTCCATTCTCCCTGACTGGCATCGGTTTAATTGGGTGCTGCTAGTTTCTCAATTGGGTCTGCTCCGAGTGCCATACTTGCTGACCCATCCTCTGTGTAGGAAAGGAAAATAAAGTGGAAGAAAATGACACCAGGGCCACCATTTTCCAAATTTGAAAGATTTTCAAGTTAACAATCATATCCTGCTAACACATCCAAACCAGTCAAACACTAATCATGTGTCTTGAGGGGGTTTATGCATTTTTAAATTTTCATCTTTACTATGTATGTTACTCACAGGAACTTTGCATCTGTCCAATCTCATGCCAATATATCAATTGACTTTACATAGCATTCCACACTCACAAATGGTTAGGCTATACTTTGCCTAATATAGTCCTGTCTATGGTTCATCCAAGCATGAGATTAAGACTTATCTAATGGTTTAGTCTTATATGAGCACATGTAATGTAACACCAAACTCAACATTTTCAAGTTTGATCATTTTTGACTTCACATGATCAGTATTAAAGGTTATCGCATTCATGTCTATGGTGCATCCAAGTGTTACCTTTAGAGTAATCAAATGGTTTAGTCAGTGGCAGAGCGTCCATACAGTCAGGGGAGGGGGGGGGGCAGATGCCCCCCTGACGGACTCAAATGGACTGCTGGCGCCCTTTTCAGCTTTTTACTTATTCGCGATTATTGACTTTTTTATTGCGCTCTCATCTACCTATTGACATTTGTCACATTTTGTTGGCGATGACACCTATTTATTCTTCGTTTATCTGCAAATTAGCAAGGCCCGGAAAGGGTCATGCTGACGACTAGAGAGTATCTTTACTCGAAAAATGTCTGTACGCTCTGTGGCGTCCACGCCAACCTGTGGTGGCACTCCGCTTAGATAGTGTCGAAAGCACCACTACAGACCATTCTCGCCCCCCCCCTGACCAATACCCCTAGCTCCGCCACTGGGTTTAGTGATATCACTGCGATGTCTTATATGAGAAAAAAAAACGAATTAGCTATAATGACAAGGTAAAAGAGAACACTATTTTCACCCTAAGTTAATAATTTAATAACACAAACCCAACCACCATCTTAACATATTGACAGTGGTCTTCAGCATGAGGGACTATCAAAGGAAATCTTGCTCCACTTGGCTGAAAGAAACTTAGGTTGTAAAGCAGTGCCAGGGACTGCCATTTTGTCAAAGTGTAATGTCAAGTGCCACCTTGGAGGTGAGAGCTTTAACTGTCTCTTTGTATTTTATTTCATGCTATCAAGATGGATGTACACAATGGTCCCCTTTACATTAGGTTGCGAGCACAATTTTTGTGTAACACAAAGTACTTACCATTTATCTTCACAGGAGTGGTTCGCCCCTCAGAGCTGGTTGCAGTACCGTGCACATAGGCATTGGGTGGAATCTCTCCCACGTTCATATCTTCTGAAGAAAGGACAGCATGAAAAGGTATGTTAGGTTTTCAGATATTCAATGATAACCAAGAGCATATACTTTCCAAGGGGGAAGCGGTGACAATGCCCCCCACCCTCTCCCATTTCCACAAATGATTACCAACTCCTTATCCCCCTCCCCGTCCCCTTCTCTCAAAACTGAAAAATGAGAGACAGACAGACAGACAGACTTCTACTGTCTACTAACACATTTACTCTAAAATATACATTTGATCAAGCATTCAGTAGCAGTTACAACATCAATACAAAGAATTAAACAAAATATTAAAAACAGAAACAACTCTGTACAACCTAAGGGATTTCTTTATATTTTTTACAATGAAAGCACCAACTGTTGATAGCTGGTGACAGGGGAAGAAGCACCAACTGTTGATAGCTGGTGACAGGGGAAGAAGCACCAACTGTTGATAGCTGGTGACAGGGGAAGAAGCACCAACTGTTGATAGCTGGTGACGGGAAGAAGCACCAACTGTTGATAGCTGGTGACAGGGGAAGAAGCACCAACTGTTGATAGCTGGTGACAGGGGAATAAGCACCAACGGTTGATTATGGTGACAGGGGAAGAAGCACCAACTGTTGATAGCTAGTGACAGGGGAATAAGCACCAACTGTTGATAGCTGGTGACAGGGGAAGAAGCACCAACTGTTGATAGCTGGTGACAGGGGAAGAAGCACCAATTGTTGATAGCTGGAGACAGGGGAAGAAGCACCAACTGTTGATAGCTGGTGACAGGGGAAGAAGCACCAACTGTTGATAGCTGGTAACAGGGGAAGAAGCACCAACTGTTGATAGCTGGTGACAGGGGATGAAGCACCAACTGTTGATAGCTGGTGACAGGGGAAGAAGCACCAACTGTTGATAGCTGGTGACAGGGGAAGAAGCGCCACCTGTTGATAGCTGGTGACAGGGGAAGTAGCACCAACAACTGTTGATAACTTGACAGCTGGTGACAGGGGAAGAAGCACCAACTGTTGATAGCTGGTGACAGGGGAATAAGCACCAAGTGTTGATAGCTGGTGACAGGGGAAGAATGATAGCTGGTGACAGGGGATGAAGCACCAACTGTTGATAGCTGGTGACAGGGGAAGAAGCACCAACTGTTGATAGCTGGTGACAGGGGAAGAAGCACCAACTGTTGATAGCTGGTGACAGTACCATTATTTTCAAGTCTGTACCTGTATGAATCTATCGTTATCTTACTATCTTACTATCGTTATCTATGAAACAGAAAACAAAGCCTCTGTAGGAAAACAAATTTCAACACAACACATGCGCAGGAGTGGAATATCTAATCATTTGCTGCATATAATACCAGCTCAGCAAGATCCTTTACCTTGTCCACTGTCAGAGGGGTGAGATATGACTGATTCTAGTAGGGTAGCTGTCTGCTTTACATCAGTACCATTAGGTCCTGCAAAAATAAATAACAACAAACAGTTACTAGTAAGAAAACTGGAGAAATTTTACCACCACAGTAAATTTTATCCACAGCAAAGGAATTTTGAAACTGTTATTCTATTTCTGCAAGTTCTATTGCTGAATTTGGATCGTACCTTGGTATTATTGATGTATGTACATCATTATGAAACATAGTCTCAATACTGTAAGCTCAAATTGAGCCTTGCTGCATTTTTACGCTCTTGTATATATAAATCTAAGCAAACACTTATTCAAAAGTCAGTTTAGTAATTTCATTGTAGATATAGAAAAGGTCCTGACTGCAGTTTTTAAAATGGCAAAATGACAAAACATTCTCCACAACACAAAAGCTTAAACATGCAGGCAGGCAGGAGGGAGATCGAGAGGGTGAATCATGCAGCAGTTAACATGCAAATTAAATGTTACATTTATTAACATAAATTAGCAGCATTCAAGAAAAGTGAAGATCCATTATTCACAACACATCATGCCTACCTATGCGGGTATTAATTTGTGCTTAAAATGGTGATATTGCATGTCAGATATATGTCTGATTTGACATATGTAGCAAATGACAAACACACAATTTCTACTTTGTTACTGTTCTATTTGCAGGTTCAACCATAATTACCTTTGTTACTGAAATTGGACATGCTATTTCTAGGAGCAGCTTTTTTTGAACATACAAGGTTGGGCGATAAGTTTTGTTTTTTTGTTTTTTTTACAGACCAGACATGTTGCATTCCATGCGAAACAAACAAACTCCATGCTACCTTGTGGTCATTCTCCTCTTGCCCATAAATGGAAAACACCTAACATCATTACTAAAATATGAATCAAAAATCAACAGATCATGAACCAAGACAGTTATATAAGATGCAAGTAAACAAGAGGCAAAGTATGGCACACATGAAATTACTCATATTCGATACCATTTGAAGTGAAATTCCTTGTGATATGTGACAAAACATAATCCCCACTCAACCAAAACTGAAAGCAAAGAAAAATGGAAAACAACTCAAGTATAACAAACACTAAATTTAGATTTCCAGTGACCCACAAGAGACTCAATCTATGTTATCTGTTACCACCTAACCATACATATATGCCTGCTTCCAATATTCATCTCATGAACTTAAAGGATTTAGGCATCTGTCATTTCACGTTAATAGGTTTGCCTTTTATAGTTGTTGCCCTGGCAACTGTAACCATATACACATCTAACCAGCGTTATCAAACATAATCACATCAGAGACAGAAAGGGGAATAAGAAAATTACAATCCAATTTTGAAAGAGCAATATAAATTGATTTTAATCAATGAACTAAGAATACAAGTCCTATGACCAAACTAATGAAAAGACACATGTATGTCTACAAACTCCATTGACTCTTTCTGCCATACTATGGAGTTTATAAGTTGTTTACGTGTTACAATCCATACCATTGTATTCTCCATTTGATCATATTACAGGGCAATACATAACATAACTATTATAAATAGGCTCATGGAACCAGCAAAATCCTACCGTGGGTAATGCGACTGGTAACACCAACAACTCTAGTGCTTTAAAACTAGGGCTATAAGATCTTGTATAACAGCTCAGACATCCATGATACACACATATAGTCATCACTTATTAAAAAGAAACAACAGACAAACATTCATAGACGTCGCCGGGCTTGAATCGCTGCAAATGTAATATTTACAGTGAAACCCTTACCTTGTGGACTGTTAGGAGACTGAATGACAACATCTACTACTTGGAAAGCAATCTGGTCACCAACACGTCCTGCAGAAAAAAAACAATACAGCCAGGGGCCTCATTGTGATTCCTTGCCAATTGAGATTATAATACCAAGGTTTCGTCATTGTTGATTAAATTGATCAGCATGGTTCTCTCACTGACTGTGGACCTACCTACTAAATATGTTAACTTACCATGTTAATTTACAAGCTATTTTTAGCAAAAATCAATTCAAGCCCTGCCCCCTAATAAATGTGCATAATATCACATTGAACATACATTATCATGTACCCTTATTTGCCAACACCTTCACACAAAGTATGATTCAATTCTGAAAATGTTTACATTTGACCCTGTGACCTAATTAATACTCTTGAGATGAGCACCAAATCAATAGGGTTCTTCTAATCACTATGGCGCATATATGTACCAAGTATGACTTCAGTCCAACTTGTCGTTGTTCAGTTACCATGTTTACAAGCTATTTTAGTGAAAATGAACTTAAGCTCCGCCCCCTAATAAATATACCTAATGTCAACTTGAACATATGTTACCATGTACCCACTATCTACCAACACATTAATACCAAGTATGAATATATTCTGACTTTTGTTTGCAGAGTTATAAGCATTTGGAGATTTTCACGTTTGACCTTGTGACCTCATTATTATTCATGAGATGAGCACCAAAAGACAATAGGGTTCATCTACACACTATGGTGCATCTATGTACCAAGTATGACTTCAATCCAATTTGCCATTGTTGAGTTGTCGTGTTTACGAGTCATTGATAAAATAACATGAGAAAGTATCTTTACGACACTGAAATTGAACACACAAATGGGTATACTATATGGCTCATCAACACAAGAAGCACTTTGTTCGGTTGTGCACTGAGAATGCACCTGGCAAACCATTGATGTGCTTTATGTCATCAATCACGACTGACCTCTGTATTAAGTAAAAACGAAGTGTATAATACAAGAGTAAATAATTGTCTATGATCACCCTTAGTTTATGCTTCTGCTATAGTTTATATTCTCTACAAACTAATTTGTGATTTCTCAATTTAAGATACAAAGTTTAAAGTTTTGTTTTATTATGAAGATACCCAGTTGGCAGAAATGAACACAGCCTATAAGATCACTAAATTGTTTTCTCTTCAATTTAGTATTCAGGAGAATGTGAGAGTATACCTTCGTTCTTTCCCTGCTTGGGTCGACCGTTAGCTGCCTTCCGCTGTCTGGAACAACATTTTCGTTCTGCAGGGAAAGATAAAATTTGATATGCAGTGACAATACCACCAGTAATAATTACTAAAGAAAAGCTTTTTTGAGCTGGTTGTGATGATTTGTTTATATTTTTTATGACATGTGGTACTCAAAACACATAACAGCCCTGTAGTTCAGGCACGTAGCCAGGTATTTGCCAAGGGAGGGGCAAAAGTCTTGGCAAACTATCAGAGCCCTAGATACGGCATTGCAAACCATCTAAGCGGAGCGCCACCATGGTTGGCGCGAAGCGTACAAGAAAATTTTGGCTGAAAATGCCTCCCAGATCGCTGGAAATGGCACTTCCCAGGCCTTGTAAGTTGTATCATAGCATTTTCTCTTTTGAAATTACTAGCGATATCATAAAAACATTAAAAATTTTTTTTTAAATATGCTGCCCCCTTCACCCCCCCCCCACCCTTGGCAATGCGCCTGCTGTAGTTTTGCCTAGACATGATTCATTTTCAAATAATTTAAGTCAAGTACATAAATGAAGTTTTCTGACTTGATATTGCATGGGATAAATTCTGATATTGAAAAAGTGCATGTGTGATGAACTACCGAGAATTTGAATCAGGTCCACTAAATTACTTGCATGAATTACCTATCACTTGAGGAAAGTGGACTTTGTAGATGTGAAAAAGACAGATAGAAAGTAATAAAACTCTAGAATTGGTCCATATAGGTCCAACTACTGTAATAACTGCTGTTATCAAAATAGTACCAAATGCTGTGACCAGGTTACCACCGTGCATGAGTGTGTATGTGCAGTCACACAAAACATTAAACACCAGTGCGTGCAGTGTAATATTCTGAGTGAGGAATAAGTTCAGGACGTTGCAGGCTGAAGCAACCGAAAAAACCAGTGACCACCATCCCAGCTGTATCTTGTCCCAATAGGAAACTCAGACCAGCTGCATGAAAATAGCACAAATCTCAAAGCTTAATTGCTAAATCTCTAAAGCTAAATCTCAAGCAAAACTTGTATCAGTAACCCTATACCCATGAAGGACTGCAAGTTTTAGGCTCATCAAACACAACCCTACCTTGTAACCTCTGGTTCCCATAACAACCTATCTTGTAACCTCTGGTTTCCCATATCAAACCTCCCTAATAACCTTTGGTTCCCATAACAAATCATTGGGATCTTGCACTCAAAATAGGAGATATCGTGTTTACAATGTTCTTTCACATTTTGACTTCATGTTGACATTTTGACCTGTGACCCACACCATGAGCAATACACATTTCTCAACATTCTGCTTGTTGAGATATCATGTTTATAAGGTTATAAGGTTTTGACCTGTTGACCTCAAGAAAGCTTTGACTTATATCTATATTTCTGTTCACTAGTTGCACACCATATTGAGCAATCCTAACAAACCATTTTTTTAACAATTTTTGGTAGATGGAGCTGTTAAATTGTTCACATTCTGACCTCTGCTTGCTGATCACTTTCAAGTTAATCCTGCTAGCTGTAAGATAAGTTCTTCCTTAATCTTATGAAGCAAGTTGTACTGTATGTTTGTGACGGATAACTGAACTCACAACAGATCTCAGAGTCTAAATTCTAAAATAAATGACAGCATTATTATTCACAGCAGCTTGTTTTATCGACTGGGATAGAATCTATAAGGTGATATGAAAATCACATAAGAAAGCAGATCAGTAGCTTGACTACTCATGTCTCCTGTAAGTACATAATATACGTACAAAAAGAAAAATGTCAAAATTTACCACTAAAAAGTGTCTGGGAGACAAAATTTTTCAGACTGAACTGGACAGGGTCTAATCATAATTATTCGCCCAACTGACGCCTGCTTTGAAGATATTTTATATTTTGATTAATTGGTATTATATTCAATAGATTTCAAATTGGCAATTTAAACAGAAATATGAACTTTCAACTAAGTGATCAAGCCAAAGAAACTGCTGCAAAAGGAAGTAGGAGTCTAATCTAACATACTGTAAACCCAAAGTGCAAAGAACAAAGCAACAAGCACCAGGGAACATCTCCAAAGAATAGCGAAAAAGGTGGACAATCGATTCTTCCACTTTCTTTGTGCTGTGAGAGTGCTAAGAGGTTGTGCAGAAGATGTAGTAGTATCATCTGTTGTTAGGTGTCGTGAGGATGACGTTACTTCAATCGTTGTGACTGGTTCTGCAGAGGACAGCATGCTCGAGACATCATGTAGTGTAACTGTTGGGGTTCTTGCAGTGGTCTGATAATACTGAGATTCTGAAAGGTAAAAGTATTTTAGAAGCAAATAGTCATCATGTTATTAAACCACAGTTTACAAACCGAGTAAGTAGCACGATGTTTCCTACCGTGCATTATATTAAAAATTAATAATTCTGCTCTTTCAAAGAGGTGCAATTAGATGCTAATATAGCCAGTTAATGACACAAACAACCTCTATACCGATTTGAAAAGACCTGGTACATCTGCTAAGAATATGACTTTGCTTCCATGTTTGCCTTTGAAAGCAAAAGTTAGACTCTCGTTAGGGTTTCAACTTTACGTTTCAGATACAAAAATTAAAAAATCTGAAGACGCTACACAGCAGAGGCTTTGAACACTGCAGTGCTTCCCAGCATTATCGTTGGTTTTATGTTGATCCCATCGTTGAGTCAACTTGGTAATGAATGAAGACATTAAGTTCTGGGAAAGAACATTTTGCTTTTCTCATAGACTGTTGGCGTTAAATGGAATGTCACGATCAGGCATAAACATACATTTCATACAGCTAGGTAAGTCAATGAATTTATATGTACAAGAACACTAGTGTAGAGCAAAATACCACTTGTATGCACAAGTGAGTTTATTGCCAAATTACACCAGTTGTGTGTATGGATGCATGCAGATGTATTATTTAATGGACACAAATACAGACACCCAAGGTGGCATGAGTCTATATCCATCCGCACGATTATTCTGTTTCAGGAAAAGTACCAAAAAGCAGCAGGAGAACATCTTTTTTGACCTGTTATCAATCATGATCTAGTTTTTTGTGGCTTACATGTTGAAGAGCATGAATGGAAGTACATGTGGTGAGAAAATTTGGTCAATTGATTTGAGGCAGTTTTAGACCCCATTAGGCCTCCTAGGAGCAGCGTAGGAAAATTGTTAACTACTGAGTGAAGAGGTTTGTTTACAAGTGACGAAAATTTCCGGCTCGGATAGCAAAAATCTGTACATGGTCATGATACGGAAAATTGATGGTGCCATGAAAGGCCAACTTGTCAGCTATCCGGTGATGGGTAGCGTTTAGCAAGTGAAACTCCTATCTAGACTTAGAGACCACATTACTTTTGTGATTTAAAAGTGAAAGTCAATGGGGCTTTTAATGGGCGTATGCTACCCCAAGCAACATTACTTAGTCTATGTAATAGAGATATAGTACGTGTCATAAACAACTTCCCAAACCAGTGAAGGAAACTTCAGATCTAATGTTCCTTCACACACAGGGCTGAAGTAGACTTGTTCAAGTCTTAATATGACATCATCGAGCCACACATGCTTCAACTCTTTATGTTTTCCTTCATTGATCACAACATTTATTTTCCGTAATGGAGCACACGCAAATGCAGAATCTATGACATTGAAGTCCTTCATATGACCTCATGATGCCACTGGATTCAATATCAACATTTTACCTAAATAATACAAAAAGGAACATTAAATAGAGAGTAAAAGGCATCAAAGATTTGACATGACTTATAAACTATGATATCTCCCATAGGCAGCAAGATTTTTCTTAGCTGTTTTGGGGAGAACTTGTTCTTTACAAAGGCCAACAGTATATATGTACATATATGTGTACACTTTATTTGGTAATTTAAGGGATGGCTGAGCTGGATTTCTGAACTGGATCACTAGCTGAGTCCAAATTGATCAAAATCCAGGCAACTGTATATATATGTGAGAAGACTTATTTGGCTGCACAATCCAACTTACCTTGACAGAAACCTTGGCAATCCATCATGTTTCCAACATTAGGATTGCAAGCTATTTGGCATTTGCAACATTCTGCTTTATAGCCGTTGTATGTTTTCTTGCAATACCAATCTTTGTGGTCATAACATGCGTCTGTGCAGTCCGCTCCACTGACTAATCGTATTATGCAAATGTCCAAAACTAACAGAATCAGCAGCATACCTGCAAGAGAGACGTAGAAATAGAGAGCTCAAATATTAAATTTCTCCACAAATTAACAGTTTAGTCAGGGTATCTGCATTTTTGGAGCATTCATTGAGACATAGTTTACTCATTAAAAACATTCATGTTTTATTTTACTTTTTGGTGAATTCAAGTCTCTCAAAAGGCAAGCTAATTATGCTTACTCTTCAAACTGGGGATATCTACATTGCACAGTGAGCAGTGGCCAAGGGCGACGGAACCAAGGGGTGCACAGGGAGCACGTGCCCCCCCACTTTTCCTCAGGTTAAAAATGTGCCCTTTTTCTACATAAAAAAAATGTACTCTTGATCACCTTATTAGGTAAGCGATATTTCAGTAAGAGATCTAATCCTAATTTAGAACTATTAATTAATTTCTTTGGGTCAAACTCAAATGTTTACTACCACACGGCTTCTAACATTCTTGACACATTTCATTTGCTTTCATGCATATATCGATCGCGTGTGCAGGGACTTGGACTTTATAATGATTTCACCTCACTTTGTCTCGAAAGAAAACTTGTTCCTTGTTTCCCAATTTGCACATTGGATATTGCAGTGCTAGTATGCCGTTTTTCCTTGAGGTTGGGGGTGGGCAGTGGCGGAGCGTCCATACAGTCAGAGGGGCAGATGCCCCCCCCCCCCGACAGACTCAAATAAACTGCTGGCGCCCTTTTCAGCTTTTTACTACTTTTACTTATTCGCGATTATTGACTTTTTTATTGCGCTCCCAAATGCCTAATTTTCTGACAAAATGTCGATGACACCTATTTTTTCTTCGTTTATCTGCAAATTAGCAACTCCCGTGAAGGGTCATTTCCAGCGATCTAGGGAGTATCTTTACTCAAAAATTTCTATACGCTCCGCGCCAACCTGTGGTGGCACTCCGCTTAGATAGTGTCAAAAGCTCCTCTACTACCATTCTCGCCCCCTGACCAATACCCCTAACTCCACCACTGGGTGGGGGGAGGGGCATTGATGGAGTGATATGTGTATACGCAAATAAGATCATACAAAAAGAGTTATATAGGGTACTAAATATCAGGCTGCATCAGTCCAATCGAATTTCTGCAAAGTGCCCTTCGACATCGGTGCCCCCCAGATTAAAAGTGCTTCCGCAGCCCTTGGCAGTGGCGGCAGAACCGGGGGGCTTGGGGGGCCTCAGCCCCCCCAATGAAAAAGTTGAGGGGGCAAACGCATGATAAGCCCCCCCAATATTTACCAAGGCTCCGAAATGTGCATCTGCCCATTTTTCAATAAATACTTGTCGATCTGTCCAATGCACACGTCTACTATAGGTGTAATAATTTTAGTGAATGGTGGGGAGCAGGGCAAACGTGTGGGGGGGGTAGGTGCGGAGCATTGCAGCCAGAGCATTCAAACGATATGAGAATTGATTGTCTGTATCATGCCTAATTGAACATTAGTGTTTTAAATAAGAGTGTACATAATGAGCTAAACGCTACACGCTAAACGCTCATCAAAATTTGCGTTTACACTAAGAGTACACGCAAGGCGTGGAACATGGCTCTATGTTTAAACGCAATCACTTATTAAACGAACAAAAACACAATATTAGCATTTCACCTGTGCTGTATAGGGTACATGCATTCGTGACGGTGCTTGGTTCATAGAAATTTGTTGGCAACTGCACATGGTTTTGGAATTACCCATTTGTTGACATTAAGAAATGCTTTCTGTTGTTTCTTATGACATTTATTTAATTATTGCATTTAATAGCAAGTAGTAATTTACTACACTCAAAACGTCTTTGCGAGTACACTACGAGTAAGAGCTTATCTCTTAAAACACCATCGAATATACAAATTACTATGTTTTTACAGATTTTTACGTGCAATCTGAGAAATTGCAGGCTTGAAACCCATATTTTAGGGCTAGGTATTCGCAGCATAAAACACTCAGTAAGTGCCATTTCCGGCCATCTGGGGGTTTGAAAACCCAAAATTTTCTTGTACGCTCCTCGCCAACCGATGGTGGCGCTCCGTTTAGATAGTCTCCACACATTAGCCCCCCCAATAATTTTCCCATTCCGCCGCGCCTTACAGTGAGAACATTTTATGATATGGAGCAACTCATGTGAAAAGCAGATATATCCTGCAACTAAAGTAGGCTGTACCGCTCACAGACAATAGACACGTGTGACCTCTATTTAATGACCAATGATGTGTTTAGTGGTGTACACCTTACATGCATGGGTATTACATGCAACATGATGAACCCAACATACATGTTCACTGCACCTTCATTTATAAATATCAAGAAACTGGATTTTGTTTTTAAAAAGTAGGCAATCCATGGAGTTGCAAATTTCATCCCAAACTTTTGGTATTTGATCAGAATATGAGGACATCACTGTGACTCACAAAGTACAAAAGCCCTGAATTTTACTGAATTCATTGACATTTTGTACTAATAGGCTTTAAATATATAGTATTCATTCAAACAAATCATTCAACATTATACTTTCTGTATGTTTTGACAGTTTCAGATATTTTGTCATCTTAGCATACATGTGCACAATAGCCCAAAGGATATTTTTCATCAAAGTTTCATTTGAAGCAATTTTGTTAAAGCTATCAAACACCAGACACTGGAATATAATGTTTTGAGGCATCTGTCATTTTGAAACGTGAACCACTTTGATGAACTTTGATCCCTTTTCATAGGTGCATAATGGTCAAAAGGTTGTATTTTCTTATTTGATATTTGCACACACAAACATATTACATTTTGATCCCCATCACAAGAATAGTAAGTTCACCCCATGTTACTGTGCACCCTGTGGTGCCCCCATTTAATCAAACCAACCCACCAGGTTTCAGTACAATGCATCAAGGGATATGAGGTGGACAACACTTTTGATGCCAATTTTGCCAGGAAATGGTCGATAGTAACTCATTTCCAGTACACCAAATGTACACATATGAAATAATAATAAAATAAAATCGTAAAAATCAGTTTAATGCAGTCTTCGAAATCTGTGTTAATTTTGTTATTATTATTTATGGCGTTGAGCCGCCATCGAAACACAAACAGACCTAACTTTATATGTTACTATCGGTAGTTATTGGGGGCTTCTCATCAGCACACATTGAACCTGGCATCGACTACAGTAACTTGAACATGGCAATACAAGTTTCTTAAGTTTGATTTGGTAAGATCTTGATAGAGACCATTTATTTAACATAGGCAGAGTAGCTGGAACTCCAATCTTATCAATTAGATATATACACAAGCATGATACAGTTGCCATAAATTGCTTAAAACTGTATGAAATTGAATTATGAGATGTTCTTTTCATTTTTCCCAAAAAATTTGTACATGCACTCAGTATTAATTTGAAATGGTGGCTTTTTTCCTGATATATATCTCAAAGTTAGATTTGGAGCATTGCTATTATCAATTTTCTGTTTTTCCGTTTTTTTCACTGTGCATTTCTAGCTTAGGAAAAGTGAGAAAGTAGGGCAACCTTCTGTCTTTAGCAAGTATCACAGTTTAAATATCTTCCAGATCTCTAATCCTCAGCCTGTTATATTGTCAACATTTTTGATAGGAGTGACAAACCTTTCAGTACTTCTTTCATCTTAACTGCTGAATCCTGCTCGGAAGAAGGAAAGATTTAACGTTGAAGGAGATTGTAACCGATGCCTGGTGTATACACCAGAATAGCGAAACTTCTGCCTGCTACTTTCGTCTCTTGCACCAAATCATCTGAGTATTGCTTCAGTTGAGGCTCAGACTACATGTATAGAAGGAATGAGACATGTATGAACAACTTATTAGTCATAATCATTTATGATAAGCATGCATGACAGTTAATTGGGCTATTAACTAGGTGGTTTCGTCTTTAGAAGTTTGAAGGCATTTTTCAAAACTGTAGTTTCACAGCTGGTCAAATGTAACATGCCAATGCAGTGTCCAGACTTAAGGACTGTATTTTAATTCAAACAGTGTAATCCAAAATATGTGTTGTGAATGTATTCTTTACCATTGGTACTTGTACGTAATACAATGTTTTAATCTTAACAACCACCACAGCTATTTGCCACTGCCACAGGCGCGTAGCCAGGAATTTGCCAAGGGAGGGGCGAAACTGTTGATTTGGCATGGCAAACTATCTAAGCGTAGCGCCACCATGGTTGGCGCGAAGCGTACAAGAAAATTTTGGCTGAAAATGCCTCCCAGATCGCTGGAACTGGCACTTCCCAGGCCTTGTAAGTTGAATCTTAGCATTTTCTCTTTTGAAAATACTAGCGATATCATAAAAACATGAAAAAAAAATAAAAAAATATGCTCAAGGGGGGGCGGCTGCCCCCTTCGCCCCCCCCCCTTGGCAATGCGCCTGCACTGCCAATAGGTTGTGTTTGCATGGCATGCTAACGCATGAAATTAGCTTACTAGTATTAACAAAACATTGTTCTTCCCCACAAGTTACTAGAAATACTGCTTAATGGAAAGGCACACTAGGTTCTGCTTACAAACTTTAAACAGTATTGCACCAGTAAAGGTACAGTATGTAATACTTACTTAAACTTCCAACTTTACTAGGTAAATGCTAGGCAAGTTGGATCTAGGCCTAAATGAAATCTGAATTAATGCTACTACATGAGGAAACTAACATGAGTAGGCCTACAGTAGCACTTTGAAGTTGAAGTTATGAATAGTATTCATTACTTTCTGATGGTAATGTCAGTGAATGGAAAGAAATATCCTTACTAAAAACACAAAGATGATGCACTGTGACTTAAAGTTTTATTAAAATGCAACAACAGCAACAACCAAAAAAAAAAGCATGTTCACATTTGAATATAAAATATATCAAAACTGTAAGTTAAGCTGCTTAATGTTGATGATGCACACACATCAGCAACTTGCAAAATTTTCAATGTCATATTTACACACAAAAAACTGCCTAATTCTATCTTCCCTTTGATCAGAGTGATGTGTTATACTTCAAATTCAACAACTATAATCTATATGATGACTCCCTAAGAGATTGGAAATCCAAAAACATTTAAATAACATAATTTCTGTCAGAAGATATCTCTTTCACCCACAATTTTGTGGAATAAATAGCCTACTATAAATAGCCAAGGCAGGTGACTTTGTGTAACCATATAGCTATGTGGCATTTTGGCCAACTATGCTAGACACATGCAGTGCCAAAGAAAAATGTGCTTAACTATGCTATACTTGAAATTTAAATGCTATATAGTTACACAACTTCTTACTTGATACACTTTCATTACCATTACCAGTGTGCTAGTGGGCCTACATTTACTGCCAGACGTTAAAGTGCAATATGTTCTCTTAAATTACAACAGTAATAACGATCTCTATTAAGTTTGCCCAGTAGTTTGTTTTGTACTTAAACTAGGCCTATGTGAATTCTATCCATGCATGACTTCTTCATATTCCACCAGATTGAGATGGATGTAGGCTACATTTAATTTTTAACACTCTTTTTTGTAATTTTGGTTAAGGATGTGTGTCACTAAGATTGCATTTGAAAAGTATTTGCAAACACAGCAACTTAAGTATCTATAACAGCATCAATAGCATGGTGGGCTCATAATTGACGTACTTCAGGATTTGATCAACGATATCTATCAAGGAGAAATCCAAATCACTCAACTGTATGCATTTCTCATATGTGAGGTTCCTCAGAAGGGTAATGATCTCAAAATATATATTGTCCTGTGCCTACGCAATGTACCACTGAGCAGAATTTGACCACAAAATGTCTGCCGTGTCAAGCTCTTTCATGCCCCGAAATTGACACATGTATTCGTTGATAAGCAAAAGCCTGTAAGTTTCCATCCATTGACTATGCTGTTTGCTATGCTCTGAGCCTCTAAGCTTAGCTCAGACAAGTCAGGTCCCATAGAGAAGTGGTATAACATGTTGAGGTAATTTTGGTTACTTTTAGGGAGTAAGATTTCCAAATGCCCAAAATATGTGCAAACCTGAGGGCCAAAACTGGGAGGGTTTTAAATGTATGCTATATTGGGACAAAAAATGTGCCAGATTTTCAAATTGTTCAAAATTCTATAACTATTTTATTACCACCCTAGACTAGAGGAAATTTACCTCACTGAGACATCCAGTCATCTTGAGTGCTCATGTAGAATGTCTGTGAACAATTGGAGAGTGAAGACCTCCAGTGAAGAACTTTTGAAAACTTCTAGTGCTATAACTTGGGGCATACACAGACTACCTATAGAAGCTTTAAAAAACCCACAATTTGATTGGCACATACCTGAAATGAAACCAAACTCATGAAATATGTAACTCTGCTTCGCTTCCAAAAGTCTAGGTTGCCTGCTGTATCGTTGCTAGCAGTAGTAATATTTGAAGGTGTGTCAATTACGAAGGTGTGTCAATTATGAAGCCTTTAGGCTTTACTATACAGCTGCAGAAATAGGACTCCTATAAGTATAAGAATTATCACACAGTATGCCAATAATCTACGCGAAATCTGGGTCCAAGCGAAACGTAGTCTTCTCAGGCCATATCACACATACTATCAAGTTACGTTACGCTAATTAGTTACGATTGGTTAGTGTATACTTTCTTATTGAAACTGATCGTCTTACTTACAGCAGCACAGATATATATATGCTACTTGATAGGCTAACGTTAGTCCTAGGCTATAGTTAGGCTTAACTTAAGCTAGGCTAGTTATAGTTTTATGTGAACAGGTTAAGTTTGAACTCAACTGTTAGCCTGCTGTTAGAAATAGAAGCCTCCTTTGCCTCTTGCTTTTGTAGTAAGCTGTCTGGTCATGATGCTACTGTTTAATATGTTAGCTTGAATCTTATATAAGACGATATAGTGATAGTATATAGGAAAATAGGTAAATTTTGCGCAATATGTTTCCATAAGGGGTATTTCCCCCTATTTTGAAATAGGGCCTTTTTTCTGTCAACCGAACTACGGAAGTGTATACACACTATACACATTATATTGGGCACTTACAAAGCAAAACGTCAAACATCTAAAAGTTACTGTACCCACTTTTGACGAGATACTTTATCTCTTCAAAACGGTTATTTTGATATATTCTTGAAACCGATTTGGAGAGATAGAGAAGTTAATTCAGAAAAGTTTACGATGAGATTTGCCACTGTACCAAACGTTTGCAAATCAGGACAGGCGCGTAGCTAAAAGTAAAGGGGGGGGGGGCGAGAGGGAAACCGCCCCCTCCTTGAGCATATCTTTTTTAGTAATTTAGTAATTTCAAAAAAGAAAATGCTTAGATGCAACTTACAAGGCCTGGAAAGTGTCATATCCAGCGATCTGGGACATGAAGTTTAACTTCAACGGCTGTGAGTCATACATCAAAATGGCAACTGTAACATTTTGGATGATTTAAAGATCTGCTTTATTGGCTCCAATTATCACGCTATAGCTAGGAAAGCTTTGTGATTACGTAATCGACCTGCCACGGTCGAAAATCGACCCGCAGGCTCTACAATTAGCCTGCATCGCTCTCTCCATTGGGCTCTAATTGTGTAAACATTAACAAAGCAGACCTTTAATTTGTGAAACAAGGCCTTGATATGTGTCGTCCCTCAACGTTTACGGTACGTTTTCTCAAGTTGTTGACATTCTAGTCCCAAAATGTTGACTTTCTTCTGTTCATGTTGTTGTGTTGAACACTGTCAGCAGGGAGCTGCCGCTTACCTGCTTACGGTAAGCGTGATGACCAGTGCTGAATTTTCTGAGTGAGGGAAAGTGGCGAATTAATGGGAATAGTTTGGATGTACAAGAACGCACCTGTATTAAATACAAATAACGGACAAATTTTCGGCGTTGGGCCATGTCATTCCCACCCCACTCTTCATCGGTGAACCAAAATTGACAAACATTATTTAAGCTTCGAAAATATGTTTTGGTTCCAATGTCTATATTAAGCCACCGTAGTCTTTGTGAGCATTAAACAATCAATTACAACCGTTATCCAAGCCGTTACACCCTTCTATGGTCTAGATTTTAGAGCCATATATGGATCGCGACGGTCATGTATGGCTCTGCATGGAGCTATTTATACCTCCATGGGCTCTGAGACCGTCTATGGTTAGCCACAGTGGAAATACGGCTGTGGTTACTCAAATCTCTATTTACTCGATCACAGTATGTTTACGCAAAGTGGGTATATATATCGTTGGCCTCAATGCATGCTTGCATGGGACACCCATTATTGAATATCTACACTGGGCTCTAGAAATCATCGAATTTAAGATGACCTGGAGGGATCACTCCACAGTACGAAAAAGTACCAACCATGGAGGATCATGTGACGTGCTCCCAGGCGCTATTTACATACTATTTAACCCTATGTCACTTCGAAGAGATAAGCCTCCAGAACGACAACAGAACGCTACTTTAAGACTTACAAATAATCTGTTTTTTTTTTGCCGTACAATGCAAAGCGCCCTCACTTTTTCAACGGCGATACACTGTGTCAGCGTTCTTCCTAGTTAAACTTCTATGGTCAAGTCCTTCAATTTCTATGGTCAATTCTTACTAACTAAAGTTAGTACTTAGTAGCCTAGGCTAGGTTACACTAGTGTTTAGGTCAAGAGGTTTCACCGGGAGATTCATCCCATATTCCCTTTACGAATGTCTCATCGTTAATTTCCAAATCTCAGTTCTTACTTGAAAATTTTTAAATCGTTAATTGTAAAGATGAAGTAAAGCAGATTAAAGGCTACGTGGATTTGTGCAAAATCGGTGAGTTTTACTTTTTCTATGAAAATGTTCGTACTCTGACCCAGGCTATAGTCTATGTCCTTCCAAGTTTAAGTTTAAGTTAACACTAGTTTGAATAGTGCAATGCCCAATTGAAAGAAATATTCTTGCAAATGTTCAATGCAAGGGTATATTTGCAAAGAAGTGCTAGAATTTAAAGTTTATTTGACAAACCAAAAGTTCCTTACAGAAGAGAACTTTACATACTTTTACTGCACCGCGATATCATGCTTGCGCTAGGCCTATCCAATCTTTCCTCCCACTGCACTGTGCACTAATTAAAGCTAGTGCATGGGAAGTGCAGGCAATTTATAGACTTTAGAAAATCTGTAAACGCTTTTTATTAATTGAGGCTACTAATTGTTCAGTACATTAGCAACATATACCACTCGGTCATTCTTTTATCATCACATACAGTGACAGCACCAGCCAATATGCAATCTGGGGGGGGTTGGCGGCGGGGGAGGGGGCACTAGGGGACATGGCATAATTGTTTTGGGGAGGGGGAGCAAAAAACATACCACTGATATAGGGGAGGTGTCTAAGGGGAGGGGTTTCCTCTCCCCGTTGTGGATTTTTCTACAAGCAAAGTGACTTAATAAGGCTCAAAATGGTGCTATTTTTTGACAACTTTTCACATTAATGCATTGTATTGGAAGCTGATTTTATTTGAATACAAGCGATTAACCTAGTTCGATATAGTTTGGATAAGTAGCAGATCTGATTGGGGGGGAGCAATTGTGGGGGGGGCAGGGGAAATCTGAGTCAATCAATTATATGGATTTAGGAAAGAATGTTTTTGTAGAGCTGTTTTCCAAGACCCAGTGGCATCTCTTCAATAGACACATGTATGTAAGAACTGAAGTAGAAATGAATGAAAAGCTACTGTAGCTTGTCTGTCATTGAACCAGGCCCTGTATATCTAGTCAAAAGAGCTCAACTCCAAGCATACATTCATACTCTCACTTTTCAAAGTTAAGACGACTGTGCTGTCTTTGTTTACATGACTGCAGGGTGCTGACAGTAGAACTTACTAGTCCGTGTGATGTACTATCAGTCTAGAAGATCACCAGTGCTAGGGGTAAATGGCACTGTTGCATGTAGCCAACCACTTGCTGCTCAAATAGGAATTGGTAAGTTTGATCAAAACTGTACCCCTTTCATTTGTGGTATTAAATTCTTGTGTAATTTTTTTTTTTTCTTTTCTCAAAGACATCCAACTTTCCAATTTGTTTTATCTGTACAACTAAACTAAACCTTGCATGTACAGTACTTGTAACATTGAATGCAGGGAGTTGAATTTTACGTCTTCTTTGTTCCATATATGGCACTTAATTGGACGTTGATGAAATTTGTATGATTCAAGTATGAAAGTAATGAAACATATGTAGCCACTGATAGTGAGTGACACTTGGGTATGTGACATCAGAGGGGACGGCCGGTACACAAAATGTTCACATATTTGAATTGCCATCTCAGTTAAGTGAAAGACATCAGTTGGAGACTATTCTTTTAACTGTTTTCCATTTATGTCCTAGATATTCTGAAGCAAGGAGGTAATGCAGCTGATGCTGCTGTTGCCATAGCAGCAGTGCTGAATGTTACTGAACCTATGTCGACTGGTCTCGGTGGTGACTGCTTTTGTTTGTTTTACGATTCTGAAACAAAACAAGTGAAAAGTATCAATGGCAGGTGTGTATCAGAAATTGTGTTACTATTCTGATTTTATAAATACCCCACTCCCCCCCCCCTCCCCATCCTCCTTTCCGTTGCTTGTTTCCCCAATCCTTCCAAATCACTTGAGTTAAAGATCAGGCAAGGTGATGCTGACACATCCCCCTACTTCATTGGTTGGTTATTTATTGCAGAGAGAGATGAATGTACCTGCAAGCCTGTTATGTGAGTTAGAGAAGCACTATACAAATTCCTGTCAGACAGACTGCAGCTGTTCAACAGAAACCTGCTTTGTTCTGTCATTTTACAATTTAATCCTTCATAGGACACCTCATAGTTACCTACATATTGTTTCCCTTCATTGGTTTTGTGTGTCAATACTTGCTGAAATACAAACTTAAAGGCATTGAAGATTCGTCCCAAACCGCGTGCGGCCATCTGAAAAAGTTAACTGTCTGTTGCTTGCAAGTGACGTTTTGTTTGTGTCACTACAAAATGCAGACAGTAATGCAACGTGATGCCTTGTTATGATAAGCTGGAAATAAGATGTCCATCGCTGTATGGTTTGTACACTGTGCTGTGGGAATTGACCACAGCTGTATGTACTGACTGTCCACTAGTGTCTAATTACCGACGGTAGCAAGCTGTACTTACTGGGATCGATGGGGTGTCTAACACTTCTGTTACACCTCATTCGGAACAAGGTCAGATTACCGGCATTAGACGTTTCTTTTTGCGCAAGTCTTCACACCCTTTAAGCTCAGTTTATTGTTTGAACATTTTTAAAATGTATATTATTTCAGGTTTTGTATTGAAAGAGCTCTGTAAAACATGTGCGAATATGAGTCGTTTATTTTTTTTATTCAAAGTTTGTACTTTGCTTAGTTTAAATCCTACTTTATTTATACTCATTGAAGTCAACCTTGAAAACTAGCTCAATGTCAGTTCATACAGTATCATGCACATGACTTTCTTTATTTTACCAGTGGTCGATCCCCAGGGGCGTTGAGTCTTGACGAGTTCCACAAGGCAGGTTTTAGTAGAGACAAACCGCCGCCAAAGGTTCACCCTCTCAACATCACGGTCCCAGGAGCAGCTGCTGCCTGGGTGGACACCCATCAACTATTTGGATCTGGCAAGGTATGTATCCACACTGACCATAAAGACTAGTATGCTTCACTGCATGATCCTCAAAGACACATTTGTTATTGAAAATTTAAAGGCAGACTTTAGAGGCAGAATTTTAGTTGTGATATATTATAGTTCAGGAAGGAAGGGGAAACAAGTGCATGCTTGTAGTGCTTCTACAGTAATTACAGTTTTTGAGATATTCAGGGTCTTTAAAATATGCTTACTCTCTGGAGTGCTCCTTTAAAGGCATTGAAGACTCGCCCCAAACCGCATGCGGCCATCTGAAAAAGTTAACCTTCCGTTGCTTGCAAGTGATGTTTTGTTTGTGTCGCTACAAACCACAGACAGTACAGTAATGAAACGTGATACCTTGTTATATTAGCTGGACCTGAGATGTCCATCGCTGTATTGATTGAACACTGTGCTGTGGGTATTGACTGCAGCTGTATGTAATTACTGTACACTAGTGTCTAATTACCGATGGTAGCAAGCTGTGTGTGTATTTTCTGGGATCGATGGTGGTGTCTTACACTTAGAACTGTTACACCTCATTCGAAGCTAGGTCAGATTACCGGCATTAGACGTTTCTTTTTGTGCGAGTCTTCACACCCTTTAAAGCTGTCTTATAGATGATAATGTCTCCTCGGTGCAGGTCTGAATGCTAATGTTAGTCCATTGTTTTATAACTTTTTAAGAATAAAACTGAAGCATGTTCTGATACCGTGACATACACAACTGAGCACCCTTGGCTAACATACAGCACCATTTGTCCTTTAGAAATTAGTAATGCTTTGGAAATATGTTGTTTGAGGCCATAAAAGTCTTATGTTTTCCTATTGAGTTTTGTACGGCATCTGTGGAACTGATCTAATGGTTTGTGTGTTAGGCTCAGTAGTCCAGTCACTTTAATTGATGATCCTCAGGTGTGTAAAATGATCATTCCTCAAAAAACTTAGAAGTAGTACAGAAATACAACATTGATAGATCCATATCAAACTTAATTTTGAGCATAAAGTCATCCTTTAAGTTTTAGTCTGATTTGTGCTAATTTTAGGCAAATCTACTAGGCGTAGACGTTTTCACCAGATGAAAGCTAGTCAGTTAGTAATGAACAATTCCATATATTAATTTTGCCATTTTTTTTTTCATCTCACAATTATACTATAGTATAAAAATAACTATGTATAAAAATGGAAAATGGATCTTTTTCAGAATTTTGAAATTTGCCTATCTATCATTACTCGTAAAAGTCAAAAGAGTGGTTTCGGAAACTTATTAATCGATACTGTATGGGGAAATTTGTTAAATTCATCGCAAAAGGCTGTTTTTTTTTTTAATGCAAAGATCCCTTTTACTCAGTTTATAGATGATGGTAAAAAAAAAAACTGTCCAACTCAACTCCTTTTCATTCTTTGTGATTTATACTCTGTTACAAATATCTCCTGAGTCCTATGTAGAATTGTTGAGCCAGCTAAGTTAACGTCAGAGGGTAAGTTCACATATTCCCTGTAAATAATTGTCTAACACAGGGGTTCCCTAACTGGGGTGCGTGAGTCCATCACGGGGTTGGTGAGACGTTTCTGAAAGTCAAAACTAGGGTACTTTTTGTTGAACTAAACTCTGACATATCATATAATTTAGTAATGTACAAAAGTCGTACCTATCTACAAACTCTTTTCGCGTTCCATACGCATATGTTGCCATAGTAGTACCGTACCGTGCATGTGATAAATAACTGGATTATGAAACAGACACAGGCCGCATGACTTTGGTGAAGGGTGTACGCATGACAGTACATCGTGAAGATAAAGAGTTGGTCTGATCTTGAAGTTTCCAAATAAATATTTGTTCATCTCTTATTTTTTTCATTACAATATTACACTATGAACTTGATCTTTTACAAAGCACTGTTATGAGTTTAATAGTATAAAAATGACTCAGATCGTGTCTTGAAAAGTTGGGGGTTTGTAGACAACTCTGACATCCACAGGGGGTTCGTGTGGGTATAAAGTTAGGGAAACCCTGATCTAACAGATGACACAGAGCAATCCTATTTGTCGGATGTTCCCAGCATCTATGAGTTCTTACTCTTGCTGTATGATATAGTACAAGGTTGTAGAACTCATGATATTTCAACTGTATCTCACCTTTGTATTTAATACACTGCATCTCAGGATGGCCAAATATCGTCGTTCCTTTCAATCCCTGTTTATGACATTTTTGTTGAGATGATATCTATAACTTTGAATGCATTATATAGATTTGGTGTTCTTGAAGTCAATAATTGTCAAGTGAGCAGCATAGAGCCTTGTCAATGAACTGTTAATTAAACTGAAGTGAATGATGTATGTTCATATGCTATAAATATAATACTAATACTATATGTTTAAATAAATTAAACAAGCTTAGGGAAAACTAACTGCCTGTGGAAAAATTATCAACAAATTGGAAGGGAAAAATATGGCTGGCACAGGGATTGAAATCCTATTCTAGCCCAATTTTTCATTGATTTTCATCTCTCCAAATTTGACCCATGTTCTGTCAGAAAAAGGCTGTCACAGTAAAAGTTGTGGAGGTATCGAAAACCCAATACAGGAATATTTTTATTAAACTAGCTTTGGTAAACTATACTTCTGGTTATAACTGACTATGTCAAGTATATTCTTTGTAACCTTGTTGATAGAAATGTTACTAGGTAATGTGTATAATGTGTTGTAATAGTGAGGCATGTGTCTACTATATTGCTTGAATGAAGACAATCAGTCAATTCATGTATTATTGGGAATTAAGGGAGATTATTTCTTATTCTCTAAAGATCAATTTCAGATTCTAATTAATTGTAATTATAGTTGCCTATTGCTTCTTCAAAACAAAACTTTAAATGAAACTAGATAAAAACAAGGGGGGAGGGGGAGGGGCAGGAATTATAGCCAAATATATGTCAAATGAAATATAAGGGATGCAGATGCTACTTCAATAAAATCTATTAATTCTAGCGACTAGTTTATTGGTGATCATGTGAATTTAAATCTATTCCACAGAAACAAATATCTTACATCACAGAACTTTTGGGTTGCCTTTATAAAAAAACAAATCCAAGTACTGTTGATCTCTTTTGCTTTTTTAGCTGACTTTCAGTGAAATTCTCCAACCAGCAATCCAGTTAGCAACGAATGGCTTCCCTGTATCTCCTTTAACAGCAACGCAATGGAAGGATAATTTACACCAACTAATCAGAGAGGAGAATCCTAACAGAGGGGAGATGCTCATAAACGGGGAATCACCCAGAGCCGGTGAAATCATGAAGATGCCTAATCTAGCAAGTACATTTCAGGTACTGCCCAGCTATATACTAAATATATTCTATCTGGCAACATACTTGTTCTGGAGGCCGAGAATGACATCAGAAAATATAGACAGGAAAATGTTTTTTTGCTCTCTGTATTAAGCTTTTATTGATTAATTCCTTCCTCTCTAAAGGTCTCTTTTATACTACTGCTAGTCACACCCTAAAATCTCAAAGATTGCCTACTTCCACTGTACTTACTTCCCCAGTTAATCTCATTAACATTCCAACCTCTAACCCATATGGCTGGACGAATCCCTCATCTCACTTGACCCCCACGACCCCACCTGCCAGGGCTTCAGTACATGCTTGGAGCCCTACTCCAGCTAATACCCTCAAGGTAAGCCCCCAAGTGGAATATATCTATACACCAATTCCTACACACAAAACTGGTTCACTTTTAAAGGCTAAAACTGTATACTGTATCAGAGTCTATTGCCCGGAGGCCTGCAAAAGGGGTAACACAAAATGATTGGAAGATTATACTTTACTTTATATATTTGTAAGATTTTAAATAACTCCACCTGTCCAATACTCCAATATTAACGGTCATCATATAGATTTTGATAGAATACATGTATACTCGCAGCGTCAATTCCAGAGATACATGTCCATCAAGTTTATATCTGACCACTTATTTGGCGAGGCAAAAAAAAATTGTTTACAAACTCCTTAACTACCGCAAGCCTCGGTAAATATGTCAAAGTTAGATAGCCTGAGACTGGAGGACTGAAATTCCAGCTGGGCGACACATTGGACATGGTTCTTCGAAGGCATTGAATTTTTAGGTGACCACCCAGGTACATTTTGCCTCAGAAGGGAACAATTTTGGATGCAACTTTTTTATTCTCACCAATCTAACACAGTCTCAGCATTCAAGAGAAGGGAACAGTGTATTCCCCCTCCCCCTGCCGCTTCCTTATTTCACCCCCCACCCCCCACCCCTTCTTCATCTTCTCCTTTCTTAATCACACATCATGTTAATCCACACTCACACATAACTTCTTCCTATACCTCCCTTTGTTTCTCACTCCCAATTAACATCATTTACAAGCTAACTCTCTTTGTAACATCCCTCTGCGTAGTTTGTCAATATTCAGCCCTTTTCTTCCCCTGTTGCACTTTCATCTTCCCCGCTTCCTTTCATCTCTAATAACCCTTTGCTTTGTCTATATCTTCACCTATTCATTGGTCTAATTAAGTTGTCTCTCCATCTATCTTCTTTTCTTTCTTTTTATCATTTTGGTTTTGCGTCTGAAGGTGTTCCCTGCTAGGATTCAATCGTTAGGCTGTCTTACTTATATGATAGTAACAAGTAAAAAAAGGAAGAAAATTCATAGTATATACATGCATGATACAGGTAGCAGTATAGCTTTACTGTGTGAACCTCATAGGCAAGCATGTATGGAAGCTTGAAATATGTATGTAGGGGGAAGGGAGTCACTTATGGCCACTGGACCAAACAGTTACCATTCAGCTGTAGTCAGTGGCGGAGCTAGGGGTATTGATTAGGGGGGTCGAGAATAGTCTGTAGGGGCGCTATCGACCCTATCTAAGCGGAGCGCCACCACAGGTTGGCCCGTAGTGTACAGAAATATTTTGAGTAAAGATACTCCCTAGATCGCCGGAAATGACCCTTTCCGGGCCTGGCTAATTTGCAGATAAACGAAGAATAAATTGGTGTCAGAAAATTACACCAACAAAATGTGACAAATGTCAATAGGTAGATGAGAGCGCAATAAAAAAGTCAATAATCGCGAATAAGTAAAAAAGTGGTAAAAAGCTGAAAAGGGTGCCAGCAGTCCATTTGAGTCAGTCAGTCAGAGCATCCGCCCCCCCCCCCTGAATGTTATGGACGCTCCGCCACTGGCTGTAGTAGTATTATTATTATGATATGATTGTACCACTGCTATGTGCAGCTAACCATACCAATATTGTTTCCATCATAATGGAAACTTTACCATGGAGTAAGAAGTGCTTTTACCATGAACAATGATCCATATGTTTGAAAATTATGACATTGATCTCACATCGCAGCAAGTTTGCCAACAAAGTCCTCTGTCATACAGTTGACCATTGCTCTTCAAAAAAACTTAAAAATGTCAATTTGCAAAATATACTCTTTCAGGAACTTGCAACAAAAGGCAAAGCTGGTTTCTACGAGGGGAGGATAGCAGAGGCGATCGTGGAGAGCGTCAGAGCTGGTGGAGGGGTCATGACCCTTGATGACCTCAAAAGACACAATAGTACCATGGAAGACCCTATCTGCACATGCTTTCGGGGTATCAAAGTTTGGGAGTGTCCACCCAACGGTCAAGGGATTACTACTCTGCTGACCTTGAACATTCTAGAAGAACTGGACCTTGACGGTAGGTATTCAGGGTGGTTCAGAATATTTAGATATTATAATGATATTATAATTAATATAATGATATTACAATAAATATAAATGATATTATAATAAATAATATGATATTATAATAAATATAACAATATTATAATAAATATTTTGATATTCAAGTTCACTTGAAAACGAGACACAGGCTTTTACTGGCGCAGTGTAAAGTGTAAACTATCATGAAATTAGGAATGAATCCAGTTTAAGTTAACTGATTTTTCAAACTAGGTGTTGTGATGTTTAGTGGTTAGTCAGAACTGGCAACAATGGATGATTTACACTGACATTAGCCTTACATACTTTAAAGTAGTGTTTCCCAAATGAATTTTAATTCATATTTAAACCTGGCTAGTATATACTCAATAGTGAAAAAAGGTAGTGAAAGTAATAACTGGTTAGTATATAAAGTCAACAATATGGATTGCAAGCATGTCTCATTAGTACCTGCAAGAGAAAACATGGGAAAGTAGAAATTCCGGTGTGAAAACAAAGGAAATTCCAAGGAGAAAGGGAAAATTGAGTGACGGTAAAATTCATTGAGCACACATTTATTCTCGTGAGCATTAAAAGCCGTTTCTCCTTACTCCTCGGTAGTACTTGTAAGTAAAAAAAGTAGTCGGCATTGAGAAGCTTATCAGAAGTAAAGCAAGCAAATCAAGGGTTTTTCTTGCAAGATAAATCTTCTGAGCAAATGAAGAAAAGTTGCTTCTTTCAACGCAAAATCAAAGGTTCATTTTATTCATTCTCAGAATTGCATGGTTCTCCCTATATTAGTGCACAGACTCAACTGTGAATACTGGTGTTGTATTTGGTAATAAGTATTCCGTTAACCAGCATATATCTATTGCTATACATATATATATATCTGCATATATATCACAAAATATTAACAACATTGGTCTTGCGACTCATAGTTTTACGCTCGTGGCTTTCACGGCGATCATCAGGCAAGGAGTGATCTATCCAGCATCCTACTTCATTTTCACCTTTTCATCAGTTCATTTCACATTCTTGCTGTAGAGGGGTGGTTGGGGTGGGTTGAACCATGTTATTTTTCTGCTGCGAATTATATTTTTGTCTGTGTCGCTCTGTTGTATTATCCTTGTTTTGAGTAAACCTGATGGTTTCTGTGTAGCCGTTACTTTTTCGTATGCGGGTGCCACCTTGCTGAAAACGTCTTGGTTTGATGACAGCATAGAAATTCTCTTTCCTATTGCGGATGGAATATGCTTGATTATGGCCGGTGGGTGGTTAGACTGTACATTTCGGTACATTAGTTCATCGTTGGGTTTTCTGTAGGGTTGGTGTTTGCTGGTTGGTAGGTTTAGGATGACGTCAAGGAAGTTGGCTGATTCTAGATTTGTTTGTACTGTGATGCTGAGGCCGAGAGATTGAAAGTTCTCGATATATATATATATATATATATATATATATATATATATATATATATGTACACAGCCTCATTGCTTCAAATGCTACCACCTTTATCCACTCGGCCAAAGCACTGTTATATGAATCAATCAGACACTGAAGACAATTGATCGCCCTCATTCTGGTAAACTAACTGGTATATTAATTGGGACTTATTACGATAAACAACATCTTCAAATGCAGAATTTACAGATGTGTTAATTACTTCTTACATTTTTGCTTTCAATTAAAGAAGTTATATTTCGTTTACAGATTGTTCATTTTCTCTTTAGGTTTAGGACCAGCTTCCCCAGAGTATATCCATCTCGTTGCTGAAGCTCTGAAGCTGAGTTTCTCCGATTCTCTTCAGTTCTGTGCCGATCCTGCCGTTGTCCACGTTCCTACGGAAGGTCTCTTATCGAAGGAATATGCAAGAAAAAGAAGCACACTGATTAACCACAAACAGTGAGTATTTTAAGCCAAAATATTTGTCAATCTTTTTAACATTTTCATATTAAAATTTGTAAAAGATCATAACATCTTTTCCATCCGTTTTACTTTAATGAATCCGTAACCGTCAAACCTGCATTTGACAAACAATTGGAATAAAACTATTACAAGAAAAGTGTGGGACACAAATTTCTATTTCACTAAACCGATGTATTATGCCCCTGTCACACTTCTGCGGTTTGGGCAGCAGAAGCGCTACGGTTCTCTTCTGCGACTTTCCGTAGTACATCCGTAACAAACCCATAGCATAACCGTAACAGTCCGTGGTGGACCGTTGCGCTTCCGTAGCCTCGTTTCTTCCGCAGCCCGAATTTTGAAATGTTCAAAAATTAAATTTCTTCCACCGCTTGCCGCTGGCAACCGTTGCACAATCGTAGCTTGCCTTATCACAACCGTGGCGACCGTAGCACAACGGTACTGTAGCATTTCTGCCATTGACCGTAGCCAGGAATGCACTACGGGGAGGCTACGGATATGCTACGGTCGTACCACGGTGTCCACGGTATCACTGCCGATGTGCTAGGGATATACTACGGATATGCTACGAATATACCATGGATATGCTACGGATATGCTACGACAGTGTCTTGGTACCTGCGGTTATACTATGGGTATGCTGCGACTGTGTTTCTGATATATTTCGGATATGCTACGGTTGTACCACGGTATCTACGGTTACGCTACGGTCTAACACACTACACACATGTTTTTGTATGCTACCACGTTGCCAACATAACATCGCCTGTATTAAATAGCTAGTCAATCGCCATTCCACACTCAACACGCGGAGACTCGACGCACTACACTGCTCTGAGTTCTGCTAGAAGCTTCTCATAATGCTCATATATCACCCTTTGTTGTAACCAGTTCCTTACCCAAATGGTTCTTTTCTTTCTTGGGTATTTCGTTTTCTTCAAAACTTGTAACTGAAAGTAGGCTGCCGATTGCTGTGCATCCAGTGAACTGTGAAGATAACATGGCTTGGTCAAAGTGACAAAAAGTTTTATCCTAATGAGTTCCTTATGCAGATTTAATTTTTTCTCTGTAATTCGGGATATTTTCCTGAACAAAGTACTAGACATTTCTATACATATATATATATATACTTTCTGCCTACTTGGGACTGGCACTGGAAGATATGAAAAAAATATTCGGCCATTCCACTACATGTTGAATTTCACTATGAAATTTCACTATGATGAAAGTAAGCTTGCTTCCAGTTACAACATTGAAACCTTGACTATTGTCATCTTTCTTCATTATTGTTTTACTATTTAAAGTAAACAAAGGACTCTTTGATTGGTTATTGGAAATATAAAGAATGTTAAATACATAGTTGTAATAAAATTAAGAAGAAATTTTGGTAAGTGTTTGAATGCTCGGAAGGGGATCGGGAATTAGGAGACCATTTTCTATGTGCCTTCATTGCACTGATAGTTGTTTTGTTATTAGCATAAACTCCTTCCATCGTCTGTGGACTTCTTGAATAGAGGCGATCGATCAAACTACATCTAAGTCCGTACATGCCAATAGGAGGAAGTCTCGAAATCCATTCTTCACAAAGACTGAAGAGACTTAAACCTTGTTTATGAGAGGTCCCTGCATAAGGTGTTGAGTTATACTGAGATAGCTGAAATCATGTTTTACTTGGAAATGATTGCAGTAGAATGTATCGACCATCCATCGGTTATTTCTGGAATATAACCATGACAATGTCGTTATGTTACAGAGCGTCTAAGGTGAGCCACGGGAGTCCCGGCCATGGAGGAGATACAGTTTACTTCTGTGCTGTGGATTGTCATGGTAACGCATGCTCCTTCACAAACAGTACCTATGATGCATTTGGGTCGGGCCTTGTACCAAAGAACTGTGGATTTACTTTACAGGTAGGTTTGTTGATGTTAGAACTTACCACTATTATGAGATGGGTTAAATAGCAGATACAATGCATAATATTGATTTACCTGGAAATTTGTGAATCAATTTCTCGTGAATCACTTTTGCAGCCACGGAAGTTTTGTGTGATTTTCTAAAGATCTTCACTTTGCCTCCGTCGGAATACATCAGGTTCTTTAACTTTTATATTTAAATATGCACACTTGCTCTTTGTAGTCATTATAAGCAGTCTGATCACTGGTTTTCTCCCTTGAAATATCTTTTAGGAGTAAATTGACCAATGGGTAAAGTCTGACAAGTGATCTCTGATAAATGGAAGAAAATAATGGAAATGTTGAAGCAATGAAATTAAAACACGTAAAGAAGAATTGCAACTCTAAAATGGGTTGCAACCCCCAGGCATAAAGAACAGAGAACACATAACTGAAAAGAAAGTAGCCCTATTAGCTGTAGGACATGAGGAATTCCAGACCTGACCCCTATCAGAGGAATGGAAATGTCTTCATGTTATGAGAGTTAACATACTGGTGATCATCAATAGTTCATCATCCTTCCTCCAAAATGCACAAGTTTCCAGTACCTATTTTAGGTTATAGCCCCTAGAAAAACATCCAACTACCTATTGTTAAAGATACCTCCTCTGCTTCCAGAATAGAGGGACTCTCTTTCAGTTACAAGAGGACCACCCTAACTGTCCTTCCGGCTCTAAAAGGTCGTTCCACACTATCATCCCGTCCATGTTAACTCGAGATGAAGATGATGTTCTGTTAGCAGCCTATGGTATCATGGGTGGCTTCATGCAACCTCAAGGTCAAGTGCAGGTAAGAACAATAATAAATAATATCAATAAATAAATAAAATAAAATGAACCTATGATAGTGTACTGTATAAATTTCATATCAAACTCAACAGCAGCTATGTAGGTATGGGTTTGTAGGTTTTGTTGGCATGGATGCTCGGGATTAACATGTTCCAGAAACAAATCATTTTCTCTGATTTTCTCATGAATGGGGAACCGTCCATTTGCAGATAAGCCACTAGAGGTAAAAGTATGAATGATTTGTTTATATGTTACAAGATATACCGATGGTTTCATCCTTAAATTGCAAACATCGTATCTTCATACTATTCGATCCACCCTACGTATATTGTACAGAGCTACAACTCATTGGTAGGTGATTTCTGAAGTTATATCACTGTTTGCAAGTTAAACATACTCCAAAGTGTTTTGTTGCACAGTTATTTATATGTGGTCTTTGCTCAGCAAATTTTATGAATATTTTTTTAATTTTTTTTTATACAGTTGGTGATGAATATGTGCCATTTTGGACAGGAGCCTCAAACAGCTCTTGATCAACCTCGCTTCAGAGTAGGGGTTTCACTGGAAGGTCTCGACGGTACTCTGTACCTGGAGGAAGGGTTTCCTCCAGAAACGATTGAATGCTTGTCAGGGATGGGGCATGTCGTTAAGAGTAACATCACTGGTACAGAGAGGCAAGAGTTTGGGAGAGGACAAATAATTACCAGAGGCGACTGGTGGGCTCAGCCTGGAGGTTTACGGTCATCCAATCCTAAGGTACTATGGGCAGGCTCAGACCCTAGAGCGGATGGCATGGCAATCGCATTCTAGGTATTACTAGAGGCGACTGGTGGGCTCAGCCTGGCTAGGTATTCCTGCTGCTCAGGCAATGTCTTTCGTGAATGATGTTTCACTAAGGTGTGAATTCTTGACGGTGCTTATAGGTCTATTAATATCATGATTTAGTCAGTTTATACAATTAAGTGATAATTGGTGCTGTCGTGTTTATGTAAACATCCAAACTTAATCAACTGGTAACAGCACTTACATTCAGGTATTTAACACGACTGTGAACATCGTATGAGCTATGATTCATATGAAATCAGTTATTGGTTATTGATTACATCTTTTATGATCATCTATTGTGATAATCTATAGATACATGCCTAGATAAACAAGTTAATAGCTACAGGTTGACTTCTACATGAGACTTGAATCACATGTATTTACATTGATTAAAAGCTTACACTATTCTGACATTTCTTTGTTTTTTTTGCTTGTGGAGTTTATTTGGGTTTTTTTTAATTCTACTCAAAAGTCACCTCAATAATGACCTCAGACTTGTGTAATTTGTTCGCATACTTGTGTGTGGTATATTGATAAGCAATGACACCACACATAGTTTTAAGTTGCATAACTGCTTGCTTTAAGTTCTATGTAGTGGACATGTAGTCATTTTTAACATATTTTTTTTACATTTTTGTAACATTTTTTTTTTAAACAATATTACTTTTACAATTCAGCTTCAGTTGCTTTACATTAAGCCTAGTATGTCACTATGACTAAAGATGTTTACATTCCAAACGTATTATAAACAAAGCATGCAAATTATTTATCTATACTGTAAACAATATCTTAAAAGAGACTTTGTCCTTTCCAAAGAACAATATGCTAGAACCGATCAAAGAAATTATTCATGCATCATAAAATCTATACCTACCAAGAGACGGTTGTATAGATGGTCGTATGTTATTTATTCGACCAAAGTAACAATTTCTATTATATCAACATCAGAAATAACTGTACAAATATAATCAGGCTTCCAAAAAATCTTTCTGTTTTTTTTCTAAATTTCTTAAAGCTCATTATCATCTAAACCACTATAAATTAATTGTTATTTACTGTATTTACACATTTCAAAGTGCCAAATAATTTGATCTCTTAAAGAAATGGCAGTGGTTGATATCAGCAGTTACATATTTATGGAATTATGTGTAATTAAGATCTTTAGGATGCCGGAGCATCGGCTTCCATACCAAGCATTCAAGAATAACTTCAGCAAGCCAAGACCTCCAGGACAACCACCTTCAAGATGGAAGGACCTAATCCAGAAAGACCTAGGTATGACAACCCAAGCTGCTGAAAGCTGCGCAGCAGATAGACCAGATTGGAGGAGGATTACTCGCCAGAGGGCAAAGGGACACAGCGTCCTACGCACCTAAGTCAGTCAGTCAAGTCAAGATCAAATTACAGTTTTGAGATCCCATATTTTTTAATCTTCAGTACTATATTATAAGTCAAATCATATTCTGAAAGGTCATTACATCTTAAACAAGACTGATGTGCAATCAATTATGTGCAACAGTTTCTAAGAAAATCTTTGTATTCTAAGTTTCTTAATAACAATTGTGTGTACATAATGCTAAACATTATGTTTAACAGTATGTATAACATTATGTACACATATTTCTATTTGCCAAATATTTGCCCAATTACATTGCTGATATAAACACTAACATATATGGAATAATATGTAATTTTAATATCTTATAAGTCAAATGATATTTTGAAAGATTATTACATGTTAAACATGTCCATACATATTTATTTTATGATAAGCAATCAATATTTGCAACAGTACAAGCCCAAAATTTTCCAGTATTTTGTCTTTATTAATCACAAGCATGCCATATTAAGCATCTGATAAAAAAAAAAGAATGGTCTTATTTAACTTATTTATTAAAAATTAATTCATAAATAGATACCTTTATAGCAACTTTATTCCAGCTTTCGTAATGATAGAAGTCAATGGTGATATTTCATTAATACTGATTGCCAGCAATGTGGTTCTTTGGTTTGAAATCATTCTAAAATATCATATGTGGATGCAATAAACACAATAAAACTAGTTGTCACAGTACTTGTCACATGACTCTCCTTCCATGATATATGTTAATACCAATTGAGTATCAAGTATCCTTCCATGATGTACATATCAATACCAATTGAGTATCAAGTATCCTTCCATGATGTACATGTTCATACCAATCGAGTATCAAGTATCCTTCCATGATGTACATGTTCATACCAATCGAGTATCAAGTATCCTTCCATGATGAACATGTTCATACCAATCGAGTATCAAGTATCCTTCCATGATGTATGTTCATACCAATCGAGTATCAAGTATCCTTCCATGATGTATGTTAATACGAATCGAGTGGTCAAGTATCCTTCCATGATGTATGTTAATACCAATCGAGTATCAAGTATCCTTACATGATGTATGTTAATACCAATCGAGTATCAAGTATCCTTCCATGATGTATGTTAATACCAATCGAGTATCAAGTATCCTTCCATGATGTATGTTAATACCAATCGAGTATCAAGTATCCTTCCATGATGTATGTTAATACCAATCGAGTATCAAGAATCTTCAATTAAATGTCCAGGAGAACACTCTATAGGAAGTTTGTATCCCAATTGCAACTTTTAGAAAAGAGACACTAAATTGTATGAGGGTGATGTGATGGGACAATTAGATAACTGAGATGGATTTTTAACAGCCAGCTGATATTTTATTCCATTCTGAAGGCAAAAGGAAAGTATGTGATGGTTGGTGTGTGTGTGTCTGTGTGTCATACCTTTACTTGTTTTTTACATTGATTACTCTCAAGTGTTGTAAATGCTTTCCAAATGTGTCGGTTCTTAGCAGTTATTAATATCATTACAAAACTAATTTATCTATATAGTGTTAGTTTTGTATGAATGAGAGCGGCCTATTGACACGTCATGATTCTTGGGTGGGGGGGGGGGGTTTGTTTGAATTGTCAAACTGTGTTTATGTGTGACTATATGTCTAGTATATACCTACTGAGAACAGCGTTAGTTTCTGTTTGGTATCAAACAAAAGGCAAGAAAATTAGTAGACGAAATCTTTCCCTGCATCATGTCACCCTCATTCCCATGTGAAAATGGTCCCCCCCCCCCCCCATGAAGGTAACACATCACCGTGTATATGCATCAGCTAAATACAACGACTAATGCATTAATTTACCGTGACATATGGATGTATGGTTTACTATGGAAAACCGGTATGTCTGGAAAGTTCTTATTGGAAGATAAGACACAGAAGACAAACCCTTTTAATTACAAATCTTCAGTAGAATGCCGTCTGATTAATATTTAAGAGCATTTAGATTATTTTATTTAGTTATTTGACATTTTATCAATGTATATCAGTTAACGGTAATGAAACAATATGTACTGGCTATGCAGGAAGCATTGTGATTGGCCCTGAAGTTACTGCAACTATACCATGCGGATGAAATGCGAACAATTTCGGCTCATCCAGTAAACATATAATGAAGCCTGCATGTGCGAGGGAGGTGGGTGGGGGGGGGGGGTAATGTACGGTACGGCATCTCTTGCACTGATTGCTAAGTTGTCTATTTAAAGTCTGTAAAATGTAAAAGGCATCCTAAGATTTTGAAGTAGGCGATACTTGGTACAACACAGCACCACTACCTTTGTTTATGGACGTAGCCTACATGCAACAGATGAATTACATAAAGATTAATAGGCTAGCAATTTGATCTTCATTGTCGAACACCATATCAGTTTGGGCAACATACCGGAACTTTCAGTCACCCCAATCCTTGTTATCGATATTTAGAAGTATGTTTGTTTACGTTTAACGTTTGTCTGTCTGCCATTAGTACAAGCTGTGGTTAGGTCTCAAACTACCATTGGAAGCTAGGCCTATGTACTGTATATAGGGAATTCCAGAAGACCGATTAAATACACCTACGCATTAATTAAGTGGAGGGACATTAAACGCTATATAGCATCTCGAACTCGGTTAATTTATCACATATGTAAACATATCGTTCTAGCTCTTCGCCTACGGCTGTTACGTACCGACATTGTTTATCTCCATTATGCCTATTTGCATATTTTGTTTTTCCTTCTGGGAAATCGATTCCTTCATTTCAGTTTGTTTGTGTTTATATACTCTACCAAACTTTGTAGCCAATATATCATCTTTTACGTCACGTTTGATGTTCAAACTATAGGCTACGGTATACGTGTATATCTAATAACCTATGTAAAACAAGATGTGCAGTTAGCAGCATACTCCAATCTTAAAGGCAAACACTTTTACAATATATCATCTCGCTTCTAATGACTGAACTCCCTCGGCAGCTTATATAGATAGGCCTATAGAGTTAAATTTGTATTCGTACATTCGTGGACATTGCAATCGTACACGAATTCAAATTTAGTCTAAAGTCCTTTCAATACTGTCATGGAATTTGGAACACATATAGTAGTGAAATAAAGTTAACAGACTATAGACGTATTATAGTTACGAAGATCGTCCTTTACTATACTGCTGCGCAATTCAGATGACTGAATATTAATTTACTGCACTGTCTGCTTTTATTTAAAGTCATTCGGTTGATCAGAGTACGGCTCGATCGGCAAAATTAATTCTGCTATGTTATTAACTATCAAAAGCGACTTATATCTTTACATTTCATGGCCACAGTGGCGGCGGAACCGGGGGGGGGGGCTTGGGGGCTCAGCCCCCCAATAAAAAAGTTGAGGGGGCAAATGCATGATAAGCCCCCCCAATATTTACCAAGGCTCCGAAACGTATACATCCGCCCATTTTTCAATGCATACTTGTCGATCTGTCCGATGCACACGTATACTCTATAGGTGTAATAATTTTAGTAATTGCTGGGGGACCCTCGGCCCGTCCCTTGGCTATAGACCACATTGTCACCCCAACCGCGTCTTCACGCCCCGTGAAAAGTGGAAGCAGTGAGTGTGAGTACCGGTAAGCGTAACACAACTTCGTCTTAGGCCAATGACTTGCCTCATTTCAGCCAGTTCTCCAACATCCCCTTAGTGGCGGATCGAGCGTCCATATATACAGTCAGGGGCGGATGCCCCCCCCCCCCCTGACGGACTCAAATGGACTGCTGGCGCCTTTTTCAGCTTTCACTACGTTTTACTTATTCGCGATTTTTGACTATTTTATTGCGCTCTCATATACCTATTGACATTTGTCATATTCTGTCGGTGTATTTTCCGACAAAATGGCGACGACACCTATTTATTCTCCGTTTATCTGCAAATTAGCAAGGCCCCGGAAAGGGTCATTTCCTGCAATCTCGGGAGTATCTTTACTCAAAAAATTTCTGTACGCTCCGCGCCAACCTGTGGTGGCGCTCCGCTTAGATAGTGTCGAAAGCGCCCCTACAGACCATTCTTGCCCCCCCCCCGACCAATACCCCTAGCCCCGCCACTGCCCTTACTACACTCAAAAACGTCTTTGCGAGTACACTACGAGTAATAGCTACTCTCTTAAAACACCATCGAATATACAAATTACAATGTTTTTACAGACTTAACGTGCAATCTGAGAAATTGCAGGCTTGAGACCCATATTTTAGGGCCAGGTATTCGCAGCATAAAACACTCGAGAAGTGCCGTTTCCGGCCATCTGGGGGTTTGAAAAAACCCAAAATTTTCTTGTACGCTCCGCGCCAACCGATGGTGGCGCTCCGCTTAGATAGTCTCCATTAGCCCCCCCAATAATTTTTCCGTTCCGCCGCGCCTGCATGGCCATATCGAGTTTCAGAAACTTTATAACTCTTTGACACATTAGAAGCAGTCAATTGAAATTGGCTGATCCACCGCATTTTATAGCGCTTGCCCAGTCAATTGAAATATATGCATACAACCGACTTTCCAATTAATAATTGTTACCTCCAATCAGTAAACTCAAATCTTTTTTTTTAATTTTCCTAGTTAATCATCCACCCTGCAATATTTCTTGTCTTATGTTGACTTTGTACAATCCTTTCTTATTTCTTTCTTTTTTCTTCCAAGCCTTTTATTCTTAAGTAATTTTAATAACGGCGGTATTTTTTTGTTAGAAGCCCTTATTTTTATTCCCATCACTCTGCAGAGTGCTATCAGCACCAAGTAAATAACCGTAGGAATCGATGAAATTATCTCATATTCTCAATACTTACGTCAAGCCGTCTCCCCGGTGACGTCAATAATTTCCTTTTCGTGGTTGCATTGATATAATGTGTAACGTCGATGCTCATTATTTTCCTACGGTGGCCTTGTGGTGACTTTCATTGTCGGTGCGTCATCACCTGTTTAATTTTACAGTGTTAACAATATGCGATCATTTATTGTCGAGGAAAAGAATAACGGTATTTTCCTGCTTATTGGCTGACAGGATGAATGAACATCAGCTGAGTGGCCGTAATAATTAACTAATTGTTTTGAAAGTTAGGATCATGCGATCTATAAGCTCAAGAATGTTCGATAGTGGAGAAACATTTATCAGTCTGTTTGACAGTGTGAATCCATTGCAAACACACGCATGTATATGTACAATGATTATCCAGAAAGATGGAGAGGGGCATGCTGTAGTATTGATCGGCGGGCTGTGCGGGTCGGGAGGTTTGGTGAAGTTCCTGCGAATAATTTAATCTAGAAACTGCCCCAAAGGGGACAATGCGAAAACAATTGTGATAAGGTGCGCCATGTTTTGGCTAACATATATCCGCTTCATACAATTACACTCATTTGACGGATAGAATTTACTTAGACCTTCCATTTTATATGTGATATTTGTATAAGTCCCGGCTAAATAAGTAGCACCTAACCAAGCATAACAAAAATCCTCGTCGGTTTAAACAGAAATAAAGAATATTTCATATTCCGAGAAAAAATTACATATGTTTTGAATTATCTTGGAACGCCAGTATTCTATATTTGGGCGTTCATATTGCACCAAACCCAAAAGGAAATGAAGCCGAAAGATAAAAAGAAGACGTAAACTGAGCAATAGTTGAATGCCTTTTTTAACCTTTGTTTTATTTTTGTTCAATTCACTACTTAAAGATGTCAATCCGTCTCGTCTCGCTGGTTGATTCGTTTTATTAACTTAAAACATACCTTGATTATTAGTGTGTTCTACTTTATAAATCCACAAAATTAGACCTCATTAGTTGAATCATTCATTCGTAAAAACGACAAGTACAACTAATATTGTTGCTCGCTAACATTGTCTCTTCTTAGCTTCCGGTCGACGATAATGTCGTGGACGCTGAATGTGTTAACGTCTTTTATGAGCTTCCGTATATTCGGTTTTCACCTTCATTACGCCGAGTAATATCCACACACATTTTGAACAATGACGCACCTACTTGGACTAAGAAAGAATCGCATTTATAAAACATAACGTGGATGCTAACGCTTTTTTCACTTACGAAAGCTGCCTAGTTGTGCATTTACATCTACGTGGATTTTCGTGTGACATTTACATGAGGAAGGGCGGATAAAGCCATGGTGTCAAAGAGGATGTTATTGTGTTTGCATTGAAGTATTATATTGGTGGAGAAGATGGAATAATCACGCCACAAGGAATTCAAAGATGTCACCATTTCTATATAAGGATACGAAGATTGAGTGAAATTCACGCACGGTTTTGATATCGTGGGAACATTGTGGTAAACATGTAATTTATATATATTTTTTTCAAGAAAATCATCAAATTGGCAGTGAGATGTTTGCTTGTTGACAAAGCCTTATTATTTAAATAATAAAAAGTATATATATATATATATATATATATATATATATATATATATATATGTATATATAAATATATAATATATATATATATATACATATACATATATATATATATATATATATATATATATATATATATATATATATATACACTTTTTATATTTAACAATTAAATTGTGTGTGTATAATTTTACAATGGAATAAATGAAGGAATAGCCTCAGGTAAGGTTCTTCGGTTATTTTATACTTTCTTAGAGAATAATGTTGACAACAGGCATTCATACACACTTCTTGTAAATTCAATGTTGAAACTACTCGATGATAATTTACCTTACAACCTTTTAGTGCTGTTACCTATATCAGACGGAGGCCTATTCAGGCAAATGGATTCATCCTACACCCACCAAGCTGTATAAAACTGTATACCTATTATGAGTAGCAATATCTTTACACAGGCTACCGATCTCCTTGACGATAACGTACGACTATATGAATTTATGTTTGTATGAATATTTACATTTAAACTGTTTCAGCTCTCCTACCGAATGACATTTGCCTTAAAGTAATAATGCTAACCAATTATCTTTACTAACATTGTCGACAATGTCCATCTCATTAAGATGTATGCTACATAACAGTGTTACACCACATGTCTTTTGTTAAATGTTTTATTGTTATTTCACTGTATCACTGTTAGGCTATATCTCAAGTAAAGTAATCATTTGTGAACAATGTTTATATATATGATATAAATATATATATATATATATATATATTAATCTTCAGTTATGATTCCCGTAGTCAATCCAGTCAGTACATGTAGTATATGCATCAATTGACCAATACCACCCACTTGGTCAGTATGTGTACTGTATAGTCACTGCGTTCAATACATATGGTCATCGATTGACCAATCACTAAAAATCAGACAGTGTAACTTATTAAGTGGAATCAATGAATATTGGTAACTGTATATATATATACTACTATCATGCTACATGAGACTTAGCGTGTGGGTGTTCCTATAACGCTGGGAATACCGCTATAATAAACTTTAGAGTAGATATAGTATTTGTTTATAAAAGCATTAGTTAATTTTAGGTCGGTGTTTTCATGTGTTTTTTATCTACCATTATAATTATGTCATATGGTTAACACATGAATGAACTGGAATCTACTTAAATCCAAAATCTGTTGTATTAATATATATATATATATATATATATATATATATATATATATATATATATATATATATATATATATATATACATAGGCACTATCTATATATAGTATATATGGTATAGATATAGAATTTTTTTAGTTAAAATATATATAATAATAATATATATATATATATCTATATATAAATATATATATATATATATATATATATATATATATATATATATAAATATATATAGCAAATGAAACAACTTTTCTTCAACCTCATTCGAAAATCCTCTTCTGAAACGCTTTCATTTTCTAAGAAAAAGGAAGCTATCAATCTGTTTGTCACAGCAGAAGAGCAAAGATTTTGAATTTTGAATGAGACGCTATATGCATTTAATCACGGTCTGACGTCATCCGTAGTTACAGACAGGGTAAAGATCACTTCTGCGTCACTATGAACGAGACTGAACTTATTTCAGTGTAGGTCTATGGGAAGTAAGCTGAGGTATTTGAATATACAGGTATAGGCTATACAAGGGATCAGTGCGTTTGCGTGTGAATGAATTGTTTAGGCTTCGTATATACGTGAGCTGTGCGTAATACGTACTAACCTTGCTCGTAAAGACTTATTCGTATTGTACATTCGTTCACGAAGTGAAGGACTCCATCCCGGTAATTGCATTTATTGCAGCTTCTGTATGTTGCAATGTGTTTTTTAAACCTTATATAGTCGAAACGTTTTCAGAAAGTAGAATTTCAGAATTCGGTATAGGCCTATTCTGTAACTTATTTTTTGATAAGAATATACCAATAACTAATTTGCGATATGATCATTAATGTTTTCATGTTTTGTATTTGTTCAATACATGTATAGTTAAAGTTATCACTTCCCACACAGTGTTGTATAATGAGAGTTAAGACCATTTTGGCAGTCTGCAATACACAAGGAACTTTACAGCATATATAAGGTCACACGTTGAAAGTATGACAAACGTCACTAGCCATGTATTGCTTTATTTCGCGCTATCTTCAAACGATTATACGAGGATAAATTCCCCAATGTAACCTTGCCGATAGCAATGCTCCCAGCATTAATATGAGAATTTACACATCACTTAAATTGAATAACTTAACTGCTTCCGTTTCGTAATTTCATTTTATTGCATGAGGAAAACTCAGCAAGCTGTCACACGAACACATTTTTCAAAAGTTGTTTTCTCGTCGCTTCTGTCGTTATAAACTACAATTTTGTACAGCCTTGTGTAACTTTAAACAAAATTGGTGTTTGAAATTGGCCTTATTGAAAGTTAATTGATAACAAGGCTACGATTTCATGTGGTAAAGCCAGCTATCGATAATAAATGAGAATTTGGTGTAAACTAGTTGGTTATTTATATGACCGTTACACATCTCGCTCAAAATAATGACTATTATAGTAACAACTTTCTTTGTCAACTCTATGATGTTTTCGTCTCGTCCAAAGTATCAATTAGTTGTTGGCTGAAGAACAACATACATGTTAATAAGTTTCTTGCATGTGACGTGAATATGCAGTCGTTCTGAAGTGTATGCGCACAATGCGTAACTTAACACCGACGAAAGTCATTTCAGGTGACTGACTTATGTTAAGAATTTGTTATCATTTGCTTTGTTAGTTAGGATGTTCCAAGTCTTGCTACTGCGTGTTATACAATATTTAGCCTGAAGTGTTATATCGAAAGATTATTTGTAATGTCAAATAGAGACAAAAGCGACTCGGATTTCTCAAATGAAGTTACGTCAGAATAAGAATGTCAGTCTTAACATTTATTTTTTGTTTTTTTCCTGCAGCGCTTAATATCGTTTTCTGGTCTGCTTTCATATTTTCTAGAATCATCTTAATCCGTTGCCGAGTTTTGCAGTCGTTACTATACAACGCTAATGAGCTTGTATCCATCCATACGTCATCTCGAAGAAATCAGATCCCGGAAAACACAACACTGAAACCGAGACAACTAAAACGCAACAACGATAGCATGGTTTTGTGTCCACAGAAGCCCTTAGCGTGTACTGATTAATTACATATTTCGGAAGCGTTTGACAGGATGTTTGCAATTGAATAAGCTGAAAGCTGATATGGCGGCCACTCAGACAGTTACCGGCACAATGAGTGTCGCTAACACGGTCAACGATCAAATAAGTGGAGGGAATTACCTTTCGTCTAACTCACCCGCCAAACCGGCCAGGCAGTTGTCCGATCCTAATCACAACTGCCTACAGGAACTCAAGGACGCCTTATTACCAAAAATGATCGAAGTGGACCAAACTGTGACGTCAGAGAAAGCAACAGACAACAGTAACAGCATAGTGAGTAACGGTAAGAGTATAGCAAACGGTACGACAGAGACTAACAAGAAATGCGACTCTCGAAAACTCTTCAAAGCTCAAAGTTTTAACGAACTCCTCGAGGAGGAGGATTTCTTAATTCTTATGTTTCATCATTTTTCCGTCCCTGCGAGAAGCTTGTTAACTTTAGTGTGTAAACAATGGCGGACAATTCTCAACCAGCCATGCTTCTGGAGAAGTGTGGCGCCGATACTTCATAAGAGAGACTTGTACGAGGATGGCATTGATGGAAGTAAAGAATTTACATCTCTGACCACCTTTGAACTCAGAGAATTTGAATCCGTTTGTCTGGTGAGTGTCTCCGATATGGACATCTGTGAATTCATTGACCATTGTCCAAAGACCAAAAGAACATTGAAGGCTATATCACTGCGGCGCTCAACAGTTACCGACGCTGGGTTGGAAGTCATGCTCGAACAATTAGGGGCTGTATCTTCTCTTGAGCTAAGCGGTTGTAACGACTTCACCGAGGCTGGACTCTGGGCAAGTCTTCAACCCCGACTTGTATCTCTCAGTATAAGTGACTGCATAAATGTAGCAGACGAAAGCGTGGCAGCAATTGCACAGCGGTTACCAAACCTCCAGGAATTGAATTTCCAAGCGTACCATGTCACCGACGGCGTCTTGGGATGTCTGGTGGCGCTTCGTGGTGGTTCCCTTTCGGTTTTGAGATTAAAGTCATGTTGGGAGTTGACCAATCAAGCAGTGGTTAACCTTGTTCACTGTCTGCCACAGTTAACTACACTGTCTCTCTCGGGATGCAGTAAGATCACGGATGAAGGCGTTGAAATGATTGCAGCTAATATGGGTAAGCTAGTCAGTCTGGACTTATCATGGTGTCCACGAATCACTGATGCAGCTCTGGAGTATGTGGCGTGTGATCTCTCAAAGCTGGAGGAATTGACCTTGGATAGGTGAGTATAGCTCGAACCGCATTAATTAATATTACCCTGAAATACCATGCAAACCAATGATTAGAATTCCTCCGAACAAGGCACAAGGACACGTCGTAGGATTTCTAGATTATAGGGAAGTAATTTCTTGAATTAAAGGCATTGAAGACTCGCCCCAAACTGCGAGCCGCGTTCTGAAAAAGTTAACTTTCCGTTGCTTGCAAGGGAAGTTTTCTGTTTGTCGCTACAAAATGCAAACAGTAATGAAATGTGATAGCTGTATGTACTGACTGTACACTAGTGTCTAATTACCGAAGGTAGCAAGCTGTGTGCGTATTTTCTGGGATCGATGGTAGTGTCTAACAATTTCTGTTACACCTCATTCGAAACTAGGTCAGATTACCGGCATAAGACGTTTCTTTTTGCGCGAGTCTTCACACCCTCTTAAGGAATAGGGAACAGGGTTAACAGAACATAAGCTAGACACGAAAACACATGGACTATACCTACTATGTGATGTAAACGTGGCAGACGTAAGTTGAGGGGAGAATACGTGGGGTGTAGTGGGGTGGGGAAGGGGTGATTTATGACGGGATACAATATCCGAATAAAGGAGTTCACTACACTGTACTTCATGCATCAGAGCACATTCATGAAAGGAGATTAAGGTAATTTGAACTGTCACATCTTCAATATGAAAGAATTCAGTATACTGTACACTACGACTGAAGGTTTACTGTTCAGTATACTTAGTTCAGCACAACCCCACCCCACCCTTCCCACCCCCACACACACACACACAAAATTCACACAACTATCATAAAGTCTGTAAAGTAGATAATTAATGAGATATAATGATAATACAGTTTTGTGCTATAGCTGTATATTCTTCTTGTCAAGAGATGACCTTCCGAGCAGTTTGGAACATCGTGGTTAATTAATAACTTCCGAACGATTCATTTAATGTGTTCTTAACATAGAATGACGTGAAAGGGGATAATTATTGACACGTTAATGTGTTTGCTATATAAATTTATTACTCATTATTCGATGCCTCTATATCTAACTGGGAGGTTTATGGGGTTATCATTCCAATCATCCAGATCAGTGAGCTTTTAGCCCTTTAATCTAATCATGAAATATTGCGTCTCATATCATTAAAGGAGCCATAAACCCAACTAAAATATTTACTTATAAGACAAGGCTCATATATATATATATATATATATATATATATATATATATATATATATATATATATATATATATATATATATATATATATATATATATATATATAAAGAATTAATCCCCTTCAAAGTTTTAATCGTGATATGTTTGTATTTTATATCGTAAAGCCATAGTAGCACTAATGCAATCGAAACCACGTACGGCGGATATTCACAATTATATTAATAATATTAATACATAAATCACATTTGACTATTTTATAACTAGAAGCAATGCGGTACGTTTCCACTCCATCCAACTATTTTGTTTTGATATACACAGAGGAGTTGTAATTTAATATATTCAGACATATTTTCTACGTGAGACAAGAGAGCTGCTATGTATAGCGTCTGTCTACTGAAGACAGCATCACGCATGCCGTGTATAATATATTATTACTAAATCGTCTGGAATGAAGACTCCTCGAAGCACTGCTACATACAGAGAGTATCACTGACATGTTATCATCAAGTCCTTTATATGCTTGTCTTTATTTGATTAGTCAAACCACGACTGGCATGTATCCAGCAAACCTATACTCATGCTTGGGTTGTTGAAGTATATATATACGGCAGGTTCCTACGTAAGCTTTCAGCAGAAGTGACGTCAAACTTGTGTGTAGGCGATGAACATTAATCATCTCCACACAATGCCGATCCAAGTCACCTATAGTTAATGGCCTGGGACTGTCGCGATTGAGGCTGAGTTCGCAAAGATGGCTATCATCTTATCCTCCCCGGGGCTGTATCGGTATCGTCAATGTAGGTCACTTCCTCTCTCTTACTTTAGATTAAACAGTAGGTAAGTCAATAGCCAGCTAAATATATATGCATACAGTATCCTCTGTGTAAATGCTATTAAAGAATTTGATTATATCAAATTACTTTGTTTACTCAAATGAAAGCAAACACAAGCCCATACAGTAAGTAACCAATAGCGACTGAGCCGTTTATATTTTCCTCTGCATGATGACATACGAACACAAGATTTTACAACATGATATTAAGATTAACCTTTATATAAGAGATATACATTTCAACCCAGATTAAAGCTATTTTTTATTTATTGATATTTTTTATAAGGTTCTATTTATTTCAAAGATGAACAACCTTTTTCAGGATTTCTTCTTAACTTTGTGAAACAAGAAGTTAAGACCATGATGTATCCACATCATGTCTATACAAAACACACTTTAACGAAGGGGCTCCTAGAATATACGATATCAGGTCCCTGCTTTAACAATATAAACAAGAAAACGAATTGTGAGAAAGAATATTTTTGTAAAAAAAATATATGTTAATAAATACGAAGCAATTAGTTACAAGCTAACATTAAAATAATTAATATTATAAAAAGATATCAAATATAGGTTTACAACGGTACCATCAGAAATACAGCACGCTTGACATACAATTTTTATTATACCACCTTACTGTCAACCGTATACAACTAATAATACAACGTATCTGATCCCGTTTAATACGATTTATAACGCAATGCTTACAACTATGGCCTTATATACTAACCATACATATATACAATTATGGCCTTCCTTATCCTGCTTACAAATATGGCCTTTTTTATCATACAAATAACTTGACTCATTTTGCCACTCAAGTGCAGCAGTTTTCGAACCCATATAGCCTATAGATGAGATAATTCCCGCAACACAATGCTGCATTAATCAATCTATGGATGGTTATACGAACTACATCATAAACAAACGCATACTGGCAACTCCAGAAAAAAAAGAAGAAACCTTTAATTACAAGAAGTGCAATGGTGAATAAAAATCCTATACACGTTTCTTCTAATTACTTCAGTGGCAAATTTAGACAATGAGGATCTCTTAGCGGAATTAGAACATGGAATATTCTCCCTACGATACAGCATCTTGCCGTGCATGCGTGGGCTTAAAAAGGTGGCAAATAATACTGGACTGCATTTTGTGAGGCCTATATACGCAGTATACCGTTGAATAGTATGCTGCTGAAGCGGGTGTTTACAAACTCCGCATACATTGAGCACGTTATCATCTAGTGTGATAGCATATCGAAGGATTAGTTTTGGTTTTCTTGAAAAGAATTCACATCAAACTTTATATGTTTCTGATGTATAGAGGCATCCGGAACAGTATAAAGGGACTATATAAAGGATTAATGATGGAATTAATGAAAGTATTAATGATGGCATCAATAACAAGTATACAAGGATACATAACCATAATCTAGAAAAGGAGGCCACAACTGACGTCGAAGGATTCAAAACATGGCCGAATTGGACGGTCACATGCATGTACACACAGGCATTTCTTGCCCCTGTTATAGAATCAAAGATTTCTAATCTTATAGATTAACAACATAACGGCACCGTTTGGTACGTAGGAGGATGAGGGGGAGGCTAAGTCGGGTGAAACAAAAATAAAATAAAAGACGAACCTGCAGCTGAATATGATTATTAAGCACAGACACGTGATTGTAAACGTGACTGAGACACGTAACTGTATATCTGGATAAATTAGTTCAGTGTAACTAAATAATAACCCTGTTTCAATTAACACATGACTCATACCTTCATACTATTGAATTGTACGACAGATACCGCGCCTTAATTACTTGTTATTATTTTTTTTTTGTGGGAATATTCGCAATCGCCTCCTTTTCACTTCATTCTACAATTGCGGATGTTTTCAATAACAGACGACAGTAACAACACGCCAATATCGGCGTCGGCTTGGTTTCGAAGCATTCCCTAGTGTACAACACAGAGAAAAAGGAGCGACTTAAAACCATTTCGACAAATGAAATTTTCTACGCAAAATTCATTTTTTTTTCAATTCGGTACGCTTGGCTGTTTTCACATTTGGGATTATTTCTTTTTCAAACGCTACGTCTAAAATGTTTAGCAATCAAATGTAGTTTATTTATAGATGACGGCACAGACGGGAAAATATTAAATTATTAAAATATATCTAAATCATTTAAACTTAAACCTCCAGCGTGGAACAACAACCATGTCATTTTAATTTGTTTAACTTTTTACGCTATGAAAACCTACAAAAACAAAAAATGGGGGGGGGGGAAAGCTATTTTTATACCACGCTTTTACGTAAATTGGCTTATTCCTCTTGTTAACACAAAAATGTTATCTTCTGATGAACTTATTTTTAATTTCATAATTCTTTGAGTTTAATGTTACCTATCTTGCATTGACGATAACGAACTCAACGATGATTTTCGTTCTCACCAATGTACTATATTTATATTATAATGTTTATATTTTATAAACTTACTGAGGAAGTTTACATTTATAGTCTAATAGAGAAACAAAGAAATCAGCATAATTTGATAACTTTGAGTAAACAAGTAATCGTTGGTGAGCTCTTTTTGAACTTTGTACAAACTAGATGCTGAATTTTATAATACTCCAATACCTATATGATTTGAAAAACCTATAATCAGTCAAAGACTATCGTCAGAGGGAGATTTCCATAGGTTTGTGTGGTTTAACTCTGGTTCAAATAATGTAGACAACGTTCATGATCAGTTATAATAAAGTTATTGTAAACATAGAGTGTATCACATAACTTGTAACTTGTACTCCCATGAAAGTTGAATGTTGTAAACGAATTAATTAATTAATGTTTGGAATAACATTTTCACCACAAAATATGAGAGTTTCTCAGTATATATGATCCCATGCGTGTCATAGCACTAATTATATGCATTTATGTTCAGGACCCTATGTGCGTTTGGGATGTAGCTGTTTGTCAATAATGTATAGTGATGTCAGTCAGAGCGACCATTGTGCTGTAGATTGACTCCATCAGGACACCGGTCATGGCAGGGGGTATGAGCCGGGGGGGGGGGTGGGGCACGTGGCCCCACTCTTTGCCAAAATAGCAAATGTGCCCTACTGGCCAATAAAATTTGTCCATTTAATGAAGAACTGTCTTTTGGATATCTTAAGCCTTTGTTAATTTTAAATAGAGTCACGTGCACCATAATAGTATTGATAGCATACTAACACATCATATATATATTTAAGTGATATGGCCGGTGTGTATCGGTTTATAGCATAACGAGTAGTGGTTGTGGAATGAGAAAAGTGCCCCTCTGATGTTGTGCCTCTCCACTTTTTGGAAGCTTCCTACCCCCCCCCCCCGGTCAACGGGTAGGGGGTGGGGAATGGCGAGCATTCCGTTGTACGAAAGCTGATTTAATATAGTCTACATTTCTCGATTAAAGTTCCAATTCAGAACACAACTGAATGCTGAACTTTATTTTAGCTTCTGTACTACCTATCGATTTGACATTTTCAACAATTGAAAACTCATATTCGTGATAAATATTTTCTCCAGCAATTTATAATTATCCCTTTGCTTCCGATAAACGGTCAATAATGTTCAATTTCGTAACATTTGATTTAACAAGCGGTTATCCTTCTCTTCGTACGTCTAAAAAAAGAAGAAACCAATCGATGTATCATTACTGCCCATTGTTTTATATACAAAAATGCGTATTGTTTCCATAGATCAAATACGGAACTACTTAACACACAAAGGACGTCTTACAACCTTATTTGGAAAAAAAAAACAAAATGTCTTCTGACTCTAGACCTTATATATTACGAAAAAAAGGTGTTTACTGGTTGAACAGTATAAACACGGTTTATATGGTAGTTAACCTTTAATTGTGTGTTAGAGAATCTTCTACAATCTACCCAATTTGACATTTACGAAACTGTGTAAGTCTTTACCCGAAGGAGTTACAAAGCCGATATGGCAACACATTGACTTGTAAAGGGGTATTAATAGAATATTCCGCGGCGGGTATATCTGAAGGTTACAATGTACGTAAAAGGGTACATCGTAAGCCTCATTAATATTCATAAGAGACAATGGCAGTAAACAGTAATGAATAGTTTTTACAACTATATGCGTCAATTGGGTGCGCGTGTTATGGATTAGTGATATGGACGATATCTAATTTATCCAACGACCTTAAACCCGTTAATCCAACTGTATTATACTGTTTCATAGTTGTATGTAATCACGATTTGATACTTTTGACGTGATTGTAAACAACGATTGTTTATTCTTTCTCCATGCCCACGAGCAAGGCTAAAAAACCCCTGCTGTCGAGCCGTAATTAAAAATACGTGGGTGGAAAAACTAATGCAAGTTTTAAGAGTGGTAAATATGCACGTATACACTATACCCGTTATGCTTGAACACGTGACAGATAATATCTGATGCAAGTATTTGCTTGCATTATGTACAAGTATTATAAAAGAAATAAATAAATCAACATAAAATATGAAAATAAACAACAATTTGAAAGTAAAGCTAAATGTATAGCGGTACAAAATAGATCTTACTCCTACTCATTTCGTCCCCTTTGTTTACGACATATTTTTTCGTGTAGGCGTGATAAAAGTTATAACTGTTTAAGCAAACAACTTTGCGACCCACCACTCTTTCTGAGAGTTCAAGCTGTTCACGGTAATAGTGGTTAAGTTTATAAGCTAGATTTTATCAGACTCTGCCCAGAATGATATTATATTTAATATTTTATATTATAAAACCTGGAGAAGTGCAGTATCTTCACTCCCACCCAACTGTACACGGCAGCATGTATTGTCTCTAATGCCAGTTTGTTAATGAGTAGGCCCAAAATAACGGGTACTTCAAATTATTGACATTAATGATTTATTCCCAATTTCACATTGGCATGCAATACTAGTCACTGAATTCTCTGAAAATAACAAAAAAATGTTCATCATTTTTGGTTTCGATGATAATCGTAACCTTAACATTCATGATGGTGTATATATACGTGTGTGTGTGTGAGTGCGCTAGTGACGCCCAGATTGTAAACACGATATCCCAAGAAGGTAAGGTCAGACCATGCAATTTCATATTTAGTGTGTAGAAGTACCACATTGAGTACACGAACCCTATTGTTTTTGGTGGAGGTCAAAGGTCATTTGGGTCACCAGACCAGATGATTGCGTTGTGTCCTTGGGCAAGGCACTTTATCTCCATTGCCTCTCTTCACTCAGATGATATCATTTGGGACTTGCGAGGTAACTTGTAAATATAGTTATGTGCGCCGGTTTGTGGATGCATCCTATGGGGAGTCCCCGGGGGAAAACGTGGATGTGGTGTCCCAGGAGAGATTGATTGAATTGTCCATACTTTTGTGTGTGGGTGTGACAAGTTACCAATGACCAGGGTTAATTTGTAAAGTCGTGTGAGAGCCTGAGAGGGCCTTGTTTTGTAACAAGCTATAGTGATTACCTAATGGTAATACTTTGATGATACTTGAATGCAGTTCAAAAGATGCCAAAGGTACAGAAATTAACACAAGATACTTTTGACGTGGAAAGAATTGTTTTTATTATTCAAAGCCATTGTCTTTCAATGTATATTTAGAGTATCTTGTAGGATTTCAGACATTATAATGGCCTATTCCGGTGGGCAAAATTGATATGTAAACAATAATGCTAGAAATTTTCTAGGTCAAATTCAATAGCCTCATAGCATTTGGTTGACAAAGATATGAAACCTTTTCAAATATATTTTTCTTTTGTGAAAACATCTGGCAGCCGAAGAGAGTATGACGCTAATTACGTCAATTCAGCTGAAAATGTTTTTGTTTTGCTTTATAATATATAGCTCACTTATTTATAGAACAAAGGTATCGCATTTCAAGAAGGAATCAACAAAGATATTTTACAAGTAAAGTAACGCTTTTAAAGAACATTTACTGGGATGGCATCACAGACCGTCTAAATCAGGGGTTCCCTAACTGGGGTGCATGAATCCCCAGGGTTGCGTGAGTCCATCCCAGAGGGTTCGTGAGACGTTTATGAAAGTCACAACTAGAGTACTTTTTGTTGAACTAAAATCTAATACCGGTATATCATATAATTTAGTAATGAACAAAAGTCGTACCTATCGACAAACTCTTTTCGCGTTCCATACACATATGTTGCCATAGTAGTACCGTACCGTGCATGTGATAAATAACTGAATTATGAAACAGACACAGGCCGCATGACTTTGGTGAAGTTAATGTACGCATGACAGTACGTCGTGAAAGATTAAGAGCTGATCTGATCTTCAAGTTTCCAAATAAATATTTGTTTATCTCTTTTGTTTTTTTCATTACAATATTACACTATGAACTTGATCTTTTACAAAACACTGTTATGCGTATTATAGTATAATAATGACCCAGATCGTGTCTCGTAAAGTTGGGGTTCGTGGACAACTCTGACAACCACAGGGGGTTCGTTGGGGGAACCCTGGTCTAAATTGTGCACTCTTTGGAAGAATAGAGATTTAGACAGACTCAAAATTGGTTATATTTAATCAACTTTATCTCAAGCAAATTGGGTTATCAAATTTCAGCGTGTAACATTTTTTTTGCTTTCAGATTAATATTACATTCATTACCTGCCCACCGCAAATGCCCTATAGAATTTAAATTCAAAATGAAAAGTTACCAAAAAAAAAATGCTTTCAAATGTGTAACACATACTTTCATATACCTCAAATTTTATATAAAATTCAACAGTTATTATAAAGTCATGATTATGTATGTATTTTAGATCCTCCTGCAAGCAGGAACCCGCGAAGAAGCCATTATTGGCTTATCAAAGCCGCAAGCTGACCGAAGTCAGTGTCTTAGATTATTTAATGTCCATGATTATAAATTGTCAATTGTCAACAACTCTGTAACTGGACGACATACATTAATCTTCGGAGTGACTCGAACTCGGGACCTTATGATTGAAAGGCACCGGCGTTAACCACTGAGCTAACACTCCATAATTATAGTACTAAATGATCGTAATAATATGCCACGATTGCCTTTTAATTGTATATTTTGTGTATCTTGTCTTACATTATAGATGCGTTCGAATTACCGACACTGGAGTGGGATTCCTTGCCACCCTAGGTCGGCTACGCGCCCTCTATTTGCGATGGTGCTCGCAGGTACAGGACTTTGGTTTACAAAATCTCCTGCAGGTTCCTAGTCTTCGTATTCTCTCTGTGGCAGGTAAGTCTGACATTCTGATCCTTTCGCGTCCCACACATTTCACTATTTAAAGGCATTGAAGACTCGCCCCAAACCGCGTGTCGCCCCCTGAAAAATCTAACTTTCTGTTGCTTGCAAGTGCCGTATTTTTCTTGTCGCTAGAAAATGCAGTAACAAAATGCAGTAATGAAACGTGATACCTTGTTCTCTTTTATCTAGACCTGAGATGTCCATCGCTGCTATTATATGTACACTGTGTTGTGGGTATTGACCGTAGCTGTAGGTATTGACTGTACACTAGTGTCGAATTTTCGACAGCTGTGTGTGTATTTTCTGGGATCGATGGTGGTGTCTATAACACTTCTGTTACACCTCATTCGAAACTAGGTCAGATTACCGGCATTAGACGTTTCTTTGTGCGCGAGTCTTCACTCCCTTTAAGGCAGAAAACGTTCATATAGGAGAAAATATAAATAAGAGAACGTTCTGAAGGATTTGTTCCAGAGTAATGAACTAGTAATTAAAGCTCAACGGAAAATCAACAGAACGACAAGACAGTGATAGAAATCACTATAGCATATGACACATGCAGGCAATAACATTTATCGACAGAAATGAAAGATATAATCAGATAAAATGGTAGTATATCAATGCCTATAAATATATGTAACAAATGCAACATGGCCATCTGTAGCCTAACAATCTTGCAATATGGTTTAAGTGGGATTTAAGCAGATCAGAAGCCGTTCATATTAAGATAAGTGGGCCTCTTTCGTTGCGAATAAGCCTATATGTTAACAAGGATTGCCCGATAGAAATCATGACGGCCTAACCATATCTCTTTTAACACTGATTTATAGAGAAAGGTTCTGAATTACATTAACACTACAAAGAGGTACTCCTTTCTCTAAAACAATTTGGCTGTCTGGTTGAGTATTTACAAAATAATGTTTAAGAGCAATGTGTTAAAATTTTTCAACACAGTGTCAAAGATTTGCCCAAACTTCATACCATCGCATCGGTTTCACAATATTAGCAAAACAAATATGTGTGTATCATACTTTTACCAACACCCTCCCCACCCCGCCCCAATCCTCTAACAGGATTGATAGTGTTTTGCCGTGCAACTAACGATAACACCTCATTTCAAGCATGTTCATTTGCATGGAAACTTCGCGAACAAGCTTCTGTGTTTTTTTAGGTGTACGGGCTCCCCATGCACTGAACTTCTTATTTCATTAGTATACGCATTTCGTGTAGCATGGGATCGGATGGGTCGGGGTGTTTAGAAACCGCTTGATTTGAGAAACCTTGGTCCCTTGTTAACCCAAGTGTCCATACCCTGGCCACCTTTGCCATCGTGGTAAATGATGTGGAATCGTGATACAAAACCTTAGTTAATCGCATATGCATTGAATTGGAGCATGCAGGTATACAACATTAATTGAGAGAAAGTGTTTGGTTGCGAAGCACGTGACATGTTTTGCTTTTTTTTAATGTTTATCAAGGTGATGTAAATAAATGTCAGATTATTCTTCATATTTCGTTGGCCTTTTTATATTATTTCTCCATGGTCCCCATTTAGCTGTGGTCGCCTTCCAGACCAGTTTGCTTTTTTAACCCGTTGGGAGTTCGGATAAGAAGAGTATCATTTAGATGAGGGGGTGGGGGGTTTGAGTGAGGGGGGTCGGAAGTAAACTGAAACGTATTTAAATTCATTATTTGACGATACAATGTTTGTGCAGACATTTGTTGCCCCACGAACCAAGATTTGCCAGAAATTATCACCAAATAAACTAGTTCCTTTTGATCGATCGTTGAATGAAAACCCCGAACTTATTGATATCAATTGCATGATCAATTCTCGTAGGCTAACACGTTCCCTGAGTAAGCATCGCAGTTATATACACTGTTATGTGTAGAATACCATCACAGAGACCATACTATCACACCGCATTCCACAGTATACTATTCTTGTATGTAGCCTGTAACAATTTATGACAAATTTAATTAATGCTTCCCTGCATTGTCCCCAGTGAAATCATAATCCAGGTATATATATATACACTCGTATCGTCTCTAGTGCAAATTATGTGTGGCCAACAAACATGCCAGGAATTTTTTTTTTTAATATCAGTAAATGGATTTAATATGTCTCGCAGCAACAATTACATTACTAAGATTCCGTTGGTTAAATTATGAGTTTTACTTTTAACGACAATATATAGATGCCCAGTATCATAATATGAGAAGGTTGTGCATGGACTGGTGTACCAACTGACCAATTTTGTGGGCAAGAATATTAACAGCTTCCCTGTAATTTTAATCATTTCTGTTCAGTATAGTATGGTTTATTTATTTTTCTTTCTTTTTAGGCTGTCCGTTGCTAACAACGGCTGGATTATCTAGACTAGCCCAGGTCAAACAGCTTGAAGAGCTAGAACTTACAAACTGTCCCGGAGCCTCCGAAGAATTGATGCTGTACTTGAAGAAAAGCTTACCAAAATGCACAGTTATTCATTGATTCGTATACTGTCTACGAATAGAAGAACTTTACTCACAGTTTGGTCACTGCAGTCCTGCATTACCACAGCTTAACTATGTAGAGTATCGGTCGAGATATTAGCAAGCAGACTTACGTCATATAGTCCTCCATACAATCACCAGAAATGGAGTTTGAATACTTTCAAATATGTTTCTAGGTTGTTTCTATATCGACATGGCTAGAACAGAAACCAACTGAAAATACTTATCCTTCTACAATGTTATACAAATTGTGATCTTGTATATACTAGATGAATTCATGATATTTCTAAACTCAACATCTATTTTGTGTTCGATATGTTTATGATTCATCACTAGCATCTGAAAATAATTTGTATTTATAGTGTGACCAAATTTACTTGTTGTTGTGGTGAAGATTGTTGTATACTTTAAAGTCAACCACGATCATACGAAAATCAGCTTGGCTTGCAGCAACAGCGGGAGACTGAATCATTCTTAAAATTATTAACACGATTATATGTAATTTGTTACGGTAAATAGATATCACTTAGAACATTGGGCTATTATACAGACTAGTCCCTTGTTTAGCACCATGCATCCTTGGCCTGTATAATTAGGAGTGTATAATGCCAGTTCACATAATGTCGTCTGCTTGTTCCCGTTCTATTTTGGTGGTTAATTTTGAACTGTTCTATAGAAGCATTAAAGAAGCACCGTTTTTCAACTCGCAGTATAGCACTATAGCAGTAGGCCTAACCATATAAATCCACACATCCAACTACTTTAAACAATCTAAACATTGTGTTAGGACTTGCTTGAAGAATCGATGTAAATACAGGAAACCTTAAACCTATACCTGCCCTTCGTAATAATCAACAACAGGCATGTATAGTAAGCAAGGCCACTGTGTAATAATAATGATAATAATAATGATGAAGAAACCTTTGTTCAGGATTTGTAGGTTTGTATGTTATTAATTTTCAACGCTGCTCTATATTGTTTTGTGGAAGTTTTCCTATTAACATTGCATGTGAATCAACCAAGGTGATTATAGACTAGATTACATAGAACTCATCCCATTAAGATACCAACTTGAAAGTAACAAGACTATCCTGGTCTCCCTTATTTATGACGTAAGTAATTCGTCACTATGTGAAGATCTCGAACTGTTTAGTATATTACAACAATACTGTTAATTTAAAGCGTTCGATAGATGAAAATACAAAAAACTCAATCAAACAATTCTGATCAATTTTGTCTAAATATGACTAAATATATAGAACAGCATCTTTACTGTACTTGTAGAATGTCGCAAAGTTATATTGTAAACACATGGACGGGCTCAATGACGCATTTAATAAAGTTATATAAATGACATAGCAAACACAAAACACTAGTAAGTTAATGCGCATGTATAGTTTGTGTCGCATAACAAAAAACTAAAAACAAACTAACTTAGTTATAAGAAATAACGAAATGAGTTATTATATTTATATTAAAAACATCGAGTTTGCACTTCTTTTGTAGCCAGTTTTAAAGAGTCGGAGGAATGTTCTTCTGAGATATCATTCCTCAGAAGAACATGAGGAATGATCATTTCAGAATACCCTTGTCAGGGAAGTGTCAACATTACATAAGCACGGAAGGTTCAGTGTATACTGCAGGTTGAATCCTATCACGCAGTTAGCATTTTTCTTTCAAACTCAATCATGGCTTACATTAATTACTCTAGACATCTCGGCTATGCGGTTTCGGTCAGTATGCGTAAGCGAAGAGTCATGAGTCATGGCCATTGATTGGTGTAAACATGTACGAAGCTAATTTAATAGGATATGTCGTTATGTGTGTTAAAGTCTGTATACAAAGAGTGTGTGACTGTGCTTCTAGTAATACCGTACTTAAGGATTATGTTAATGAGTTTCATCTTATCATCACCTATATGTTTTTAAGTTAAAACATGATGTTAACCTTCTACCAGTTCTGCAAACTCCTATGGCAATATGCAATGTTTGGTTTCTACTTGGTAGACAAAATTTGTGTGTGTACACTCTCTTTGCCGTGTCTCGCAATATATGCGATATGTTATTTTGAGATATTTACACAGCTGTTAGACTTTCTGTTGCTAAGGAAATATAATATTTCAAAGTTGTAAGAGAACGCAAAGTTATGTTACAAGTGCTAAGCGATATAAAAACGTTAGCAACGATTACAATGGATGGTATGGTGTTGGTCTTATTGCTATGGAGACGAAGAAGCATACAATACTACTCTGTACAGTCCCGAGACTAGGTTTAATGCCAGTTATATATGCACTAACAGCAGGCCACATCATAGGCCAATCGAGTAAGTTACTAGCCATTAAAGACTAAAATAAAATTAAAATGTATCACTTTTTGGACACCGAACCGAAACCATTGTCGCACTGATGCTAGCCAGTGTCATGGAATGGAAAGGGAGATGGAATTAAAGAGTAAAAACTATGCAAGTGTGCCATGGAACGCCATATTAACATTTATTCGAGAATTTAAGATATCTTCAATTTAATTCGAGATATCTGCAATTTATTTCACATATCTCGAATAACATTGGAGATGCCAAGAACTACTTTAGATATCTTAAATTCAATTTGAGATATCTTGAATTTTATTTAAGATTTCTCAAATTGAATTTAAGATTTTAAAGCCTCCATATTTTTAAGAAATAAATTGAAGATACCTAGAAGGGTAAGGTTATTGAAATATATCCGAAACTGATTTCGAGATATCATTAGAGATATCTGGAAAGGAATTAGAGATATTTAATTATTGGATAAATGTTTAAATGGTGTTCCATACGCTCGCACTGCAACCTTATTCGCCTGGTATAGGTCTAGCGGCAACCCGTGATGCATTCCAGGTAATCTAGCGAAACAAATGTTGAGCTGTATTGAAAAAATGGCAAAGTGTCATAAAATTCTAGTTTACTCACAAATAAAATCCCAGAATGTGATGTGCTGTATACCTTGATATAGACTGGTGCTGACCTGTTTGCTATGGTTGTGAGTGTAGATTCCGTATGTGTATATCTTTCTAGTTAAAAGTAAAAAATACATAAGAAATATTTTTGTATAGAAGTTGCATCAACTAGTATCCAGTGTCTGTTTACGTGCAAGAAACGTAGGCTGTGCACTGTATCCAAATTATTTAAACTATTTCCCAATAAGCAAAATAACCCTTTGTATGAGTGGATAACCCGTGTATGTATCTAATGTTTTTTCATTATTATTTTTTTTTAGGATTGAAGCTTGTCATGTTTCGCAGAAATTTTGATGACGTCATAGCAAGTTCATAGATCGAATTTGTGATGAGTTTTGATATTTTAACAACTTTCTTTCCTCCAAGTGTAGGCGCTGTTTTCATTGTGGAGCTAGTATTGGCACTTATAATTTGGATTTAGAACCCTATAGTGTACATAAGAGCCTTTAGCGAGAGTGAGTAATACTGACTAAGGATTGCACCCCCGCTGCTTGGCTCTTATTTTTTCATTGAGTCATATATTTTGTTTTTGTTTTCATATGCAAGCAGTAAATAAATTAATAAGAATGTGAATCTTAAAGGCATGGCTACTGGCTATACAATCTCTTATCGAAACTCCACTCCAGGTAAATAGCTTTTGTTTTGTTTTTTAAGTGATGTTCTTAACTTTTGTTTGTTTATTTATTTATTATGCAAGGCTGCGATATATATATATATATATATATATATATATATATATATATATATATATATATACGATATATATATACGATATATAAAGACGATGGAGTCGGAATACCAACAGAAAACTAATGCTTTTTCAAACAAGTTGAGGGAGAGTGCAATGGTTATTGAGATATGCTATGGGCAGGATATATTAACCCATTCGCCTGATAGTCATATCAGAATTTAAACAAGAAAAGAAAAAAAATAAAGAAGCAATTTGTGAGCATAAATATAGATATATCAATGTTTATAAGATATCAATCTTTTATGAAAATATTATGTTGAAAATAAATGGGTGTTAGTGATATTCTCTTGTTCACTGTTGTTATTTTTATATGTTGCTATGTTTTTTTATTTGTTTATCTACCATCATAATTATGTCATATGGTTTACACATGTTTGAAGTGAAATCTATTTAAATCTTAAATCTTTGATCGCCAACTGGGACTTTATTCCAAGAAAGAAAAGAACAAATAAGCGCGATATACCATATTGTAACTGCATTTCGGATTCCTCGATGAAAACGTGTGGATGAACTCAGCAAGAGTATATGTAGCCTAACTTCCATTAACATATAATATTGCGCAAAATAGTTGTTGTAAATTATCCTATGTGACTAAATCCCCCAAACCCCGGATATTTTCACCGTATACAGAGGTTTTTGTAACATCTTTATTTTGAAACACATTAAACGTATGTTATTTCAAACAACATCACGTTTGAGACTATTTTGTTAGATTTTTACGTTAGCACTTCTGTTGTGATCTAATTGGAAATAGCAATCATTTCTTAATCAATTCTTGCCACCCTCTATTCTTCTAGCTTCATGTGTAATCGTAAACAGTAATTAGATACGGCCACATTTCTACTGCTGTATAGCTTTAGTCAGCCAAAATGATTCGTCCTTCCATATTACGTCATGCCAACACACCACTCTGACAAAATATCATTGGAATGTTCATTAATATTCGACAAGACGCTTTTGAGAGTTTGACAATCAATTCCAACCTCACAGAGGCTCGGGTTTCATGGCTGTATACATTGAAGGGGCTTGCGATATTTTTTCGGCGCCAATGATGGAGCTTTCATCGTGAACTATAATGTCAATATATACCACGTTCTCTTACAAATGATTTGAAATATTCAGACAAGCTATTTAAATATTGGCAGCCTACTGCTGAAAAGCGATGGTAATTTCGTTTGCGTTAATGACATGTACGAACATGTTCGTAGCTACATGGAGTTACTGTCGCAGAATAAATGAAAACATATCCATCATTTGCATGCAACAGCACGAGCTAGATGAGTCTCTGTAAAATTCAGATATTTGAAAGTGGCTGACGTCATTGGAATGATAATGATGATGATGAAGCAAATGCGTCCAGCCGAGCAAAGTACATCCTGATTGTCTGTAGTCGCGAGTTTTAATAGAAAGAACTGTGCTCCGTCAGCAGACGATAATGCTATCTCCGCAAGGTAGAATGGTATATTGCCCACTTAGTTACCTTGGAAACGACCATGTGTTGGTTGACGCTTAGAGCAAGAAACAGTAGTATGTATCAAAGACACGTCGTGCATGGTGCAGGTTCTAGGACATTAGGTGATATTCCAGCGCACACTAACATAATTATCAATAATAGCAGACCTGGTTTAATGGCTACAACATTTACAGCTGCTCATATATGCTAGTTATATAAGCGTGATGTTCTGCAGTCAATTATACTTTCTACATAAATTAAACCACGGCGTCTCAGCTGCGGCATATCAACTTGTACAAAATTGAAATGTCATATTTTTATTGAACAAATGCCCAGCAATTAACGATTGTTTATTTATCTCTAATAAATAAACAATCGTTCATTGCTCAACGTATATGTGTAATCATAATGGTAGGGTTAGGAGTATAGGGTTTAGTCAGGGTAGTGCTGTTGACAGACATGACTGTACAGTAAAAATGCCCACTTACAAATGTATCCATTTTTCATATAATACTGGAGTTTAGTTCCATGCAGATCTTTGGAAATTTAAGAAACTAATGATGACTTATGCTTGGAAAAGTTTATTTGCAACAATTGAATAAGAAGGAAATATCTAATCGATGACATCACACCTGTTTGCTTTAATTTCAACAACAAAAAGCAGCAGCGCGTATTATTACGAACTCGGGAAGATATGAAAGCTCGACAGAATTATTTAAAATGCTAAAGTGGCACTCTGTCGATACGCAAATACGTATACGACGATTGATCATGATGTACAAGACCATGAATGGCCTCTCCCCCAAATTATCTAACCCAGTTATTCAACTTTACACACGAAATTCATAATCACAATTTGAGATCCACGACCCAAAGTAACTTATACCTGAAAGATGGTAAAACGGAATATCACAAGCGTAGATTTTCCTTCATACTATAGCTGTCAAAGAATGGAATAGTTTGCCAGCTGAATGCAAGCATGCCAAATCTTTACCTATTTATAAACGTTTAGTCAATGAATTTTTCAAGTCTTAATCATCTCATTACGCTTTTATGTTCTATACCCATATTTACAGTTTTGTGATTTACTGTTGTATATTTGTATGTTTAATAGTCTTACTCTCTGTTTATTGTTTTATAATATTATTCTTTTTACATTGACTGTATTTTAGGGCCTCGGGGAAGATTAGCTTCGGCTAACCGAGTCACCCTTTTAAAGGTTAATAATAATAATTTCACTTTCTCCTGAAATCTTAAATTATGTATTTTTTATATTTTTTATAATCAGCCTGCTATATATGTATTCATTTAGACTATTCTCTTAAGGTGTGTCTAATATCTAGCTAAAACAGACCTATACGCGAGAGCCTCAAAGATTGCAAATTATATCGTTGCCTTTAGTATTTCATCATCACATGCACTGTTTTCGCAGGGAACTTGTTCGATCAACCGGATGTTACTTCATGGTGGGCCTCTCTGTCTATTGAAATAATTGAATTCGGTAGTGTTGAAGATACAGCGTAAAGCTTTAACATTTCTTAATCGTTTCTTGAACATTTCTTGATTTACCAAACGAACACACAAAGATATGTTCAGATTCGACCATCCAATTTCTCCTCTTTCATAAACTTGTTGCTTATATACTTCTGCCCATTCCGCAAACATGTATAGAATAGCCAGCCGTTAATGTAATACATGTAGTGATAATGTAATCGACGGTGACGAGGCCGCCAAACAGGAAACAGTGGCAGGGTGGTTAGCAACGAAAATGTCATCGCGGTAACGAAGTCGTGGATCGTTTAGCAACGATAATGTGATCAGCCGTGGTGATTTGGACCGGGAGAAAGTGGCAGCGTTAATTAGCAGCGATAAAGAAGTCAGTCGCGCGGCTGCCAACCAGGAAACAGTAGCAGGGGAACGTGTATGGCAAGCCATGTGGGACAAACACCGCATAATATATCCGCGTATTAATTCGAATATATACGCGTATTAATTCGAATATATATGTGTTGTACATGTGTAAAGACTAAAGTTTCGCTTTATGAAGCGATCTCGCGAGCCCGCCAAAACATTTATCGTTGGTATATGTACACAGCAAAGAGCGGAAATGTGTTTTCATGTATATTCTAATTAATCCGTGCAAAGTTAAATCCCCATATGTATTCTATTTTACGTGTATATATTCGAATTGATACGTGTATATATTCGAATTAATACGTGTATATATTCGAATTAAAACGTGTATATATTCGAATTAATACGCGGATATATTTGGGCCATATGATTGGCTAATAATATATACGCGTATATATTCCAATTAATACGCGTATAAATTACGATTAATACGCTGATATATTATGCAGTGTTTGTCCCACATGGCTTGCCATAAACGTTAGCCTCGAGAATATAATCGGTAGCGAAGCCGTGGATCGGAAAACTGTGGCATGCAGGGTTAGCAATGATGATGTGATAAGGCTACCTCCTTGAACTTGTTATTGCGATCGTTAGTTTATGGGGCAGAGAATATTTTAATTTATGGTCGTTGAATAGGATGGTAATGTGGTTAGAGGGTGGTCCAGACAATGTCCTTCAGAGATAGAAGCTGAATACGAGAAATGCTAGACAGGAATGTAAATAGAAACAAAACCGTCGTAATTTCAAAAACTAAGTGCACAATTTTCTCTTTCTATATCGACGGGTGCTTAGGCCTACTGTGACATCTGAACTCAAAACGTTTCATTGAAAAAACCTAATTTTTATAAATGGATTCGATAAATCGAATAACGAAGGTTTTGTTCAGGAAATAGAATTTTCTTTCTTGAAATTGAATTTGGTAAACTGAATAAGAGCTCTGTAAGGCAAAAATAGATTATTCGTTAAATCAATTCGCTAACGATTAACGAACAACGGCATGGACGAGAACGGGAAAGAAACTTTCAAAAAGATTGAATTTACGAATCAATTTCTTTTTGTAGGGGGCAAATTTTTATTAGTTCGCTTCCTTTAGAACATTTCTTCCTATGTAATATAATCTCAGAGTCTGACAAGGCGAAACCCTGTGACATGCTTCCCATTGACAATCAACTGTAGTGTAAATGTGCCAATTTTGAGGGCGTCCGTCATCTTTACAAGCTAAACATAACCAGAAGCTCCTAAACAAACCATGTTGTAGGGATATGAGGGCACAGAAAGGCAGTTTAGGCACGAAGTATATGTTGATGTGCTAACAACAATCTAAAATTCTATCATCGTGAATTTACATTTTAAAAAAAAGGTTATTTTTCCCCCATCCAGAACTTATCAGACGCTTATTCAATAAGACTGACTAGGCTGCATAATTTGATCAGAGAAACACATGTGTCAGCTCCGCCTCATAAGCAACACAGAAATCACACACAAAACATCAGTGTTTTTGTTATGGCTGCAAGTAAACAGTTTACAATGTACTATACTTCAAACGTTTTGCAGTGATGACTTCAATATCTGGATTACCCTGTCACTGATATTCTCTTAGAGTATGCAGTCTCCTGACAGGGAAGAACTAGACTATTACCACGGGGGTACAAAAACCAACCACCCCCCCACTTAATCCAATACCCACCTCACACACACATATATCATTGTAGCTAAATCGTACAAAATACACAGAAAAAACCTAAAACTTATCAAAGGTTTACCAAAGAGATATGTTTTTATACTTGTATTTGTACTTTTCATTCACTGACACAGTCATACTGTGATACAAATATGCTTTGAAAAAGAAAAGAAATTTTCTTGTACATCTGCCACCATCAACAACATCTAGTAACAACCGTCTTATGCAGGGATACTCGTTGCCAGCTTCATTGAGGTTGTAATGGGCTTCTATAGCAACCAGAAACAACTTAAGTTTAGTGATTCCTTTCTAATCTATAATATCAACTGTAAAATGGATTTTCTGATGAAAGAGGAACATATTCTAAACATCCTGGTGACATTTGCGTTCGATTCCTTTGTATTTGTTTTTCAGATAATAACATTTGAAGTTGACATGTCTTGTACCAACGTGAACTTGAAGCAATCAGGTGTGAAGTCATATGACATCACACCTGTTTGCTTCAAGTTCATGTCTTGTAAAAGAACATGTCAACTTCAAATGTTATTACCTCAAAAACAATCTCTGTCTACTTCAATGCATCACTAGTCCAGGTTGTCCTGTCAAGTGCAGCCATTGCTTGGCCAGGGCAAATCAATACTCCAAGCGCAAGGCTTCACTTAATAGTTCACTTGGCATGTACATAGCATCACTTAGGCTTCACTTAGGCTACAGAACTAGTTCACTTGTCAATACTCCAAGTGCAAGGCTTAAATTAATAGTTCACTTGTCATGTACATAGCATCGCTGAGGCTACAGAATAGTTCACTTGTCAATACTCCAAGTGCAAGGCTTCACTTAAACATTCATGTGTAATGTACATACACTTCGGCGACCGAAATAGTTGACTTGTCATGTACATAGTAGTCCTTATTCAGGGTATAGCAAGTCTATATCTGTTCAAGACATCACTTGTCCAGCTTATGGCAAGACTTCACCTCTCAAGTGCAAAACATTACTTTCAAAGGGTATGACAAGTTGTCACCTGTCAAGTGCCAAACATCACTTCCTGAAGGTACACCATATCTTCACAGCTGATAAGTGCAGAAAATGACTTGTCCAGGTCAAGGTGTCACATGCTCAAGGCAACGTACTGTACTGTAACGACTCATCCAGACCACTGTTGCATGGCAAGGCATTCCTCTTTTACTGCTGAGAGTTTACCCTCTGTTGATATGAAGGAGAGCCTCGACTCTTTGCTCTGGAATTCTTCATGATCTATACTTTTCTGTCTCACTTCGTAACGAGCGTGCGATCGTCAAGGATGAATTGATTCAAGTCCACCACGTCAGAAGACCAAGACCAGGTTCACTAATTGATCCCTAGAGTGGAGAGTCAATGAAAGCGATACATTTAATGAAATAATTACAACCTTGAAAACCAGCGTCTGAAGTACCGAATGCTTATATAGAGTACATTATTTACTACACAAGTTTTTAAACCTTACCGGAGAGAAACAAATCAGCTTTAACTTTGGCTAGATAAAACAGATAGCTTAAGAAGAACAATATAAATGCATGATAACTTTAAAAGTATCAGACCATGCTATGCTCACTGTATAATGAAACATGAGTTATATTCATGACCTAGGGTAGTTTGAGAATAGAGCTGACGAAATGGATTATAAAAGACCTGCCTTACTGTTTGAAACACAAAGAGTGTGGAGACAAGACCTGTATGATTATCAATGAGGTAACAAGAAGAGGACTCTCTCTCATAAAAGGGTTTTTATTTCAGGATCAACATACAGACTGAACGCACAAAGAATAAGAAAGAGGGTAAAGCACATCATATGTGAGCAGGTGTGCATGGACAAATTTCATTTCACTCAAGGCAAAGTGGTCAAAATTATATTACATCTTCAGCATATTTCTTCTATCCAAGCAGAACAGGTACATAAATTATCTGTATCATTATTCATGTTCACATGACTTAATGGCTTCAAACATTATTTCAAAACCTAGGGTTTAAGTGTACCATTGCTGTGTCTGAACCATATTTAAAGGTGTTGTCTATCCACTACACATCAGGCTTTCAATCTTAATTTCTGAGTAACAAACCAACTGTATACGGTAACACGGCCATTCTGTTAACAATTCAGTCCTTATCAGAGCCAATGAACTGCACCATGCTAATCTGTACAATAGTGACACTCACCACAAGGCTGTAGGGTGACTTCTTCGGTTGGTTCTCCAGGAGGGGATCCTGTACGGGTTCTGCTAGGTCCTCGGGTCCGACGGGTGTAGTATCCACAAACACCTCATCCACTACCTTGAATCTGATTTCTTCATTGATGTCCATGAATAGGTCATGCGTGCCGTCTTCAGACTCATACTGCCACACCCACACCTGCTCTGTCTCATCGCTGAGTGACGATGCGATGACGTTAAAGAGAAACATGGCACAAAGGGATAAAAGGTAATTTACACAAAAAGGCTTCAAATGATAATAAAAGATCTAACCATCATCATGAACTAAATTATGGAATACCGATACTTTGAAAGATCTTATCTTTAATAACAAATTCCCTGAATGTGTTTAAGAGATATCAGTTGTAACAAATATGAGCCCCCCCCCCCCCCCAAATGAATTCTAAATGAAACATTGATTTGTGCTTGCTTGAACTTCTTATAGTTTTATTCTGTAATGTTTTCATCCTTTCCGTTGTTGGATGTTCTATATAGCAAATATTGCAGTTTGCTGGCAAACAATGAAAACATTCTAAAACATTACTAACAATTTGTTTTGATATAATGTTCACTTCTGGGTGATTTGTACTGTAACAAATTGTAATTTCCCACTGCAGAACACACTCACTCTCTTTGAGATCAAACCATGCACTTTCTACATTTATCAGCCTATTTCATAAGACAAAAAAAATATTAATACTATTTAAAAGCTGTATAAAGCAACATAAATATAGTTTGTGCACTGCTAATGAGCCATCTTCTACTAGATATATTAAAAAAAAAAATTCACCCCCACATACACTCTCATACATACATACATACATACAAACAGTGTGCACCATATTAATATTTTACCAACATGAATCATAAACAACATGCATTGTTACAGGTATGTAATTTCCATTATATAATTTCCCAAACATTGTTCCACAAATCCAGTTTTTCAATGAAGTCAATGCTGTGGTGTGGTGTCAGAAGATCTCACATTAGTACAATTCAACACAGTGAACGGAAAGGATACAATCTGGACACTTGTTGTAAGGAATCAGGAGGAATGAGAATATCATCAAAGAACCCTAACGACACTGAAACAAACAAAAACAAAAAACAAATGGGCATTTGGTTTTGTAATGATCATATCCAACAAGTAAACAAGGAAACATGATTATGATATATGACATAGTTATGCAGTCAACATAAATTGTAAACTAATTCAAACATAAGAGGATCAGGCTAGCTACCCTACAGTAACGATGATGTTGTTATTAACCATTTCATAGCCAGAATTTGCTTAATGGCTTGACCTTTTGAGGTACTGTAGTGTGGGTAACTAACAATGCAAAAGATGAAATTGTTAGAAATGCTCTCAGTAAGACAATACTGAAGAGTTGGCATCTAGAGTAGACAATATTTAACCTCCCAAAGTTACCTACCGTGTACACCTTCCCTGCTACAGCTTCGAATACGACCCACCAGGATTTCTTCAATGAACGGACGGAAGACGACATATCGGAAGTGTACTTTGGTGTGCGACGCTCCATCGCCCGGTATCACATGTGAATCATCTAATTTAGTGATATCATGTAGAGCTATACACAGCCCAACATTATGCACCACCTGCAAGGCCAAAGAAAGACAAAAGTTATTAAGTAAAATGTTTGCCTTATTGTCATCCATCACACAAAGGAATGAATAAAACAATAGAAAAACTCAGAGACATAGGCCTTTACCTTATTGGCCAACTTCTTATGCAGCTCAAACTTGATGGCATCATTCAGCTTCAAGTGAAAGAGCCAAGGCTCAATCCTCACTGTATCGGTCATCTCTGCTAACACAAACATTACTGAAGAAAAAATTAAAGAAGAACATTGTTTAAATTTATGCTAGAAGGGAGCATCTTATTAACTACATAGAAGCGAAAATAAAATAGTCACAACAATCAGCTTTGTAAAGTTTCTCTTAATGTTTGCATCATTTAGTATGGAATAAAAAATATATTGTAACTCCGTTATGAGAATATTTACACGTACAGTGAACAATACCAAAAATTACTGAATCAGTGGGATAAGTACATTACAAGTGCAGGGTACTGTGTTTTTTAGGCTATATCAGTTATGCAACTGCTGACGTAGAACATATATACATAGTCTATCAAACATTACTGTATAATATTCATGATCCATATGGAGAAGGGTTGGTAATAAATAGACACAATAATAGCAACAGAATGGGTGTGGCTCATATCTGTTTATGACATTGTAGCTCGAATTCCTCACAACATTCTGTGAACTTGTAAAACAATATTCTCAAAAGGATGAAGATGACTTTGGGTTCTTCATACCCTCTCCCACACAACCTTCCCATTTCACCCCCCCCCCCCCCCCGGTCCCAATCCTGAAGAAAATAACCAGATAACTAGGGAAGAAAATAAATAACAAAGGCTATATATAGGGCTAATTTTGTCAAATGCTTCTCTATTGGTTCTTTTGAGTATTATAATGAGTATATATATAGAATAAGTTTGAATGTGAATTAACCAGCAATCACTATTCGATACCTTTCTTATTCACTTGGTGCAAACCTCAAACTTCCCATGGCCTTATTGTGGTGAATACTGTGCAAACCCAGATAGTTTAAAACTAGTACAAGTACAAGTTTACACTAAAGTCGCCGTACCATTGCCCAGATAACAAAAGGCCTAATTTAGATCATATGAAGGAAGCGCATTCACAAATAACGCCTAGGATGTTAACCATGCTTTGATTCAACATTTTAGACCGGGTGAAAATTGTCCAACATTTTCGCGGAATGGCTACCGCTAGTAATTAGGCTACAGTCTTCATATGTGTGAGTTTGGCGAGGCCTAAGAATATTATGAAATAATATGCAGAGCGTGGACGTAATCCTACATAGGCCTTTATAAAGAAAAATCACAATACTGTTATAATAATTGAATCAAATACCAAATTTTCATGGAAAACGAACGAAATTAAATCTTATCGTCGATAGTTTTGTCGCTTCGGTAATTGCTATTGCCTCGATGTTTTGTGAATTGTTATAGTGCGGTGCGACCGGCTTGTCTATGGCAAGCCAAATGTACTGGCAGGAAAATATTTTGGTAATTCTTCCATACCCACATTTGCGTTCGATGAATCTGTAGGGATGAACTTCGATTGATATTTTCGTTATCTTCGTTTATATATGTTCAACTAGTATAGAGCACAATAATCTGTCGGTATGATAAGTTATCCGTTCCTAGCATTCGATATACATGTATCACATGACCTATAACTTATGTGTAAAACGCTCGGATTTGAAGTTTACCGTGGAAATTCATGTTCACTTGTCCACAAGTCATGGTAATAATTCAAGTTTATCAACAAGTATACACTTCAACCATGAGCTGTTAATCCAGGTTTCATCCAATTGCTCAAAATTTGGCCCGGTTTGGTATACATGCACTTTATGAGTGCACTGCGGTCAACGGTGGCCAATTTGGTCAATGTAGGGAGCTGACTGGAGTCTGGCACAGCCATGCAAAAGTCTTGTCGGACTAGGACGACAGTATACCAGGCTACTGCTGGGATGATAAACTCATGTTAGTCCCTGGACCTCGTCGTACAAGTCTGAGTTTCGTATACACTGAATGTGAACACAAACAATTAACGCTGCACCCCCCCCCCCCCCCGAAGCACTCAAACATGAAAAAGATGGCCTCAACTTTAATTGAAATTATTGCACTGATGATATATGTTCTTTATCTTTTCAAATGTAATGATTTGTCACAATTAGCTATAGCTTGTTGCTTTTGCAAGTGTTTCTTGTCCAGTCAGTTAGATTTCAAAGCTGTTTAAGTTGTTAATGTTGTTTATATATTGCTCCGGCGTTCAGTAGAAAAAGCATCGGGGAGGGGGCAGCAAATCACCATCAATTTGCTGCATCTCTCCTTGCTAGGTCACTTTCCCCATCCCCAGACACCCGATAAAAACGGTTCAATTTAGACGGTTCTTTTACAGTTAACCAGATAATCAATTTGGACAGTTAACCGGTTATTGGAAACCGAATTGTTCTTGCATGCACCCCCCCCCCTCCCCTTTCTCCTCTTAATTTTTTTCTTTGGCGAACGTCCATGAGACCAAAGTATTGACTATTACCCACACAATATGTATGCCTTACCCAAAAATGTCATTGTTATTTTCTCTCACAATTTTTCAGTTTCATAACGAAATTTTGATCTTGTATTACACAGTTCGGAGGTTTTATCTCAAAATGATAACGTTTTACTTCTAAATTATGACACCTATACGTTTTATCACTTATCATTTAGAGGTTTTTATCTCACTATTTTGATATTTCAAGGCTCGCAATTTTGAAGTTCGGCAAAATGTTGACGTTTTATTATGAAATCAGTACGTTTCATGTCCATATTTTGATGCTTTATCTCGAACTCGAAGTTTTACCTCGAAATTTCGACATTTTGAGATGTATTACACGTTTACACCATGCACTGAAGGTGAAAATATCATGGTCACCTCAATTGGGTTGACCCAAATTTCGTACACTGCAAGTTCTCAAACAAGTGTTATATTGATTGGGTTCGTGCTCATGACAAGATCAAGAGTATATTGCCCCCCACCCCCCCCCCATTATGGTATTTTAAGAATGATGGAAACATGCCGATGTTAGAAATAATCGTCCTATAGTTCCACGTTAAATAACCATTTCTTCCTGTAACTTCCGAAAGAAAAAACTAAATTTCTCAATATCACCCATTGATAACTTGAAGCCTCGAATAAACATGATTTTTTTTATTCGATTTTTGATTATTGTTTGCAGTATCTTGAAGTATCTTTTGGTTGTAATTTCCCTGGGCAAGATACACTGCAACATTACACCGTCCCGTGCCACCTACGCGGATTTCCCCATATGAAATGGCGAAGCAATGGGGTTCTTTCGTCCCTCATTAACATCATACCTACACTGGTTGAGTTTGAGCAGCACTTTCACAATACCCTTGTTTCATGGTTCATATCAAGATTCAAGGATGTAAAAAGTTATCACAAGAAAATTGTGTGATTCGTTAGTCACTAAGGTTTAAGAAATTAAGTTGGCATATTCGATCATCCCATTTTTGGGGAGCCAAACGGTGACTTTGGATTTGGATAAAAGGCATTTCGTTTGTGAAAATTCGACACCTGGGCACGAAGAACGTTGACTTTGCGTCCCTCACAAAGCTGCAATCTCGTCAACACATCAAATATTCACGTACTGGCGCGAAGTGTCCGTGCTCATGCTCATCACCTCCAGCTGCTGATAATGCTATTATGAGGTAAATTATGCAATACATTGCACTGGTTAATTCACTTAATTGGGTCTACTGTATGCTTACACGTCAAGAACATTCTGATCTTGAAAAATTGTTTTCATATTTATCCAAGCCTGGCATTAGCTAAGACAAGTTACTCATATTTATCCTAAGTCTAGTCAGTGTTAATAGTAATGGTAAAGGCCTAGCCTAGGTAGCTAACTAGCCAAAGTAGTTACAGGATATACGCAAATATACGCTCAATTCATTTTCGGTCAAAATATCAGAGTACGGGGAAGAAATATATATACACTTCCCACTGATCGAAACAGATGAAACATTTAAAATTTCCTGCAAATTCAATCAAAATATTGAGATGGGAAAAGAAACTGTGCTCATAAATTTAGAAGTTTATACAAGGAATTAGGATGTTATTTTAACTTATTTGTGAAAGTGCCAAGTCACAATGCTAACGTTGTGCCTATGTTCCATAGGCTAATGAGTGATCAACGCCTAAACACTTTACTAACTCACAATTAAAAAAGTGACAGAAAGAAGATGAAACAACTTGACTGTCAAACAACTGTGTAATAGTAATATGGAATAGGCTGTCAAAATTTGTGTCGGCCTAGCCTTACTTGTTAGGCTACTTTAGCTACAGTAGGTAGGCCTATACAGTGAACCAAAAATTGACATTGCAAAAATATAATTGTTGATGCTCATTGCCAAATAGAATTATTCCTGTGTATTGGCCAGATATTCCATTTGACTGAAAATTGTAATCTTGATGGTTGTAAATGAATGGTTTGGAACAAACGTCTGACAATAGGTAAGCACAGTAAAAATGACAGGATGTGAAATTAGTGGCAAATTTATAGCCACAATTAATAGATCTATACAGTTTGTCTTGAGAATTAAATAGCCTCAGATTATCAAGTTAGCCTTTTTCGTAGCTTAAAACGTATTTTATTCCCTGGAACTGCAAAAAGAAAAGAGACCATGACATTCAAAATATTGCTGTCACTGCTACTGGATATTCTAATATTGCACTTACAGTTCAAATAAGCCATGATTGGTTTGCTAATAACAGTGGTAAGTAGAGGAAAAACATGGATCGTTAAGTAAGCTAAATTAATGTCTGCGGTAATTACAGTGTATGTATTTTAGATCCTCCTGCAAGCAGGAACTCGAGAAGAAGCCATCGTTGGCTTATCAAAGCCGCAAGCTGACCGAAGTCAGCCTCCTAGATTCATATTTAACGTCCATGATTATGGAATGTCAATTGTCAACAGCTCTGTAACTGGACGACATACATTAATCTTGGAGTGACTCTGGACCTTATGATTGAAAGGCGTTAACTACTGAGCTAACACTCTCAGTGGACTGTGGAGTACAATGTGACAGATATTTCTAAAGTGAAAACTTCTCAACATTGCACATGAGTAGATAACTGTATTTAAATATCACAATCATGAATTGAACTCAAACCTTTACAGTAATGCATATGTTGGTCTCGTGTTCTTTCAGATCCCACCATGTTTTTCATGGAAGATGATGACGATTCATACGACGACAGCTACTATAGTGATTCTTATTTGTATGACACCGATGATGATTACCACTATAACCCAAATTCACCACTATTACGGGAAAGAATGCAGTGGCTTAAAGTAAGGGTTATCCACTATATAAGATACATGTTAATCAAAAACTTTATTATGAGCATTTCTACAGTACATTCTGTGACAGAGTATTAAACTCAGTTTCAAAACTAGGCAGAACTAGCATTCATGATACAAAATACCTACTGTATGTATAAAAGTTAAAAACAGGAAGAGGGAGGATATTTAACAGGCAAGGATTGTGATATGTTTACTCAAGGCAGAATTAATCAATGTGGTTGTGATGTGTGCGTGCATTTCCTGCCTCAGCTTGTGAACAAGATAACCGGAATGACAGCTTTGTAATAAATGATATAAGTTGAGTTTCTTATTGTGTAGTTCATCTTTATGTCATAAAGGCTCAATTTAATGTAAGTTTCCATTTGATATCAGGTGTCTGGGTATTAATGGAACATTCAGACGCTGATAGTGCGACCCTTGGATGACGAATACGGTAGATCATTATTGGCTGATTGCGAGTAAATTATTCCTTCTGTTTTGGTCCATTATCAATAAGCCATTGTAGCGTCATCACTCCTCTTTTACATCCTTCCTCTTTTACTGTGCAGGATTGGTCAGATTCGGGGACTTGCTTCCAGCCGCGCTTAACATCGTATCAGTTTTCGAGCAGCTTCATACCTTTCTTCAACCAGCCACAGACCCGAGACGTGACCCTCAAGGTCGGCAAGAATCAGTATGCGTGCCATCGCCTCATCCTCTGTGCCTGGAGCGAAGTCTTCAGTAAGATGTTGGATGACCCTGTTTGGAGTACGGGCAGAAAACGGGGAAACGCCTCCCGCCGCCACGACATATTCCAAGAACTGACGGAGACGACCGAGTGCGCTGAGGTCTTCGAAGACTTCTTGAAGTATCTCTACAGTGAAGAGATTGCTCTGAATTTACAGAACGTCTGGCCCATCATTCTGCTTGCCGACAAGTACATGGTCTCTGCCCTGAGACAGGTTTGCGTCGATTTCCTCAAGAGACAGCTCGATCACATATCATTGGAGGAGCTCTGGCTAGTGATGAAAAATGCGGAGTCATGTTTGGTGGAAGAGGTCAAGAATGTAGCACTGAGGGGCTTAAGGGCAAACTTTATGCATTTCACTCTCAAAATGATGATGAAAATAGCGCCCACTGACATTTTGATGCTACTGGACAGTTCGGATGTGGTAGCAGAGGACGAATTCCAGCTGTGGTTGAAACTGAGACAGTATCTGGCCGAGATGAAGAAGGACAAAAGCTACCCTAACGATATCTTCCAACATCTCATCAAGCTTGTCAGACTCCATCAGATGTCGGCGAGTCAACTGAACATCGTGGCCGCGTCAGACTTTATGACCGACATCTACAGAGTCCACGGCGAGCGTGCGATGGAGCAGGCTCTCCTCTACAGGGCACAGTTTGCCGAGGAGTGTACCAGCAAGTTACCCAAGGGGATCCCACCGCCCAGGCTGTACCTCCACAATGCCCATTTCTTGAAGTATAACCTGCACAGCAGCCATATAGGATATAAACGTATGCTAAAGAAGCCCGAACCCGTCAAGCTGATGAGCACGGTCAGCTTCTTTCGTGATGTACAACTAGTGTTCTATGTCAGCGAACACAAGCCTTACCTCTGTCAGAAGGGTGTGGACGGAGCCTCTAGCTCCCCCTGGACCTTCCGTCCAATCTTCACAAATGTCCCCAAGTCAGAGACTAAAAAGATGGTCACGTTTGTATTTTTGCATGAAGCCGATCAATGCGGATGGCCGTACAAGATAGTCATGAATGTCGAAGATGAGAAGAACCGCAGGAGAGGAACCAGCAGGGTGAAAGTTGTCTCTGGGGTGGTTGAAAAGGGCGCAAAGGGAAAGAGCCCAGAGGTGCGTGTCTCTGTTCCAGGGTCCGTGCACGTAGAAGGTGAGAAGGGACTCTCGGCTCACCTGATGGTGTACATGTATGTTCCACATGGAAAGAGTCTGAGGCCGACCCAGAGGAAAGGTTTGGTCAGAATTTGATGGCGGGGGGCTTTAAGGATTTCAGAAGGGCTTTCTATATTGCAAGAGGGTTCGGTTACAGTTGTGTGACTCTTGCCCAGTTACAACCTTCTACAGAGGTTTGGGGGAGAGAGAGAAGTTTATCCAAGTTTCTACTGTTACAGATTTCCAATTCGGAATATAATGTAACAAAGTTTGTCCCTGCGCAGTGGCAGTCATTCATTGAAAAAGCTATGAGATAACACCTCCTCCACCATTGGTTCTTAAAAATCATTATATTTATGAGCTGAAAAACAAATTATGGTTAAACTTTGTTCATCTTCAGAATCTGTTTACTGTCGAAGCTGATGTACCTACAGAGACTTAAAGCAGCATTTTGCGTCCTTTTCTATGATTTTTCTCAACCTCACTGACTCCACTATGCCATAACGACATACATAACTAGCTTATCTATTTATATTTTACTTCAAATGGTGGCATAAAAGTCGAAAAAATTGCAACTTTCAACTTTGTTGTTCTCCAAGATATTTTCCGTTGGGAACCCAATAAACCTCGCCCATAATATGAATATTTAAACACTACGAACGTCATTGACAGATACGTAATATAACACCACGCTTGATTTGTGTACAGTCTATATGGCAGTTGTACCAGGCAGTTGCATCACAACTCCCTGGTTGTACCAACGCAAAGTCTTGAATCTATTTTTAGCCACGGCTCATAACTAAACCAGCATCTCTGATTGGTTGAATTCAAACTAGTGGGTTTGGGAACTGAATGCGATTAATTTTGTATGTGGAATACTCGCCAATTAACGTTTTTGGCAGGGAAAAACTTGGCTAATATCTTAATTTGCTGTTTTGTGATTTGATGTATGTAAAAAACTCGATGGACATGTCAAAAAAGTAGAAAACGGCGACCAAACGCAAAATGCTCATGAATAAACATACTATTCACTGATTGGTGGAGTTCAAACTAGTGGATTTGGAGATATGAAAACTTTGTCGAGGACACTTTTACTCGTTATCGACATAAATCGTTAATTACTCGCTAATTAACGCTCTTGGCAGGGTGAAACTTGGATGGTATCTTAGTTTGCTGTTTTATGATTGATACATCTAAAAAAATCGATGCACATGTTAAAAAGGTGGAAAAAAGCGACCTAACGCAAAATGCTGCTTTAACACTGCTGTTATGGTCAGTTTGGAGAGAGCTAAATAATCATGCTAGTATATTTCCCTATGAAGAGCTAAAAAGGTTGAAATTTATTCAGGCTGGGAATGTCTCTAGAGGCATGAGATGCTCATTTTATCAGGGAATCAAAGGTGAGTGCAAATGAAAGAGGCTCTTAAGATTTGACAGCGTCACTGGTACAGTAGGATGAATTTGAATATCCTTAGCAACATCTCTTTATGTACAGATTACAGAAGAGAAAAATATTTTTAAGATTTTATTAACCTAAATCGTAAAATAGAACATTTCACCGGGTTTGTTCCATATGATCTACTGTTCTTCACGCCAGTTCGATTCTGGGGTTATTTCACTAACTTTTTAGAAGCTTTTAGTCATTATGGATGTTTCAACTTGTAATATTTGAATTATTTCATTGCTTGCCCTCAATCTATATTTACTCTATGGCAAAATGTTTTGTACTTTGTAACTTTCAAATTTAAACTCGCTTTGTATGGAATTTTTCTAAATAATTGAACCTGCTATGCCATTTGCCAAAATAATGATAGTAACAGACATTCATAATTTCATACTTATATAGATTATCACTGTTAAGATTAAAATTCATAGTTTTTTGGAATGATTAAACTGTTTTACTATGACTGGGTGGTCCAGTCTCCACCTATCTATCTTTATAAATCACAGCAATTAATTACTATCAACAAGGGGGGGGGGATGGGTGATAAAATGTTACATCGTCCAGGCCCCAGGGAAGGTGTCTCCTTTGAGAAAAATCTACCCTTGCAAAATTTTGGGTAAAATGGTGCTGCATTCTGCAACTTTTGAAACTGTTGAAGAATTTTCTGTTTGGTTGTACTGCAAACACATGGTATATACTTACTGTACACTAGGAATTTTTGTATTATTCTGTCTGGCAAGGGGGGGGGGGGGGTTGAAAAACAACCAGGAGAACTGTACATGTTGTTGCACCCTTGTCAATAACCAAAAACGAAATTTGTGCTAACACTAGGAATGGTGGTTCCGACTGTTGTAGCAAGGTAACAAGTTTAATTGTCTGGTGTTTCACACCCTTTTTTCAAGTATTATAATGCACTTAACACAAGTGAGCAACTTTTCATTACAAATGAGGACACAGAAACGAACAAAGGGGGAAAGAGGGGGGGGGGGAGGGTTTGGGGGATGGATATTGTAAAGCTTGATCCTGTTCTACCAGTCAAATATGTTAACTCCTTTTACAAATCTGCTTTGCTGTAAATTTGTTGTAGCAGAATGCAATAATTCCTCAATAAGTCACAAATTATTGTCTTTAAATAAATTATCAAGATGTTTCATTTGAATAACATTTGTAGTAGTATTTGTTGTAAAATCAATGTCGTACATAAAACACACCGACCACACATGATAGATTGCTCTCATCTGAGAACAGGTTTTTTGTAATGTTGTTGTAGTTCTTTCTGGTTAGGTACCAAATAATGTTATGAAGTACAGAATACTTGGTCACACTAGTTGTAAGGACTTAAATCTATTTAAGTGAATTAAATCTATTAATGTTATTCATTCTTTCTGAAAAGTTCAAAGTCAAATAATTCACTTTCTTCTCCGCATTCTTCACCTTGTTTCGATACTCTAGAGCTTCTCGTCTTTGATTAAATCTTTTTAGTTAGTACGGTCTATAGTTAGATACGTAGAGTATAGTAGTATGAAACAGAATTTGCTAACAGAAAAGAAGGGTCTGATAACAATCTGCATCTGTTAGTTTTGCTTGAGTTTCTTGTGAAACTCAAAACTCAGTATCCCTCAAACAACCAACCTGAAGAAGACCAATGTTTTGAAAAGTAGTGAAAGCAATATTGTTAGATGACATCTATTACTGTAACTTCCATCTCAGCAAGAGGTTTCACTCCAACAAATTCCGCAGTGATAAAGGAAACATTTTTTTTCTCCAAGTGATCATTGTCAGTCACATGCGATATATTTTGGGGCAATTAAAGATCTTTTTTGCTGGAGTGAACCCCCCTGATGTCTTGGATCACATATTACTTCAAAGTAATACTGTAATAAAAGGCTTCGATAGTGTCAGTGTTTGCTCTTTTAAGAATATCTTCGGAATATTTTGAAATACAGATGTAACTTCAGAAGGTAATTGCTGGTTTTGTCATTATTCGGAGTTTGCTTGTATTGCAGGGTGAGGTAATGCCGAGGTTGTTATCCTTGAGACAGATTAACTCAGTTCTGGATATTACATTTAATCTCCACCAAACGAGGTGGATCCTAAGTATGGTCTAAACCCCAACATTGTTGCAGAAACAGCAGTAAGAAAAAAATGACTTTCCAAAGCCATGTAACATGAATTACAGTGTAAGAATCTAATTAAATTATTTGAACATGTTGCCATAGAGATGTGTGTTCTTAAAAGCCATTTATGACCTAGTAGGTTAGTGCACATGGTTTCTCTATGGAAGACATCTTTTAATAAATATTTTATATTTATTTTGGATTGAATTAATTAAATGTAGAAATGATACCAGCTATGTAAACAAATTTTGGAAAGATTGTATTAACAATCCTGAAAACGCTCTCACTCAACACAGTTGAAAGCTCAGTATTGGCTTCACAGCAGATTATTAATGTATGATAGAAAGCCTTGTCCTTCCAAACTGACACCAGCACTCATTGTCAACCTAACACACTCATACAATGGGTATACAGAGCCTAGCCAATACTCTGCATGTATGAATCAGAGCCAAAGCTGTTATTATCATTCATTCAAGATAATTTACCATTTCAAACTTTTGCCAACTTTCTAAATCAGAGAGAGAAAAATGCAGCGTTTGTATAAGATTTGTGCTGGTAGAATGATAGACTATGTTAAGAGGTGGAATTCTAGCTGGTGATGCATTCTAACATCAATAAACAACACTTAAGAGTTAACAATGACACCAAATTCACAAACAACAAGAACTGTACAGAGTTTTGCATGATTTTCATTGTTGGTATGGACTCAGTAACATTTCACAAGTTAGGTCAACAAGCAGTTATCCCTACTAATCATAACTTGAAAACATTTAGCAACTTTAATAAAAACTCTTGTTCAGACATTAGTTATGCAAATATCAAATACCATGTTTGTCACACTTGAGTATTGATCAACCCCCTCCCACACCCCCTCCCCCCCCCCCAAATGAAAAGGTGAGAATAACAAATACTAAAAGCATGAGAGTAATGAGGAGAGGGTACTGCCCTCTGTCCAAGCAAGGGTAGGCACTGGGTCACCCTAATTACCTACGCAGATATTCATAATACTTGATCCTAAACTTGTACGACATCTTCAAAATTGGCGGAAATATTGCTTTCTTTCCTAATGTACTTTTGCCCCTCTAAAATTACAGAAAGGTGATCCTTCCCTCCAAGCACTCCCTGCTGCATACCCCCCCCCCACCCCTCCTTTTTGACAACTAGTCATCCATGTGTTTGTACCACATCTTCAAAATTGCCCAAACTATTGCATCCTTTTCTAATGTACTTTTGCCAAATAACAGAAAGGTGATCCTCCCCTCAGGCTCAAAGCACTAGTCCCTGCAAAACAACCCCCCCCCCCCCTCCTTTCTTGACAACTAGTCATCTGTGTATTTTTGTTTCTTTGTCAATATATCCATGTGTTTCTAGTATAGTCAAGTGAAGTTGATATCTTGAACTGAAAATTCATTTTTAAGGCTGCCTACAACTCACTTTTTTCATAATTCTGAATACAGTTATGTTGGATAGTAAAATGCACATTTCAGTTTCAAGAAATTAAAGATTTTTTTTCCAGTGTCTCTTGTGCAGTATATGAAAACTTACCCATACTGTATAACATGTAAAACATGAAACTGTATACATGGCAGACACATATCTGTAAGCCTCAAGTCAAATATCATACATCATACTAACTTTCATATTTATACTTAACTATAAAACTATCACAAAATGCTTACTTCATGAAAGTTTTAGTACTTAGTCCAGACTAATAAGACCAACTTGCTTCAGTTGAAGAGAATAATTACTACAGTATAACACAGGTTTAATTGAAAGATGAATAAACTTTCACATATTGACATGTTACACATCAGTTTATATTTCAAAATGTATTGCAATAACTTTAAAATGCTAACACATGAGCTTCTATACAGTTTTGTTTTCAGCATTTAGAATCTTGTGAAACTTGTTTTTTACAGCTATTTCAAGACAGATGATAATTTGGAAACCAGGAAATAGAAGTTATCATGCTTAATGTTCCCTCATAGACAGTGCCTAAGAAAAGACAAGAAATTACAAATCATAAAATCTTGTTTGCAACCTAAGATATAACTACATAGCAACCACCAACTGTGAGAAGAAATACCAAGACAGATCCTATCTTCCTGTGGAGTCATCCTTTGTAGATTCTTGCACCGAACGAATGCTATAACAAATGCTATGCCCGTCATTTATATAGTCAAGAAAAATTAGCAGCAGTATCTTGGTCAACCATGCAGACATTGTTTCTTAATTACGATGCAAACAAAGGTGGATTGATCGAGAAAGATCTGTTGGTTGGTGAAATCCTCATGTTCAAAAGTACTGTGTAACACCGTCTACATCCATCCATCCATCCAACTGATCAATTCTTGAAACAGTTACATACAAAGCAGAGTTCAACTTCTCTGGGGCTTTTATCAAAGATAGGAGGAGTGACTAGAGTTATTTTCTTTGTAGTATCATTATCCTCTTCTTTGGTCAAAGTTCCTTTGTGCACTAACACTAAGAGTTCCGGTTCACCCATGGATGGCTGCTGTCCTCCACTTTTAGCTTCCCGTATCAAGAATGCGATATGGTAACTACGCTGAACATGGTCGCCTGGACTCAAGACAAACTTGAGTCTCCAAGGATCGTCTTTCCCGGACGTATCTTGAAATGCCTTACACTCGAAGCGCCAATCTGGGCTGTCGCGCCGGCAGTGTCCGTCCTTGTTGAAGAAGACCGCCGGGCGAGATTCATTGTTGTAATTGTTGATGCGATACGATCGGAAGGGAGAAGACCTCGACTGGGTGATGCCTGCAAAATCAAAGTCGAAGTACAGCCGTGGGGATTTGTAAGAGACACAGTTCTCGGCATCAGTGTTTTGACTCTCTTCTCGGTTATGCGACACTTTTGCCTGTTCGCCGGCCATGGCTCTGAATTCAAATGCATCCTCGAGAACCCCCGGCAGTCTCTGCTTGAGCATCTCGCCCATCGGACCTTCCCGTACCTGCTTCAGCTGCACAGCCGACATGAATCTGAAACGAATCTGCGGCAGAAGAGTATTGACCAGGACGTTGGTCTGTTTCTCCAACCCTCCGTTGGATTGGACCCACGTCTCAAGTTTCTTGAGGACGTGAAACTCATCTCCGACGACCACCTCGGAGGACTTCAGTATTTCGTCCACGTGATCAGCCGACAGAGAATTCCAAGTACTTTCCGGCAAGCGGGTGAAGTAATGACAGAATATCTCTCGACACTTTGACGTCAGGTGCACCAGACCGAGTTTTTCGGCATCTCTGAGACGTGCTGATGCACCTATCACGTTGTGGTCGCCGACGTTGCTTCCGATCCACTCCTCGCAGAGTCTTCTTAATTCTTTGACCTTAAATTTTTCTGTCAGTCGACATATGTCTAACACGTTATCGTCCTGAGGGGTGACTTCCCCGGTGTACATGAAACGCAAGAGATGTTCAAAAGCATTGCACTCTCCGATCGACAGATTGCTCAACTCAAGCGTAGAGGGAGCCCTACTGCGCGATGGCCCCTGCAGTTTCTCTTTAAAGTAATCACTCCAGACACAGAGAACCAATCTATGAGCTTTGTATTCTTTGTTAGGAAGCTTTAATACTACATCGTGGAAATGGCTCTCATTGAAGAATGCTCCCAGCTTCTCGGATAAGGCACCGTTACTATGGCACTTCACTTTGGTCAGCATATCCTAGAAGAAAGACGATAAAATTACACACGGTCAATGATTGCCAACTAAACGTGACAAACAACCAACAAATAGACATCTAGACATTAACTAGTACTGTTATGTGTTGGCATTTTGCATATGATTGAAATCTTTTACCAAACTTACAGACTGCATTACACAAAACATGATTACATATTGATTGTTGATCAATTGAGACATTTTGTTTCACCATTGAATTTAATGTTATAAGCTGGAAATTGATTCAAACGACCATAATGAAAGGATATATGTAAATGAAACAATAAGTACAAGTATATATTTATCCGTCCATTTACCTTGGTCATTTATTTCCATTTCATTGAACAGTCTTTTCTAAGTATCTATTTTTTGACATCCGGCCTAAGGATTCACAAATGATTTCGAGTTGATTAGCATTGTGATTGATCTCTAGAGTAAGGCAAGATATGTCACCGAACAGACTAGCATTGTTTGAAACAGGTGGCAATGCCTACAGTGGAATGACGACCTTCTTTTAACTAGACATAAAATCAGTGTCTATGGCCTAGTTGGTTACGGTGTCCGTGTATAAAGGGGGAGGCCCGGATTCGAATCCTAATGGAGCCTGGAAATTATCTCACAGTTGTGGATTTTCCAACTCATTACAATTTCATATATATGTTTATATATATGTGTATATTTATACATAGATTTTAATACATTTTTAGTTTCATATTGTCAGTAAAAGTTCTGAATGTGTGAAACTTTCCTACTACTGTACTGTAAGGAGTCCAAACTCCAAAGCAACATGAAATATACCAAGTGGTCAATAAAAGCCACAAAACAATGAATTCTTCTTGTAATACTTTAGATAATTAAACTAAAGAGTTTTTAACACTCACAACAAATCCATACAATATCGACATACAGTCCTTACAAAGTTCTTTTACAGCACAGGTCTCTAGTGTAACTCACCAGTACACTTGTATGGTACAGCATTACAAAAGGTTTAATATGACATAGCTGCTTTAAGGCAGCTATGCTCAGACTATTTTGGTGATATGGAATTACCCCAGATTGACATAATGCAGTTACTGAACTGTGCTGATCAAAGTCTTTGGACCTGTGGTACATGTACGCAACAAGCACAGCAGCTATGCTACAAACACATTGATAGTTCTTGGCATTAGTTTGATACCATAGACCTACATTTTATACTACCATACCACTGCTATTCCCTGATGGAAAGTCCCTCTTGCATAATAACATGACTTAGCAAATTTAAACAGGGCTGCAATAGTACAGTAGCAAGCAAATTGAGAAAGCTTCTTCTGTCGTGCAACTACATATACTGTACATACATAGTGACTGACAACAACTTAACAATTTACATACACATTTTACTGGAAATTTACAGTACAAATAAAGGCAATCTACCACAGTCTGAATGATTCTGTGGCTTAAATTGAATAATGACCAAAATAGAATGTAAATACAAAGTACAGAGAATGCACAGTGATTTTGACAATAGTAATTGGTACATGTTACAAGAAAGACTACGTAGGCTACTGTGCATGGATGCAAAGCCAGACACCTGTACAGATCACCAACATTAGTTTTTATAGGTAGCTTTTTTAAACATTTTTGACAAATTCAAATTTGCAATTAACTTTACCGACCAACTTCTCTTTGCGCAATGATGAAATATTTAAGTAATTTTGATCATTCCAAATTATTTTCTACTGTATATACAAGTAGATTTCCTTCCCTTTTAAGCAATATTTGAATGATACACTGTATTGCAGTACAAGTAAATCCATAAAACTCTTGCACTGAAAAATGCATTGTGATGGTTCACACAGGTAATTTTTTGTGGTCCTGTGGAAAGGGTATAAAGTTACTTCACATGTGCACGGCAGAAGTGACCTGTTACTGTTATTAAATACTTGTAGTGATACTTTGATATTTCTACAATATTTAATAATAAACATAAAGAGAGGTAAAGACAAACCTTTTCTTCTTTCTTTTCTGACAAATTTTCTTTGGAAGTCTTCTGATGTTTGCTGTCAGCCATTGTTCATTAAAGAGAACAGATGCTTCCACTGTCGAAGAAATGAGAAGTCTATGTATGAGCTCGATTTCTCCTTTTAAAATATTAAAATTCTGAATAGAAAGCTGACCACAAAACTATGCACCAAGTTGCTCTAAGTTTTGATTTGGGATGCATTCCACAAACTTGGAGACAAAAGGTCTAGCATGTTTCTCCTTGTAATCATATACAGTTATACAGTATCTTGTAACCATTTATTAAAACCATATTCAAGGATGATATGAATACAGCTATCAATACCATTCTTGAATGAAAGTCACTGACAATCCATTACTAATATCAGCTGCCCTATCTTACAAAATGTGCCATGCACTATGGGAAGTGGAAGAGTGACCATTGACATAAGAGGTGCAGCAATGGAAGTTGTGCCCCTGATTGACACAACGGTAATTGTAGGCATACTGATAGCTAGAGCAGTGCAAAAGTAAGTTGTCCTGACCTTTTGGTTGCATGCTGTATTGGATCACTTCAGGAATATTTACTCTCTATCAAAAATGGATTATGTATGTACAATCAATTGCAAATGATACTTCTTTCATAACTATTTAATTCAAGATCTTTTGTGACATATTTTAAAAATTAGCAAATCCTTACTCTCAAATTTTGAGAACAAACATATTGTGCTGCAGCATCCAAATGACATGACAGTTCTTAGCTTCTTAAATCAGTTAGTAAAGGTATTAATTGGGTGATTACTTAACATGCTAAACATTTCAAATATCATCATTACAATTTACAAAATACAAAACATAGTTTGCATATTGACCTGCCAGACAGAAACTTATACAGTTGCAATCACAGAAATGACTGGCTTTTTGCCAGCTTATTGGTGAATAAGGGTGGTGTTCTTGCATTAATGGACATGATCCCAGTCTGTGATTTGAGAAATACATCTAGCCATTGAAAAAATGAGTGACGTCTAAAGCACTGGGCGCAATGTAATCTAACACAGTAACAGAATCTGGATAAAGTTTTAGTATTGTGTAGTGTTGAGTATTCAAACAATGATGGTGGAATATTGTAGTTCAGTAGCTTCAATAATCTACCATCTTGCAAGACAAATGAATCTGTTAGAGGAATGTTTCTCTGTATAGGCATTTAGTCCACAAATCAGTAGCATAGACCTACCTCCTACCTAGCCTAGGCTAACTTAGTGCCTAGGCTAGCTAGGTTGTTCAACATCTAAATTAACAACATAACAAATATATCCTGATATGACTGACCTGAATTAAATACCCTTTGTCGAGAGGTGTACCCGATGACGGTGCGGGATGAGTTTTCGATTCGTATTTGCTAACTAATCTCATTGAGAACCACCTGCTGCAGAATTTTGGAATGCAGACTGAATGAAGTGTTGGAACCAATAAACAGATGATGATAGCTACCTTATTTTACTTCAGTGGGCAAGATCGAGAACAGTTGCTACGTACTATAATTTCTAAAATAATAAATGGTAAAATTTCAATTAAAAATCTAATACTTAAATCTTGTTAATAAAATTGTGGTATGAAAATGTGTTTAATAGAAATTATAATGGTTAGGTGCATATTTGTTGCTGTTTACCGATAAAAATGAAGGCATTATTTTATACTCATTGCAACTTAAAGCAAATTAATATGATTACGTAATGTGGGGGATTTCCAAAGTAGAATTGCAGGTGTGGCAGTAATGAGGGTCCGGGCGTCCGTAGGACACTTATTACTAGGAAATAGTGTCTCATTTGCGTGAATAGTGTCTCAGGGACACTTTCCCTTGCTTTCTACGCCACCGTGGAAAGTGTCCGGGTTCTCTTCAAAGAGCTTTAACGTGGTTCTGTTGAGTGACAAACATTTCTGGCCCTATCTACGTTCCCTTATTGCTTAAAAGGAGGTAATTTACTAGCGAAGACCAGGTTGACAATGTATGTATGTATGTATATGTGATCTTCCCGCAAGCAGGAACTCGCGAAAGAAGCCATGGAGGCTTGTAGACTCGCAAGCTGACCGAAGCCAATCTCTCGGCACACATCCATTTAACGTGTTTCCATTAACACATCCATTTAACATAACAATGTTATATATCGGTCAGCATCACCCTCAAAACTCGGTTAAAGTATAACTAATACTTCGAGTGTCGACTGTTGTGGGAAGAGGCGGCAAAATGTTATTATTATCATGGAGACTACACTCCAGAGGGACGCTGTCCGCTCTATTTCGATCGTCGACTGTCAGAAGGCTGCATAATGAATGTTAAACTTATCTTCCGAACTAATTAGTCATGTCTGTCTGACTCTGCTGCTTATCAATCGTTACTACCATTAGGGTAGTTGTTTGGAAGGTCGGAATTTCTAAACGTTGGAGAAAGATCAACCATGTAGGTCGAAGGTAAATGTATTTTAACCGATACGCGGCGGTGATAGTTCCCCGCCATCCGGAGCATGGAGGTCAAATCCGGGGTCAGAGCAGGGAGTTGTTATGGAAAAACTCCCTGGTCAGAGTCAATATATTTTATTCAGTACGCGGGAAATGTGGAAATCTCCCGCTCTACGTTCTAGGTGTGACATGCGTATTTGCATTCTACTGTAAAATGTATACTGCTGTTTACTCAGTGAAGTAAGCCGAATGTGCCGTCTACGTCGTTACATGTCGCAGGCCCAAAATTTCTTAGTAGCTGCATATATGCACGCACAGTAATTGCATTAATAGTTGAGACCGTTAACTTACTTACCCCGATCTGATATTACAAGATGACTTCTCCTGACCTGGATACCGATGACGAGTAGGCCTACATTATCATTGGAAAATATCTTTCGTCAGGACTGTACCCTGAAAAGTCTACGATAAATCTAGAAAGATCGATAAGGGGAAGATCGAAGAGTTTTAGACTGACGGGAGATGCCGATCTAGTTTACGTCGGCCCACATGGCAACGAAGATAGGCCCTTGGCCAAAGCCCACAAAATTAAAGCTTACAAGAAGGGTTTGGCGGTAAGTGTATTATTTGTTTATTTGTATAAAACTTTTAGGAATTATTTCCACTGAAGAAAATGATTCCATAGATATGCATATAACTTGAACTAAGTGCATTGGCCATTTGGGCCTTGCAGATTATAGGTATATTTTATTATTTGTAATCACCTAAGACTAAGAGTAGAACTGAAAAGTCAAAACTTTATTAGTGGTAGAGAATATCGTAATGCATAATTATTCGGCAAGACACGAATAGTATTAGGCTACTATAGGCTAGCCTACTGTAGCCTAGGTGTAGGACTTCGAGAGGTAACCCTATTTGCAAATAATTTGCTTTATTCAAATTCAAGCCACTCCGATTGGCAATCTCTGAAATAAAGCCTAGGCCTACTTGGTATAATTTTTGTTACTCTGGTAGCTGCCAAAACTCCCAGATCAGCTGTCAGTTACATATCAGCTGTGTATTGTGTACCCATGCTACCATGAGTATACAAGCTTTTAATTTCAATAATGATTATGTGTTTGGAATTGCTAGGTTAAAAACAAAGAAATCTTCAGGATAGGACTTTTCAGATTTTCTGAAAGATATGTCCTGGGATTAGTCCCCTTACTAGTTAAAACACAAGGTAGCAAGGGAGAGGGGGGTCCCTGTCTTGTCCATTTGGAGGATCAATTAAATTAATGAGTGTTACTTTATTATCTCTTTCTTTTTAGAGGTTTTCCCATATTTTTTTAATTTATTGGTGCCGGGATGTGCACAGACACTGCAGCAGGTCGAATATATGCAATAGGTAATCAGTTGGCCACCTGACCATCACTTCATTGTCAGAAGGTTAGCTGTGTTGGCTAATAATTTTTAATAAGTTTAATGGGCCTCTTTGCTGGTGATATTTTAATTATGCAAACATGTACATGGTTATGGTATGAATATTCATTAAACATTCTTCCACAGTAATTAAGGTCAGGGGCGGCGATCTGTTTCAAATATTGGGGGGGACATGCAAGCAAATTACTATCAAAGCGAAGCGCCACCATTGGTTGGCGCGCAGCGTACAAAAAAAAAAATTCTGGTTTTGATAGCCCCCAGATCACCGGAAATGGCACTTCTCGGGCTTGAAACTGACCAACCAGATGTACACTTTTGCCTGAGAACCAAGTTTTTCCTAATAGTTTTTTTTTTCATTCATAACCTTTTTTTCAAGATTGTCACCAGTCACACATCATGTTCTACCTCATTGCATCTCCTGTGGATCATTGCTTTTGTAGGTAATTCTACGTAACGCCCCACAATACCCGTCAGCCCCACTTTTCAAGGTTTTAAGCCCATTATTTGTTCAGAATTTGAATAATAAATTCACTTCAAAACATACCCATAATGTTGCATAATATTTCATCTATGGACAACCAATATAGAAAAAAAAACCTCAACCCCTAACAGACCGTTCAAAATTGCACGAGTAGAGGGAAGTATGATGAAGAATGTTGGTCAAGGAATTTTCGAAAATTCAGACACAGTTAAATTATTGGTGTACAAATATTAAAACCTCTTATAACGGCTACTATAAAACTTCGATATCATAGAAAATACAAAAAAAAATATGCACGAGGGAGAGGGCGGTCTCCACCCTTCATCCCCCCTCCCTTGGCTACTCACCTGCGGTTAGAAATCTTGTAGGAAACAGGACAAATGGAAACCCAGTGAACCCATATCGATGTGGATCATATATATGATTGTACGTACTTACACAAGATGCAAACCAAATTTCATTACGGATGCGGTCCGTCTAGCTATTCATTTCGAAAAAAAAAGTAAAAACTACTTTCGGTCATATATAGTAAAAAATTGTGACACGGTTAGACAGGCGCCTTGCGAGGAATTTGGGAGGGGCAAAGCTTGTACCCAGACTTTCTAAGCGTAGCGCCACCATTAGTTGGCGCGAAGCGCCAAAAAAAATTCGGCCGAAATGCCTCCCAGATTGCTGGAAATGGCACTTCCCAGGCCTTGTAAGTTGCATCTAAGCATTTTCTATTTTGAAATTACTAGCGATATCATAAAAAATACAAAACATATGCTTAAAAAAAACTATGCCACCAAATATTGGGGGGGATATTTGATACTATATCCCCCCCACCTAAAGTATTGGGGGGGACATGTCCCCCCCGTCCCCCCCATGATCGCCGCCCATGATTAAGGTTGTTAATATATGCACAAAACAATATTGCAATTAAATTAGTGCAGGTTAAACCATGGAGCTATAAACCTGGGATTATACAGTAGCTCCATGGACCAAGTTTATATCATTTATATTAAATTTGCAATGTATTATCACATGTAGACACTGCTTGGTGATATACTGTAGTATTGCTAGAATAGTGACCAGAATGGACCTAAAAAACTAATATAGGCCTAGTGTAATCTCTTTGACAAATTTGAGGGTGGGTGAATAAATTTCTATTCAGGAGGATAGCTGGTTGTGGAGAGAAACAATTGAAAAAAGAGCAAATAAAAATGCACAACAATTTGCTTTCGTTTTTATCCCACATGTTATCATGAACTTATTTGACCAAATGATAGGAGTATTTTGGTATAAGACCCTAATTTGAAAGAAAGGGATCTGAGAAGGTGGCTAAATCAATAGAAATATCAGGTTCACTTCAATTTCTGTAAGAGTCCTTGTAGGACACGAGTGGTGACAATTTCACCACCTAAGTATTATTTTCATCTGCATTTCAGCAGGAGGCACATGTACACCTGATTTTGATGGAATCTGCAATGGAAGTTGTGTAACATGTTTTTTTTCAAATACCTATCCTAGCTCATAGGCCTTACATGTTAATGGAATACATATGGACCACCTTATGCGTTCAGCTTATTAATGCTAGGCCTGGGTCGAAAATACTGTTCACAAGCAGCACAGTTATCACTAAATCACTTTTTTTTTGTCATCTAAAAGCAATATTTGTTTGCATGATTGTAACTGCAAAGTCATTCACCATATCAAGTTATCAACCGATGCTTAAAGTTTGCATCCCTTTGTTGGCCAGTGCAAGAGTATAAGGAGCATGTGTGGAGATTGTCCAGAGAATGAAAGATCTAGCTCATTCATTTGTTCTTAAAGTTATAATTTACTAAGCATATATTAAAGATGATCATGATGGTGGTACATTCAGTAGACTTAATGGCTCGCAGTACTGTCGGGAATTTTCATGTACTGCAGCCATAAACACAAATTTCGCTAAGAACACATTTTGGTATTTTTTTTTAGCTGCGTATAATTAAAGCAACAGGAAAACCTTTACATAGGACTTCATAATTATCTGATATGAATTTCAAAATGAAAAGAAAACTGAATTGTAATATGAAGCAAGAATGACACATGAACATAACAGAGTTCAGTACTTGAATTGTTGTCATAAAGAAGTATCCGAGAAAATGTCCTAGGTAGTACATTCATATGCAGTTCATAACTAAAGTACCAACAGAGCCATATAGCCTTTTGTCCAAAATTCATCCCCAATGAACCCATATGCTTATTTCAACATCTATTTAAGTAAAATTTGCTACTTGGTTAATAACCAAGAAGTCTTTCCTTCCATACTGTAACTCTACAGTGTGAATTTCTGTCATTAATATAAAAAATTCTGCAAATTCCATTCAAAGATTAATTTGTAACATTTCTAAATGCTTACAATATATAGATACCAAAGTATAGGTTGTACCAATGTATGCTTCCTACATCAGTTAGGTGTAACCCTGTCATCTCACTGACAGATTCCAAGGCAATTTTCTGACTAACTATCAATCACTCATCCAGGTACTTATACATCTGTCCCCCACCCCACCCCACATTCAAAGGTGATGAAAATGGTTACCAGGCCTATGATAGTCCCTAGTGACAATTACCATCTAGGTTGTCAGCTAGATCACTGCATGTGACTTGCATCTCACTTCAGAGATTTCCCATTGGACTTCCATATAACAGCTGGGTTTGACAAGTCAGTAAGTAATAGGTTTGGTAATGAAGAAAAAAATTGGTAACAGAGTCTTCCAGTGTGAGTTACAATAAAAAATAAAAAAACAATTGAATGTTTAGCACTTTACAAAACTCAGATATAAATCACTTGAACATCAGTTCGTATGATTAGATTGTGTATGGTTCTGAATGCCATTTTACTTCTTTTTTTAGATGGGTGTGGATATGATTGGACCCCTTCCAGAGACCATCAATGGAAATAAGTACATCATATTAACCCTATGTGACTATTTTTCAAAATGGCCAGAGGCTGTTGCTGTACAGAAACAAAACAGCAAAAACTGTTGCAAACTTTCTGTTTGAAACCATGGCCAGGTAAATATCCATCTACTTTTGTTTCTACTTTACATGGAATTAGTTATGCAGACCTGCATTTGCACTGTTTTAACTGTGACCCAGAAAGCGGCCAAATGGTTACAGGAATTTATAGAAGTTGTTTCTTAAGTTAATGTCAATGAAATGTTAGTGGGATATGGTCAGTGCTTTTAACTTACTTTTGTTTTTAAATCAGTGCTGAAATGATTTCCTGATTAAACCATGTAGCCATTCTGCAGATGCCAGTAGTTCATTACATTACTCGTAATCAATACTTTAACAATAGTTATTTAAATGTTTCCATTTATTTAGATTTGGGTGCATGGAAATTGTCATCTCAGACCAGAGAGGAGAATTTTTTAATGCTCTGAACAAGTCCCTGTTTGACATGATAGGGGTAGACCACAGAGAATCCTCTAGCTACCACCCACAGACCAATGGGCTTGATGAAAGATTCAACCAAACTCTGCAAAGGTCACTCATCAAGGTTGTCAATGAAAACCAACATGACTGAGATGAAATGCTGTCTTCAATTCTCATGGGGTACCATACAGCCAAACATGGTTCAATAGGTCTTTCACCTTTTGCTGTGATGTTTGGAAGGTTTGTAATAATTTAAACCTGCCATTGCTGAATAGATATTTACATTTGCTAAGGCCATATACAGAGAAAAAGCAATCAGGTATAAGAGAGTTTGGACAAATCTTGCATAGCTACACCAGTCCTCTGTACGATAAAATCTAATTTGACACATCCCAGGTCCTGGGAAAAAACGCTAAATAGAGGACCATCAATAACCCAATTTAAGTTATAATATCTAAACAAATAAATATTAACCCTGTATATGGTACACTCTGCAGCAAGTACAAAATATGAACATTCATTAAACTGTAAATACATGCCCATTAAATTCAAAAGATACATGCAATTAATGCCACTGACATTGGTTTTATTTTTCATATACTATATATTTATCATAATTGACTGGTATGCAAGTTGGACCTATAACAGCACAGAATATATATAAGGGATTTATATTTGTGCTGGTTTGAGTATGTGATGTGACTCAAATATCTGGTTCAATGGTCTTAATAGTGAAAATAAAATATATAAAAATTTATTTATTCTTCAGTCAACAAAGTGTTGTGAATAATTGAATGTTAATTTATCTTCATATATCCATAGAGCCATTGCGACCAGTCGTCATGGAAGACTCCATTGTCCAACCAGAAGCTCCTACTACAGACTGCAGCGATGCACAGCGGGAGAGGGTTTTTCAACTCATGTCACAGTCGCGGGACATAATCAAAGGTGTTGTGAAAGAAAATATTGGCAAAGCCCAAGAACGGCAAAAAAAGAATTTGGATAATAGGCACCAAAAAAGGTAATTATATAATGCTATGTTGTACATTGAAGTTGTAATTAAATGAATGGCAACATATGCATTGTATTATGATGTTTACGTATATCTGCTGGATTTTATTTTATTCAGAGCTTCGAAGTTGGTGCCAGTGTTCTGGTACGGAATGCTAGAAAGGATGCCCGAAGAGGAGGGAAGCTCGAGAACTCTTGGCTAATTGGGCCGTATGAAGTGAAGGCTGTGAATGAGAAAGTACTGTACACACTTATTAACAGTATCACAGGCATTCCTCAGAAGAAGAAATTCAATTCAATTTTACTTAAAGAATTTTGCACAAGTAAGATTTCTTTGCAGTTTTTTTTTTGGAGGGGGGGGGGGGGGGAGGAGGAGGATTGGCATGATTCCTCCAGAATTTCCTTAAAAATAATCAGCAACTTAATCAGTTCTGAGTATTTGGTGGCTTATGTGAGGGTAAAGTGCTGTAGCTGTCTTCACACAATAAATCAGTTTCGACTTAATGGCCTAACAAATTAACCATTATTGCCAACAATAATAAAGACGGGAATAAGTTAATTAGAAGAAAACTTCAGTTTCCTGACAATTGTTTTCAGAAATTAAATTTCATTTGTTTTAGTTTTGAGAAGATAATTTTATGTGATGTCAGTTTGAAACTCTGCAATTTAATGTTCAACTTCTGAAGAGCAGCTTTCCTGGCTTTGATAATAATCGTAACCTATTCATTCATGCTGGCGTGTGTGTGCGTGTCTTTGTACCGCCCACATTGTAAAAATCGAAGCTTAGATTGATCCCATAGTTTGTGCAAAAGAGTACATTGTTGAGTACAAGAAGCGTATTGTATTGTTTGAGGTCAAAGGTCATTCGGGTCAAATTGTGAAACCTTGTAAACATGGTATCTTAAAGGCGATATCGCTCGTAGACTTTTTTTTGAGGGCGCTGGCATTATCGAGGTTTCAGCGAGGTTTAATGGGACCCCTATTAATCACGTGATCCGATGGCAAATTTAGATCAGTGAATAGCACAGGCAAGCGTATGCGCAACAAGTCCGTACCCATGCACACATACTGTTATAACACAGCATTTCAGTTTACTGTAGTTTACCGCATAGGACTTTCGTCCTCGATAGTTTGTTGTTTGTGTGCCTTTTGAGTAAAGAATACTGTACGATTTTCGTCCAAATACATTCGATTAGAGTATTGTGACAATCATGGAGAAAGGATCAGGGCAAGGAGAATCGGGTGAAATAAAACGACCTTATCCTGGTACGAGCTTAGGCCTAGGCTAGGTTTAACTGGAGGAAGGCCTTTGTTGCATGGACCTGACAAAAACAGCAGTGCAAAGGAACAACAGCGACGAAGAGATGCCACGAAGATCTATCTTCTACGTTCCTACGTAAGCTGGCAAATGGAGAAAGAACTCTACAAACATGTCCATGATTTGACTTCTGTGAGCAACGTATATTTCGCAGGACATTTGCTTCAGGATCACACAAAAAGGTAATGATTTGCTAAGCTAGGCTAAAACTGTATAGGGTAGTTGTCCTAGGTTACATGTATAGCCTATCAGTATTGCGAAGTACAGAATACTGTGAAGTTCGGACACCCTAAGAAATACACGATTTCACCATGATAACCTACAAGCAAAAGCCAATATCACTAAACACTACGAAGCTACAGTTATTTCCTCTCCAAAATGACCTGTGTGCAAGTATGTACGTATATATTTGTCAATAAAATGAAGATATAGGAGTTTTGGGGTATTTTAAGGCTTAGGTGTTCGAACTTCGCAGTGTCTAGTATGCTATTGTATTTGTAACATACATGATTTGATATGCCTAGGCTATGTAACTAGGCCTATCGTTCATTATTTTTCCAATGGGCCTAGCGTATGCTAACCTTATCATACTTCTCCTAGCACAAAATAGCAGTAAGTTGTATTACTGAGTCAGCATCATCACTGTTTGTGAATGCTTGTCATGAAGATACTGTATACAGTTAAAAATGAAAGTATCCTTTCTAAAGAAGACTGACTCATATTTATGCAATGGAAAGCTGGGCCTTCTCATCACCAAAACCTAAACTGTTTTTGCCTCAACAAATTGATGGAAATATATTTTCTAACCACTAGGCCTAGGTGATCTGTTCATCCCCACCCCCCTCCAGGTTCTAAATTGTTATCAGCTGTGCTTGTTTGAAGAAGATATTCTTGTGAATGAGCATTTGAAAAAAAAGAAAGAAGTTTGAAGCCTCATCTTTGCCCAGTCATAATTAACTAGGCATATATAGAACTAAGGCCTATAGTAATAAGTATCTGAATTTAGTGTTCAAAGTAACTGCATCCCCTAATTTTGTAATATGCACCAGTGAGGAAGGCCTACTGTGCTGTACAAGTACAACCACATGGACCTGCAGTTTTTCCTATAAAGATAATGCATCTACATAAATACTGTAGAATCACTCCTAACTGATTCCTAACTGATTTTCTAAGGTCAGCCACAGCCAGCATATACGCAATCAAGTTTTAATGGTTCATTTGGGCAACGTGGTGTATATGTTATCTACTGACTCAATCATGTGTACATTTCTGCATTTGGGATTTTTGAAGGAACCCAACTGCTATGCAAGAACTAAGGTAAATTAGCCTCACAAATTGAGGGAACATATTAGTACATATAGCTACACCTATATAAACCTTTATATTGCCATGCCTGGATGTAAGAAAGTACCAGTTTTTTTGTGTAGGCCTGATGCTATAATGTTGTGATAAGTTATCATATTTTTATATATGGGTCCATCCATGCCAAATCAACAGTGGCCTTCACGCCCACCCTCTCAGAATTGCCTGAAATTGATATGGTGTCTTGCAATATGTCTCAAAGGATGAAATTGGGCAAAAAAAATTGGAAAACTTTTTGGTTGCTAGGATACGGCCCCGTCTAGCAACCAAATCCAGATTGCATTTTAAGAGCCCTAAATGATGTGATGTTTAGTGTTCAAAAATTATAATCTATTAAATTTGGTGACGGTAACTATCTCTTGTGGAGAGTAATCTAGCGTTATTTTTGGTAGTCTGAAAACTAGCTATGCATGTAAACAGGAATTTTTCACAATGGTGGGCTTATGTCATGGAGTAAGCTAGCATCTCAATTCTCACTCATGAAACCAACTGCTCACATAAACAGGAAGTTTACACAGTAGGTAAATAATGAGTGTACATCAAACTTTGATCAAAAGACTGGACATCTTTTAGTGATATGAAACCAATCAGTTCACTTAGACAGGAAGTTTACATAGTAAATTGTACATTGACATGTGAGCTCAGGTTGTTGAGCAAGCAGTTGGGCAACACAAAATTATCCTCACAATTTTCTTGAAAGGTACCACGGTTTTAGGATATGTTGAAGAAGAGTATGAAAGAATATATCATCCTTATCTGGGTTTAAATCATTGTGGGTTAACAATATGTTATTATTGAAATCTGCCAAAGTGTTTGTTTGTTACTTTTCTCTTTCATATTTTTTCTTGGGTAGGTATGATCAAAACATGTTTGTTTGTAATGATTTGGTCATTACCAGATTCATTACGCATACAATTAAGCTTGGGGTGTACAGCAAAATTACTATTTCAGTTATATGATTTACGGACATTTTTTTTGTTTCATTGTATAGGTTTCAAATGCATCTTTTCCGGAAAGATGCTGAAAGTCAAACAGAGGCATTCTCAGCAGCTGTCACCACAGAAAGATCAGTTGACACTCAGAAAGGAGAAGGTAAATTTATATGTTTATCCTTGCATGAATAACAGACTGGAAGAGCGTGCTAATCTTATATCTGATCTGATGTGATCAGAAAAATAATACAATTTCAATCTCATGAAATTCCTAAAGAAAAGAAAAGAATGGTAGCATATTGCTCATCCACTAAAAAGCGTACATATGTATGAGAATTTATATAAAAGTCAGTGGGCCTGATATTATGAGGATCTTCTTTAGAGGCAAACTTACTAGTAACAGGAAATTCAAGAGACACAATAGAGCCTGGAACAGAGAGGACATGGTGAACACAAAGAAAGAAGTTAATGGTGTATTGAACAAAAGGAGTCAGTGAAAGCAGAGGTATTTAGATAAACTGTGGAGTACAAAGCGAGGATTAAGAAAGGAGAGAGGGGGAATGAACTATGGCAGAATACAGAGATGGAGCAGGATTAAGTTAGCATAGGCGTAGGAGCCTCATTTGATTTGTGGGGGGCTGAAACGACTTGCCCGAAAAATATAACCGAAATTTCCGCGCGCGATCAACATGTTGTTGTGCATATCATATAGGCATTCATCGGTTATTACATCACATGCCAATAACATACAATCATTTTGTGTCTTATTAGCCTTCCATATTGGTTAAAATTATTGGGGAATCTGTAAAACAAAAATGATCATAACAATATAAGTTTAAACATTGAAAAACACATTGCAAAATATTCTTCTTGCAGTAGGTGCCCGAAAAAATCTCAACTTATTGCCGAATTTTCACCAAAAAAAGTGAAAAACACATTGCAAATTATTCTTCTTTCAGTAGGTGCCCGAAAAATTCTCAGCATATTGCCCGAATTTTTACCAAAAAATGTGGAAAACACACTGCAAATTATTCTTTTTTCAGTAGGTGCCTGAAAAATTCTCAGCATATTGCCCAAATTTTCACCAAAAAGTGTGAAAAACACACTGCAAATTATTCTTTTTTTAAGTAGGTGCCCGAAAAATTCTCAGCATATTGCCCGAATTTTCACCGCACATTGCAAATTATTCTTCTTTCAGTAGGTGCCCAAAAAATTCTCAGCATTTTGCCCGAATTTTCACCAAAAAATGTGAAAAACACACTGAAAATTATCCTTTTTCAGTAGGTGCCCGAAAAATTCTCAGCATATTGCCCGAAAAATTCTCAGCATATTGCCCGAATTTTCACCAAAAATTTTGGTTGGGGGCTGCAGCCCCCCCCCCCCCGCCTCCTATGCCTATGTAAGTTAGTTATGTCCTTCTTGTATATTGAGCCCATTCAGTTGAATGGTGCTAAGGCATTCCGTCCACTCTCTCTATCTCTGCTGTGGTGTACTATGTCTGAGATGGTTAGTCTACGAATTTAGTTACCTGTTGGGACATGTCTTACTTTAATGGTATGATTGGGGAACTGAAAGTGTTCCCATACTGGAGTCTCCATTTTCATTGTATTGACCTGTGACTAGAACTGCTTATTGAGGGTGGTCTTGGTTTCACCAACATACTTGTAACTTCAATATCTTCTACTTCAATGTCCTCTAAACTCAATGACACCATTTAAATTGAAATATCAGTTTCCAGTGCTGCGAAAGTGTGATAAGTTCTAAACAAAAGTATATTTTTAGTCACAGCCATAGTAGCTATAGCAGGATACTTGCAATCTAGTAACAAATGTTTTATGTAATCTTTACAGATACTTCTGATCCAGTTACTTCAACACCTCTCAAGAAGCCATCTGCCATGTTCTGTCCAATGTCACCAGTAGGATTAGATATGGAGCAGCATGGGAGAGAAACCTCAGACCATACAAATTCACATTGCCACATTTACATGATCCTGAACAAAAGATATCATACATATGGCAGGGGCACTTTTCCCATACTTTTATTGACAGGTTGTGCGACATTCACGTTGGATTAGCAGCTATTGATACATCTGCATCACCAGATAGAGATAAATTGCTTTCGTCCATTTTGTTCGATAGTAGCTATGACTGTGAATCCGAAGCTTGGCCATCCTCTAAGTCAAGGTGGGCAAGGTTGGGGAAATTCAATCAAGGAGTAACAATCAGAGAATGGCCAGCTTTGTATTATTGTATATAGGCCTACACACACAGCGGGTGTAAATATCTGTATCGGTTTATTTATACTGGTGTTCATATCCGTTGCCAGGAGGCAGGAGGGGATATGATTTGAATGTGGGGAGGGTGTGGGGGGTGGGGAAGGGGTCCCCTTTGAAGTGTTCAAACGATGCTACATTTTACATCTATCTTCTTGAATCACATGTATATTAAACACCCCTATAGACACGACCAATCAGTCCTGTCTCTCACCTCCTCTCATGCACTGGTGTATTTATTTCCTGGCAACATAACAGTTAGGCATAGTAAGGGTCAGAGGTCATCACAACTTAAAGAGTTGTGTGAGTCCCTGTGGTCTCTTACATCCTTGTAGCAGTAGGGAGAAGAAGCCTAATAGATCAGAAACCATGATCATCTTCTGTTGTGTCTTATTTTCCAGCATCCTTGAAACATTATATCCTTCCCCTTTGATTTCTTGATGTCATAAGCTGTATTTATGTGGTGCATTATTTAATTCCAGTATTGAGATTGTATATTCTTCTTGTGTATTTGACAGTATCCCAGTGATCTCCATTTTCTGCTCTTGGTTTTCTTTTCTCTGTATTTCATATCATATCTATCTCTACCCCTAACCTCCATCTCCACATTTTCTTTACTTTCTTCCTCCATCCCTTCATCTGTCTGTCACTCTTTCTTTTTTGACTTCTTTCCTTCCCTCTGTTTACCGTGTATGTTTTAGTTTGCCGACTCCCCCCCTTACATCTTACCCCCCTAAAAAATGTTCACAAGGTTGACAAGTCTCCCCATGCTAGTCCCAAGCTATACACCTTTGTTGTGGTGACCGTTCACTATACTTGCGGATCAAATGGAAAGCCCCACCCCCACCCCTTACTTCCCAGTGTCATGAATCGGCAAATGGAAGATTATTCGGAGTTGTTCGTGGACGGTTCAATGATCTTATAGTCAGGCATAGGCCTATATGGTTCTCTTTGTCCTTCATTGTTGTCGAAGTTTGAAATGAATTAATCGTGCTAGGAACTTCCGGGCAATGTTTAATTTTCTGTGGCAAGAAAAAAAAGCTCCCCCCCCCAGTGTCCCTCCTGGTTGACTAGAGCCTGTACGCCTATATGGTCACACAATAGTATAGATAAGTATGAGCCATGCAGACAGCTTTTTTTTTCTTTTTGAAAATTCAATCCAATTTGAGTTATAGTTTCGAGTTGTAATTCGAGTCAGTCGTGATGAGGTGCCCCGTGGTGGGGCTGGGTAACCCACCCCAACCCCGTTGCCGACTTTTTGGCATTTCTTTGGGAGCCGTTCGGACCAAGAGGCAGGATAATTAATACTGGAGTACAGTACGCTGGAAAGCAATAAACTGACGTGATTTAGAAAAAAAGTTTTTTGCCTTGACTGCCGATGTTCAGCGAGTCACTTTTCAATAGAAATAACTATTAATTTATTGTTCATGTACTTATTCCCTTTTTGCCAATCCTTTCTAAAGAGGGTGGAGCTGCCCCTTATGGCAACGTATTTTCGTTCCCTTTTCCGTTCAAATTTCGTTATTTTTAATTCGGGTCAAAGGGGTGCAAGGACAGGGTTTACGTGCACCGGTTAGGAGGATGGGGTGCAGCTAGAGCAAGTGTTCTGTGATCGCCTAAAGAGCCCGTTGTCAGGAGTCCAAAAATAATTAAATATACATATTTATCTATATATGTTTTATGACATAAAATCCTCCTGATATATAACTAACATTTATATACAAAATACAATGTAAGTTGTGACTGTGTCTATATGTGTAATTAATACCTAAATTGGCTGAAATACCAATTGTTCACATATGATGGACTTGACCATACGTTTGATACCCAATATTGAAATCACTTCAGTCAATTTTTTCACTCATTCGCGTCTGTCCTTTTTGTGACACGAGTCAATGTATCAGACATAAACTTCACTATAAGTTTCTTGAGCTGTGAAAGAATGTCGGCTCGCAACTAAGGTTGCAATATTTCAAATACTTTACTCAGGTTAGTACAAGACTGGCGCATCTGTAAAGGTTTGGAATACACTGGTTTTTTACAGTAAAATAGCATTAAGTTACTGTACTTCTATAGGCTAAACTTCTGATATTCGATACAGCATAAAAGCATGCAGAGCTTTCCAAATCAGTGAATCAACTACGAAACCAGGGCATCCGAACAGTTCGGACTTCGACTGTTCACCATGTGGGCCTAAAAGAGTAAAAGCAGGGAACCGCTAGAGTAGCAGCTCCCTGGTCAAACTATTACACCTATACTGTACAGCCCACTAGTTGTGAAAAGTTATGAACGTAAAAAAAAAACCACAGAGTTTTGTATCACACAACACACACGAAAACGCGACGTAATAATTTACCGCATACTACTGACCAGGGAGTTTTTCCATAACAACTCCCTGTACTGACACTGCCACAGACAAGAAACTATGCAGGAATTTCGCCAAGGCCACCGCTTCAGGTAACCAAACCCGTTTATTGCTTACTAGCCGTAAATACGGGATTGCTGAGAAATTACGAAACAACAGCGACGAACCGGTAGAGGGTAGTATTGATATTATTTTTGAATCGGTCGGTGTGAAGGACAGAATTAACGAGGAAATTACGAGCGATCCCACCTTTAATATTGGAAGCTTGGGCAGATCTCGTACTTGGTAAGATAGTGCATAACATTGAGTAAAAGAAACTGTTTGATTTTGTCGGAGGTCATAAAGGTCATTTGAAGTCAAAAAATGCCAAAGTTACCTCACTCCCCTCTAACCTGTCCCTACACTAACGCACCTTCCTAAACATAATATTTCAGAAGCTTGGAACGATCGCATCTATGATATGTAATTGTACCACATTTAGTACAGAAGCCTAATGTTGTGGGCCGAGGTCATAGGCGTACGGGACCATTTCAGTTTGGGGGGGCAGAGAGTTTTGTGCCCGAAAGTTCCCGTGACACTATCTAAGCGGAGCGCCACCATCGGTTGGCGCGTAGCGTACAAGAAAATTTTTTGGCAAAAAAAGCCTCTCAGATTGCCGGAAACGGCACATCTGAGGCCTTGCAAGTTGCATATAAACATTCTTTATTTTATAATCTCACATTTTAGAAATTTACACTTCCCCAATAATTTGGCAAATTAGAAGAAGAAAAAATGGTTACATCACTTTGAAGAGGAAAAATAGGACAGTATATTTTTTAAGCTCATATTTAGTTACCGTATTTATTATTTTAACACAGTACTCAGCTACCTCCAGAAAAACATACATTGTTCAACGACACGTAGGCGGGATAATGTCGCTGTGTCGGGTGAGACTGCAATTTGTCTCACAAAACAGTATAAAATGTAACAAAGAATATGATAAACCTGTACTTCTAGGTTTGTAGGCACTCCCCCCCCCCCCCCACCATCCATTCCATCAAAAAGAAAATGTTTCTTATATACACTCATGTCGGAGATGTCCAGGTATACAGTTGACTAGTTAGAAAAAAAATTGATCGCGCAAAAAGCGTGGTAGCCCAGGTGAGCTGTGCTTACGGTGGTGTTACACGGAAATATTCGGGCATCATGATGCTAAATAAAGAAAATCAATGAATTGTCGGGCAAAAATTTGAAAAAGATTTGGGCAAGCTACTGCATATTTATATATATATATATATATATATATAGTTTCTCCTCTTAGGCTGCCCGAATTTTCAGGACTTTTGCCCGAATTTCTTGTCCTCTGGAAATTTGTTTTTTAAGACTCCCCCCCCCTCCAGGCCTATTTTTACAATTCATGGTTAAGTAAGTTTCCAGTGTGCTATGATTGTGTTCTTTGCTTTGATTCAACAGAGATCTGTTTGCAACAGTTTTTCTTCAAGTTCCACAAAGCAGTTGTATGACCAATTGAAGAAACTCAAAAAGTTTGAAGTACAGTAAGTGTTAAATATTTTATTAAAGTGGGATTATATGCACTCCATAATCATGCAGTTACTGATACCAACCTCGGTGGTATACATTGGCAGTTACAAGCAAAATTTTGTAGTGCTTAAGCAACTCTCAAAATTCAAGCAGAAACAAATATTGATTAATATTAATGATAAAGGTGCTCTACCTGTTACCTATCATCATCGCTCGGCCAAACGCTTTGAGATGTTTCGCTACTTGTTGCAAACTTTTGTTGTGCTATATAGTAATGATATGTATACTTTCAATGGTTAAGCACTGCATTTAAAGGAACTTTTTATTGAAAAATGGGATCCAGTCCTTCTGGTCATATCATTGTTTGTAAGTTTATCGCCCTAAGCCTTGCCTTGTCATGAATTTTACTTTCTGTGATTGAGTGCTTGAACTGTTGGCCCGTCCTGCCAGAAAATTTGAATATAACACTGACTTACGTCGAGACGTGACCTTAGTGCTGCACATAGGTCACACTTGATCAGATCTCACCCTAACCTTGCCTTGATACAATACACAGGAATGCGTACAGACTTCAATAGGCTATCAACTTGCCATACTGTATATCTGAATGCTCGCATGCTCAAGGAGGATCAGATCCCACACTTGGGGATTCAAGTTGCTATACTCTGAATAATCGCATGCTTAAGGAGGATCAAGCAGACCCCACAAATGAGGTGATCAACTTGCTAGTCTGAATGCTCGCATGCTCATGGAGGATCAGATCTGTATTTGTGGCAATAAACAATATTGCTAGTCTGAATGCTTCACCTTGTTATTACCGAATGCTGCAACATACATTAATTTGAAGTACCCATTCGTAATGATTGCTGAAATCATGTTTTCACAGTAATATGTACTTTCTATTTAATTTCTGTAACTTTGAAGCAATGCTTACTATTCATGCGTCCTTTTTTTTGCAGGCTGAGTTACCTCAATGACGTTCTTGTCTCTCATGCTGTGGACCATCTCTACCACCTTGTACCACCTTCAATATGATATGTGGTGTAAACATGCATTTTTTCAGCTTGAATGTGGTTACTTATTAACTTCTCTATTCAGTCAATAATTTTAAACTTTTATGTATAGGTATAGGTTGGTGCCAAGGGTGATCAGAGCATTTCACCAGGATATGAAGGGAGGCTATCCAAGCTGAATATGATGAGGTTGGAGATAATCAGGTGTTTGAGTATAACAACCAGTGGTTAAGACAAGAACTTGATAATTTATGATAAAAAGGTTTCTTTCTTTCGTGCATATCGTTATTGTTTGTCCCCCCACCCCCACTGATAGACAATTCCAGAAAAAAAAATCCCGCTTAAAGTTTAAGTATGTTTATATGTGCAAGATAGATTAAAAACAGCAAGCAACAAGAAAAACAAAGCATAAATGCCTTCAGATAGCACTTTTTGGAACCGGCATAAGTGTCCTTATATTAAGCAATATTTAATTCACACATTCCCTCTGTTCAAACCACACTAGATTGGTTTCAATTCAATTCATAACCCCCCCCCCTCACACACACACTTCCACCCCCTCCATATATATCAAAGGGTCTGTTTTTCTCCCCCTGGCAAGGAGGAAAATGTGCACACAATTAGTATACTGAATAGAATTAGTATTTCTATTATCTTATAATGCATTTAGTAATGGCATTGTAAGGTTGAATCAAGAGCAATGTTCCCAGAGAACTCCAGTCAGAATGATGGTATAAGTAAATCCTGGGATTGTTTTTGTTGATTGTGAAGTTCAAAGGACTCTAAGGTGACAAAATTCTAACAAAAGTCTCACATAACAAGCATATATTTTACCACACGTAGAAATTAAGTTGTTCTATTGGTAGTTGTAATCTATAAACTCATGTGTCACATCCAGGACAGTAAATGGCAGTTAGTTCGTCTTTCTTCAGGTAAATGGAATTTTTACATTCACCATCTAATTTTTAAAATTCTGTTCTGCTATGCTTTGCTTTGGTCACACGAATAGGTACTAATTAACAGAAAACTGGCTAAAACAAGCAGAACAATTATCTTTCCAAGATGAGGGAAGCCAGCTCACTTGATATAGCATACATTCATTGTTAGTTCTAAGCATAAACTTAGAGTCGTGACGGTATGGGTTAGAAAAAAATGATTTGTCATATTGCGTCATCTCAATATCAATGCTTAATTTGTTGCTGATTTAATAAACCTATGCGTTAATACTTGTGTGTGCGGTATGACACCTGGCTTCAAACACGCTATCTCTAGAAGGGAAGCTTGGAAAATATAAGATTTGGCATGTATGTGAATCATATTGATTATATCCTATATTTTTGAGGTGGATGTCAAAGGGTAAACAGGGTTCAAGTTGTGAAAACCTTGTAAAAATTATAAGTTCAAGAAAGGAAGCTGAACAGATATCATATTTAGTCTGTAAGTATACCACATGGCTAAAAGAGGCCTTTGTTATTGTGGAGATTAACAGTGGTCAAATTTTGTAAACCTTTAAAACTTGATATCTCAAGATGAGGAAGCTGGAAGAAATCTCATATTTACTGTAGTATGTATCACATTGAGTGAGTACAAGCAGGCTATCAGTGGTCATTTGTGTCAGCATCTGTCATTGTGAATATACTGTTTGTCACTTCTTGCTGTATTACTAAAGATCAAGTGTGTCAGTATGTCCCATTCATATGAAAGGATACTCATGTTGGATCATAGAAACCACAGTCTGGTTTATGCATACATGCTACTTGACAGCTGTCCTCATATGCCATTCAAGTATATCAAGGCAAGTAACAACTGGGATATAGTTTCTTTATCTGTGATGCATTATGTAGTTGTTGCAACTGAATAAGTGTTTTCGTAGAAAAGGTCTTGTATCATGTAAGTTAACTAAAATCTCAATTAAAGATGCAGAAGTAGAACGCACTCATCATACAGTATATCTAGGTGTTTGTATTGATGACAAACTAAGTTTCACTGGTCATATAAGCAGAATACTTAAACGGGTGTACTTCATAGTCTCAACTCTATCGTATATAGTTCCATATTTTCATGTTGATGTAAGCAAAAGAGTTTTTACTGCCAATATCTTACCACACCTAATATATGCTGTTTCTGCTTGGTATCACTTTTTACTAATTAAAGATAATAAGAGAATTTTTTTTTTAAAGTATTGTTCTAGAATTTTTAATATAGATTTTAACTTTCTAATGAGTACTGTAAACAATGCTGCTAAAAATGAGTTCATTAGAAGTGTAAATTGCATACAGAGAAATGACAGACATTCTTTGCATACCGAACTTAACTCTCTACTTCGAGAAACTACTAGGTATAATCTGAGAAACAAAGCAATAACACCAAAATTCAGAATTAATGTGTATAGATAGTATAATTATTTTATTTATCTTGCTGCTATTTTATTTACAAAATGGTAATCTGGATCATTTATTGTAGACAGCTGCACTTGTACGTTTTGTATATATATATGTGTGTATATGTATGGGTGTATGTGTGTGTATATGTGTGTATATATGTATATGTATGTGTATGTATGTGTATTTTTATTTTCAGTGTTGACTGGCCTTGGATGCTCCCCAGTAAAGGATTCAGGTGATTATACTGTTGACTGTGTCAAGACCAAACTTTTAGTGCAAAGAATATTTATTTAATGTCAAAGGAAAAGGTGGGCCAAATATGTAGACAAAAGCAAGAGAAATGTTAACTGATACTAAGTTGTGTGAATTGTGTACAAATATGATTTTACTGGCTTCAGCTTGCATTTCCCAATTAGCCCTAATTGATTTTTTTTTCCAACATTTGAACAATAGTCATTGAGATACTTTGACTAACACTAAACAATCTGAGTGTAGTAGAACTGGTTCTTACACAGCCTCCTTTCCCAGTATTTATGTTAAGCCTGATACTTAGTGTGACCAGCAGCATGTCATTTGAAGGTAGTCTGTATTGGCCACAAAGTTGTATTGTGACATCAAGAAGTACTTTCCTTGAGGTCTTTATAATCTCCAAATTTTTCTCAGACATTTTAAAAGAACATGCAAAAGGACAGAATGTCCCAGTGAGGTAAATTTCCTACAGGTGGTACAAAAACAGTTTAATAATTTTGACCATAGGTGACCATATTTTAGTATCTGGCATATTTGAAGCCAATGCAACATAACTTTCAGCTGATTTTTGTTGAAAATAATTGATATAGCTTAGAGGCCTTTATGCCCATTAACAATACATCGTAGCAACAAACGTTTTTGGTGTTTATCAATACCAGTTGTGCATGGTGAGATATTCGTTTGGAAATACCTTCTAATGAATAATGCACTGCCTGACTGCAGGCAATATATCATGATTCGATGGTTGACATGTCATGAACACACGAAAACACCCTACACAAACCCTCTGCTCCTATACCATATGATTTTATTTTGCTTCCAAAGTACCATTTCCAACCAGCTAGGCATTGCCCAATCTTAAAATATATCACATGAAAAGGAATTCCCAAGTATTTTCACCATAGTTAACATTCACAGCCTGTCGATAATTGGATTAACAATAGTCTACCTTTAATTGATTGCCTGACCAACAAATACTGCTAGGCTACAACTGTGGACGCCAAAGCATGGTTTACTTTGATTTATGTAACCTTTTTTCCCATGTGAATGTCATTTTGTCTTGAGATCCCCAAGATTTCAAAAGTTACTAGATGTGAGGCTATCTGTTATTGTCAATGGTTGTCAAGCATTAGTATTAAAAGTAGAAGGGAAATTGGATGATTTTTATAAAACAAAGTATTTGAAACAGCTTGTACTAAAAATAAAGAAACAGATACAGTTGTTCTATGTCACAATAGACGTAGGATGTTGCACGAGTCTTGCAGCACCTTTGTCATTGTTTAGAAATGTATTTATCTTATGCAGCAGAGAAAATGAAGGAGAATTAAATTTGCAATAAATTTTAAATTAAATTGATATTTCCATTCATTTGTGTCTGTCCAAATAGTATCATGCAAGAAATCATTAATGACCATATATTTCAGCCGTTCATCATGTAGCGAAATTGGTCTAAAGTTCCTCTATAAATCCTGCCATTAAGAAATGCAATTAAGAAGAAAAGGCATACTCCAAAGAAGCCTTGCTGTCCTGATGTTTTTGCACTACGTTTCCATACAGAAGAGCTTGTAGGATACATTTATCCGTGCTATTCTCTCATCCTGTCCGCGCGGACAGAAAATCACCACACACGGACGTTTTTTCCTAGTTAATAGTGTCCGTCCGGACAGATAATACTGTCCGCCGGACACAATTCCCCCCGAGAAAGTTGTCCTACGGACACAATTCCCGTGGAATAGTGCCCGTGAGACGCCCGGACACTATTCCCTGTCACACAGGCACTGCACTGCGAGTGACAGCCAGAGTACACAATAACACAGCTCAGACGGAACGGCGGGAAAGACAATGTATCCCTGGTGTTACTTAGAAATAGAAACTTAGAAACGTGGGACTGCTAGTACAGTACTACTACTAGTTTTGGCTTAGTAAAGTTACTACGCGAGGGTACACTTACATGGAGTACACTGAAATAATACCGTACAATAACACGATAGACCCAGGACTATAAATATTTCATGGTAGCTATTCGTTTAGGCCTATCCGAAACGTAGTTGGCCTAACGTTAGGCTACAGTATTTTGTTGTGCCTGGTATGGGGAGATTATAGTTTGTCATATCCCAAACAGGTGAGGTCTTTCACAAACCACTAACAATTTGTCTTGGTCATGGCCAAAAGTTAGTCTGTGTTATTTACCCGATCATCACAGTTAAACGAGGGTGACGCACTTGTTATTTAACTGACCGTGAGCTAAATAATAATATTAATGTCAATGATAATGTTATTGTTACTGTTACTTAGGCTAGTGCCAGTGGTTATTTAACTGACAGTGGTTTGATGTGCATAACACTACTGTAGTCTGGTGCCTATGTACTCAATGATAGTTTCATATATTTAACGTTAAAGGGTATACTCGGTTAACCTAAAGCTTATCTCCCTGAGGCCCTGAAATATAAAAGCTACAAGTCTATAGAATAAAAATAATATAATCAATTAAATAAACAGTTACATAACGAATGCACCCTTGCTAGTTTAACAAATAATCAGGGTAATTATTACTGCAGTAAATTTGGCTTAATAAGAGCTAATTTGAACCAACTATTGGTATATGCATTGCAATTTGCATGGAGTATGACAAGTCAATGTAGGGAATAAAACGAATGAAATAAATTTGATTACTGAAATGATGGTTACTGTTTGGCTAAAGAAATGATTTAGTCCTTAGGTGGATCCTATAATTTGGTCAAAGCCTGTTGCTTATAAACTGTTGCTGTTGGTCCTGTAAATAAAACTTGTAAGTCTCAGTTAAGAAGTGAGGTGTGTTCATGTTTGTTGATTTATTGTTTTGGCAGATATGTAGTGAATTTTTCATTTCGTTTTAAGTTAAGTAGACCTGGATTAGTGCAAAGTGATGCACAGTGTAGGGAGAACTTTCCAAGATGTACATATATGTTGAAAAGTACCTTAGTGTTTCCTGTTGGTTCTAGTATCATGCATACAACCATGGAAGTGCAGTTCAGTAATCTTCAATTTAAGGAACACATTAATATGATGTTCAGCCCTCTGAAGTTCAGGAAATGCATGTAGACTCAGAGCCTTCTAATGCAGACATATCATGGTGTAAGGTGTAACATCTCCGGTACAGCCGTAGCTTCACTAATGTACAAAGCATGTATTGCAAGTTTCAACCTAAATACTTCTTGTAGACTGATATGTAATTGGCATAATTTATAAATAACAAATGCATGTAACGAAACATGCAGTTAAGATCATTCGTTGATATTGACCACAGAACCTGAAACCATGGCAGGTACAGTACGAGCCATTGACAGGAAGTCTGTACATCAAATTTGCTCGGGTCAGGTGGTCTTGAACTTAGCAACAGCTGTCAAGGAATTGGTGGAGAATAGTTTAGATGCCGGTGCAACCAACGTAGGTGAGTTTACTGTGAGAGTGACGTCTTGCATTACAGCCAATTCTTTGGTTGGATATTTAAAAAAAAGTAATGAATGAACTGAAGACAAGTCAATTGCATGTGAGACTGAAGTGACTTTAACTCTTTTATCTTTTTGGGACATGAAAACTTTCATTTTATGCAATAACTTGCTTCTTTTCTCAGAAATCAAACTGAAGGAATATGGTGCAGAATCAATTGAAGTGATTGACAATGGTAGCGGTGTCAAGGAAGACAATTTCCAGGCTCTGAGTATGTAGTCCCGGCTCTCATGTATTAAATTGTATCTAGATCCATATGTTATTATGCTATGATCACACACCTGGTACAGTATGTATTTAGATCCTCCTGCAAGCAGGAACTCGCGAAGAAGCCTCATTGGCTTGTCAAAGCCGCAAGCTGACGGAAGTCAGTCTCCTAGATTCAAATTTAACGTCCATGATTATGAATTTTCAATTATTCAACAACTCTGTAACTGGACGACATACATTAATCTTGGAGTGACTCGAACTGGGGACCTTACAGTATGATTGGAAGGCACCGGCGTTAACCACTGAGCTAACACTCCAGTATACTTAGAATTAGTTACTTTATGTAACTATGCTATGATCACACACCAGTATCCTTAGAATTAGTTACCATGTGTAACTACGCTATGATCACACACCAGTATTTTTAGAATTATTTATCCCAAAGAAGATTAAATAGTTATCAAATGGGACAAGGTGAAAGCGTCTCTAATTCCTCTATTTCAATCTTTTTACAACTCAACAATCAACTAACAAAAGAATGAATAATATTTACATACTATTAAACTGATGTTTAACCAGTACTTATCTGGAAGATAAAAAAGTTCAACAACAGTGGGATATCATTGTTTGATTCAACAAAAGATGGTTGGTTGGTATTCTGTAAACATCAGTTCTGAACGCCTTGGAAAGGAATGGCAAGATTTCTTCTTGAAAGAGTCATAGAAATTTTAAATCTTGTTGTCAAAGTTGTACATTTGAAGAAGTTAGAAAGCCCTGGTTCCCTTCCAAATGGACAGGAATTTGCAAAGTTTTGCCAAGGCATGTTTGATCAGTGATCTTAGAGTTAATGATGGCTCCTGGGAATCAGAAAGAAAAGTAGCCTGGATCATAACCCCTAAGGTCAAGGGGCAAAGGTGAGAAGAAGAGGTCAAAGGACAGCTCCAAGACATGAGGCATGCACAAGAGCCATGGTCTTCGAGTAAAATGTCTTTGTTCTGCATCATAAAGAGATATACGTTTGTTGTAAACAGTTGTTTTGATAATCAATGTACCCAAAAAATCTTTGCATTAACTTGATATTCTTACGTTTGACAACTGGAGCATGCATTGCTCAAGTGCTAAGTGGCAAATATATTAATACTCTAAAAACTTACTAAGAACTCAAGCTGAGCTTTAGGGTCATCAGGCTCTCCTGGGAACCAGTTTTCTTTTGATCACTTCTCCTTTAAATACTATGTGCTATTTTATGAGGCAAGTAAGATCATCTTTTTCTTTGCAATCCAGCTTTGAAGCACCATACATCAAAACTACAGGATTTTTCCGATTTGACTAACGTGGACACATTTGGTTTCCGAGGGGAAGCCCTTAGCTCGTTGTGTGCTTTGAGGTGAGTGACACTCATTTACATCCTGTGTAATCAATCACTTTAAGGATACCAAATGAAGCCAACAAACTATTTGTACTTTTCAGCCGTTTTTGGTTTCGATGATAATTGTAACCTATGCATTCATGATGGTGTCTGTGTGTGAGTGCGTTTGTGACGCCCAGCTTGTAAAACACGATATCTCAAGATAGTGTGTAGAAGTACCACATTAAGTACAAAACGTCTGTTGTTTTTGGCGGAGGTCAAAGGTCATTTGGGGTCACCAGGGGTCAAATTGTGAAAACCTTGTAATCATGATATCTCAATTCTGGAAGCTTGGGCCGGCCTCTAATTTTAGCGTGTAGAAGTACCACATTGAGTTAAAGAAACCTATTGTTTTTGGTGGAGGTCAAATGTCATTTGGGGTCATCAGAGGTCAAATCGTGAAACTTTTGTAAACATGTACAGTTGTACAACCTCACTAAACATTACGTCAGATTCATGAAGAAAACTGCTCATGTTACATCATCGAAACCACAATGCATTTTTACACTCTGGTTATTTGTATCATTTCTGATTCCAAGACACTGCTTTGTTTGTTAAGGTTTAATTGACCATTCACATGTATAGAGATATTGGAACTGAGTTGAAACTTACAATTTGTCAATCTCTTAATACTTTGCTTCTAGTAATCTGAGTATTTTGACTTACCACAAATCTGCTAATGTTGGAACCAGGCTGGAATATGACCACGACGGGAAAATTATGAAGCAGACTCCCTGTCCACGTCAAGTAAGTCTTCGTCTTTTGGTTTGAGATCGCCTCGTTGTGTTTGCATTGTTGCTCCTCCCCTCGAGCAACAGCATGGATTGTGAGTCTATTTCATGGTTTATTGCAAATGTGGAGAATATCAATTACATTTCCAAACGAAATATCAATACTTATAAAACAGATCTACCTATGCTTACAGTAGGCATATTTTGGATGTTGAACTCATGCAGAATAATCATATAATATGTTCCAAAGTAACATAACAGTACGCTGTGCACTCATATCTTAATTAAATTCAGATCATTCAGTGCTCCTGTTAATGTCATCTGTTAGTTCTTTATTGAGCTCATGTTTTCACAATCGTTCTTATTTATTCTCCTTCCACGAAGACTGGTACGACAGTTACGTTGATAAATTTGTTTTCAACTCTTCCTGTGCGGTACAAGGAGTTCCAACGAAACATTAAGAAGGTCAGTAGTGTATCATTTCATATGTAATCCCTTCCTATCTCTTTACTATGTATTTGTTTTTTTGTCCTATTATCTGCAGTGCATCTTGTAACATTAAACAGGCTGTTATGTTTTAGCCTTTTAGGGTTCGTTGGTTTAATGTTGTTCTGTTGTTGAATCGCATGCTTTTATGTGTGTCATTCTTTGTGAGTTGGCTTTATGATTTAAAATACATTTGTTGTGTTAATTATTAATTTACTTAAATATATTTAATTAGTAATTATGGAAACGGTTCGCAGGAGAAGTTAACGTGACAGGCATTCAGTAGCGTTGTGGAGATGTGCAAAAAAAGCAAGAGATTCTGCAGTGTTATTCAGAAGTGTTCGCAGGAAAGTATTAACCTGCTTATATTGAGACTCAGCTGTGATATGTTGATTTTCAGTGTTTATTCAGTTGCTAAACTCTGGTGAGTGTCCAGTAGTAATTCTTTCTGTCTGTCTTTCTTCTTTCACATATTTCAGGAGTTTGCCAAGATGGTTCACATACTCCAGGGTTACTGCATAATATCTCAGGGTGTAAAACTGACCTGTTCCAACCAAATAAATAAAGGGTTAGTATGTCGTCATAGCGACAGGTTGTGTTTATAAAGTATCATCTACAACGCAAAGTCCTCCAGTTTCTTGCCATATTTGGATCAGAAAGGAGTTTATATTATACCATTTGGTTCAAAAGTCTTTCCCAATCCCCACTACTCCCCCATCCCCCGCCTCCAGTCGTAAAAATATAATTTAAAATTATTTACATGTCAAGTTCTGCATTGACAACCAGTAACTTAATGTGCATGTTGATCTCACCAGTGGAAATTCATCAATGCTGAATCCAGAAAGAGTAAAAGTTGACATCGTTAATTCAAGATACACCATCGGTCAACCTTCTCCCATGTTGTACTGTACATGTATGTATTCATTCCTATTGCTGAAGGTTTTCTCATTCTCTCATATCTCCTATTTGTTAGTGGAAAATCAACGGTGGTAGCAACCAGTGGGAACACATCACTCAGGGAAAATATATCCAGTGTCTTTGGTTCCAAACAGGTAAGAATTTTTGACCGATTCTTTGAGTTTGTAAATCCGTACCCAAAACAGTTCATTTTTAAATTTGTCTGGCCTCTTAATCTACATGAGGATATCTTTAGTGGTTGCAGTCTGCATATTCCAATGTAATTTACTTACAGTATGTGTCGTACTACAGTATAAACACAGCCTATTCAGGGGCGTTTCCAGGATTTTCTGACCCGGGGGGCGCGAATTACTATCTAAGCGGAGCGCCACCATTCGGTTGGCGCGCAGCGTACAAGAAAATTTCTGGTTTTGATACCCCCTAGATCACCGGAAATGGCACTTCTCTGGCTTGAAAATGACCAACCAGATGTACACTTTTTGCCTGAGAACCAAGTATTTCCCAATAGTTTATTTCCATCCATAACCTTTTTGAAGATTGTCACCAGTCACACATCATGTTCGACCTCATCGCATGTCCTGTGGATCATTGCTTTTGTAGGTGATTCTACTTCGCGGCCCACAATACTTGTCAGCCCCACTTTTCAAGGTTTCCCCCATCTACATAAGACATTACGTTGTTTACATTAGCATCCCGCGGTGCAACTTTCACGGATCGTACGGTACACGATTGCATGCGATGTAATAACTGATGCTGGCTTATATAATACTGACATTAAAATGCTGAACGCGCGCGAGGCCCGCGAAAATTTTTGGTTATTTTTTCGGGCAAGTCGTTACAGCCCCCAAATCAAATTGTGCTCCTATGCCTGTGACTTCACACATAGACAGTTTTGAGGCTGTTCATCCTGGAACGTCATTTTCATGCTCATTCATATGATGTGATATCTGCTGTTTGCTTTACAAATTCGAGCAGGCGCGTAGCGAGGAATTTGCCAAGTGAGGGGCGAAGCCTCTAGGCAAACTATCTAAGCGTAGCACCACCATGTGTTGGCGCGAAGCGTATACAAGAACATTTTTGACCGAAAATGCCTCCCAGATCGCTGGAAATGACACTTCCGCGGCCTTGTAAGTTGCATCTAAGCAGTTTTTATTTTGAAATTACTAACGATATCATAAAAAAGTATGCTCAAGGGGGGGCGGTCACCCCCTTCCCGAAATGCGTCATGTTCCCTGACGACACGGTCGAGTTTGAGACCAGCCACAGTTGGTTTCATAGCAGGTTTCATATACACAGGCGCTTAGCCAGGAATTTGCCAAGGGAGGGGCGAAACTGTAGATTCGGCATTGCAAACTAACTAAGCGTAGCGCCACCATGGTTGGCGCGAAGCGTACAAGAAAATTTTGGCTGAAAATGCCTCCCAGATCGCTGGAAATGGCACTTCCCACCTGGCGTGTAAGTTGCATCTTAGCATTTGCTCTTTTGAAAATAGTAGCGATATCATAAAAACATTAAAAAAAATTTTTTTTAAATATGCTCAAGGGGGGGGGGCAGCTGCCCCCTTTGCCCCCCCTTGGCTACGCGCCTGCATAAACACACACACACGCGTTATGATAGACCATATTTAGTATATATGTACATATACATTAGTGAGAGAGGACAAAACGGAAACGTCAAAAATGGAGTTGACGATGTTAGGGGTAGGGTGAGTGAGGCGCACGCCCCTTCCAAAATCCTTGATCCGTCACTGGCTACCCTGTGTATATAATAGGGATCATCGCTGTAATGATGTCACTGTTTCTCCTCCTCTTCCAGTTGTCTTGGCGTTTTTCTTTTACTTCCTCCTTTTCTCTTTTTTTCTCTCTTTCTTCTTTTCTTTTCCCTTCCTTCCTCTCCTCCTCTTTTTTCCCTTTTTTCTTCTCTTTTTTTTCTCTCCTCTTTCTCTTACCCGGGGGCGCGCGCCCCCAACGCCCCCTCCCTGGATACGCGCCTGCTATTTGAACCTGAGATAACTATCGCTGGTCACCTCAAAGAGATGTCATGATAGCATCAAACTCTTGTCAGTATTCTTTTTTGGTTTGATTTGCTCATGTACGGTATTATTTATGATGCTCTTTTAGATACAGAAACTATTGGAGTTTACTCAAGTTGAACCTTTGGAAGAAGTTTGCCAAGAATACAATCTACAAATGGACAAGCTCTCTCATCTCTTCAGGTAAAGCAAAATGAACATTTGTTTAGATATTAAAGTAAGAACTGCTGAAGTCTGTTGTTGGGACTATTTGGAAGAATGGATTCTGGATAGGTTATGTTTCTCTTCATGTGTCTCATTGCCTTCAATTTCTCAGAGTGTAATACACCTTTGATACACCAATTTTTTTTATGTATCATGTAATGGGTGCTGCAAAAGATTGGTTTTGAAATATTCTGTTGAATTTAAATCAAACCCATAAGATATTTTGCAATTATAAGTCAAACAACACATAATATTTATACGAACATTGAGTCATGTTTTGAAATCATCTTGAAATGTTGTCACTTGTGATAGTGGTCATTTGACTACATGCATTGTTGCTTACAGGTAGTACTGATAATACAAATATCCAATACTGTTGATTGTTTGTATCAAATCATCAGGATATGATATTTACTGATAATACAAGCATATGGTATTTGTTGATTGTGTTTGCTCTAGGATATCAAGATATATATTTACTGATAACACAAATATCTGCTATTTATTGATTGTTTGTATCAAATCATCAGGATATATATTTACTGATAATACAAGCATATGATATTTATTGGTTGTTTGTGTTCTAGGATATCAAGATATTTATTTACTGATAACACAAATATCTGATATTTATTGATTTTTTGTATCAAATCATCAGGATATATATTTACTTATAATACAAACATTTTTTGATTGTTTGTGTTCTAGGATATCAGATATTTACCAATAACACAAATATCGGATGTGGTTATTTGTTTGTTTTCGAGGATATGAAAATATTTATTAACCGACAACACCAAGCTATGATATTTGTTATATTTTTTGTATTCTAGGATATCAGGATATATATCACAGCCTGACCACGGTCAAGGAAGGAGCAGCACTGACCGGCAGTATTTATTCATCAATAAACGACCATGTGACTTCCCAAAGGTGGGATACTTCTCATAAAGTTATTTTATAAGTACTAACCTGCATTTCTTGAGTACATATGCACTTTATACAAATGCCCTTTCAACAGATCTCAGAATTTAAGCAATATTCTAGACCTAATAAGATCAGGTATGGGTGATATACTGCCAAAACTGGTTTCCAAATAATTCCCTGAGGATGTCTTTAGTACATATTACCAGTAGCAAGCCTGAAGAAGGATAGATACCACTGCTGAGCTGTATAAAAGACTGAAGGTGCACTGACAACACCTGTATAGAACTTGTCTGTCATTATGCACATGATGGACAGTCCATATAGAGCAGGGTTTCCCTAACTTTATCCCCCCCCCACGAACCCCCTGTGGATGTCAGAGTTGTCCACGAACCCCCAGCTTTTCGAGACACGATCTGAGTCATTATTATACTATAACACGCATAACAGCCTGTGTCTGTTTCATAATTCAGTTATTTATCACATGCACGGTAGGGTACTACTATGGCAATTACATATGCGTATGGAACGTGAAAAGCGTTTGTCAATAGGTACGACTTTTGTACATAACTAAATTGATATATCAGATTTAAGTTCAACAAAAAGTACTCTAGTTTTGACTTTCAGAAAGGTCTCACAAACCCCTTGGGATGGACTCACGCACCCCCTGGGGGGGGGGTTCATGCAACCCCTGATATAGAGATTTCAAGGATGTTCAAATATTCTTTAGCATCTTCGAATGCTCTGAACTGTATCTCTCATTGAACACTGTAGATCCTTTGTAGAAAACTGATATTCATCTTTACACTTGTAAAGCAGCTTGACCATTTTGTATAGCATTTAGTGATGCGATATTGGATAAATTAATTTCCTGCGATGCATGCCTGCTGTGTATGGACATCACTGTGGCATATGTCTGCAGTGCATAATAAGGATAGAGGCTATTTTAGGACTGTAAATTTAATTTGGCCTTAAGAGTGTTTGGTATTAAATCATGATGGGAGCATGTTTCCATAGAAACAGGGATTTATTCAGAGGCAAGTCTCTCATAATACAATCTGTATGAGACTATAATTTACTGTCTTTTTGTGTTGTTACAGCTAACCAAACTTGTGAATGAGGTTTACCATTCCTATAACAGACATCAATACCCAATGTGTGTCTTGGATATATCACTATCGCAAGGTAAGTTGTAGAGCATTGAATGTAGTTTGAAACAGTACTGTAGGTCACTTGTATCTGTCTTTCTTGAAGATAACTTTCCCCTGAGTTTTATTATATATTATAACCTTCCATACCTACCTCTAGCTGAAAAACCTGTAAATTAGCCTACTTTCGGTAATCTCTGTTTAACAGAAGAATAGAAGTAACATGGTATGGATTTTGTCTTTTGTCATTATATCTATTCATCTCTTGCATAATGGTTTATTTTATACACCACTTAGTTGGAATGTTTTCTAAATTTTAGGACTAAAATCGTCTCCTTACATTTCTTCCCGTCTACCAAAAACAGCTGTTGTGATTGGTTGTTTCTATGGTTACCTTCCTTCTATTTTCACAGATGCAGTCGATGTCAATTTAACCCCAGATAAGAGGAAAGTCTTGGTTCAGGAAGAAAAACTGCTCTTAGCAACTGTTAAAGTGAGTCATCATTTATCTCATGAATATGTCAGTTTGAAAAGTTTTGCTTGCACTTTTTGCTTTGAAGTTGTTTTTTTTTTTTCAATGCATTGACCTGTGTATTGGTAGTATAGCTGTCAAAGATGTCTGCACTATTGTTCTTTGCTTTTGTGATAGTGTTGTTTTAATATTAGCAATCCTGTAATTGAAGTCATGTTTCTTAAATATGATTGCTATTGCATTTGTATAGTTTCATGACTATTATAATTTCCAAACTAATCCAACGTTGTGATTGTAGCAACCAGAAAGTAGTATTGTTGTTATAACCTGATATAGTCTCTTCCTAATATGACTAACTTTTCTGTTGCCTGCACAAAATGGACCACAGTGAAATCAATAATTAAGTTAGCAATTTTGACCCTCAAGTCACCATTCACTCTTTTATTTATAAATTATCCAGTTGTAAATACTGAGAATATCCCAACAAAGACTTAGTTACTCTAGTTCTTAACCCAAAACAAAGAGATTAGGTATATTTAAAGGGATGTCACATCATTTCCAAATTTCATTAATTCAACAAGTGTTACTTGAGTCTGACTGATGTTAATAAGATATTTAACCTGTTGCCTGGCTTGTGATGCATTGTTGTCTTAAATATTGTCATTGTCTTTTCTCTCAGACCCGGTCTGCCTGTGCTGTCAGACTGAGTCTGTCATTCCCACAGACTTGTTATTGCCCTCAGACTCAGTCTTGCCAATTCCTCTTCTCTTTCTTTTCTCTCACTATTTAGTCTTCTTTGGTTTCACTCTTTGCACCTCGTGCATCTGCCTATCAGATGAACCAGACCGTACTCTCATCGTTACCTTCGAGGTCAAAGTCAGACACTAATCTGGATCTTAGGAGGTTTTCTTCCCCTGCAGAGGCTGACAACAACACTTCAGAGAAGGCTTGCATCAGTAACACACTTGCAGGCTTGAAAAGGTAACGGATTTACTTTAAGTCTAGAGAAGAGTGGTGCTGTTATTAGCGATAAGTTTGATCATAATGTCTGGTCATTACAGTCTAGCTGTGGCTATAAATAGTCACAGATGCCTCTTTGAGAGGATCAGCAATTGGTTAGGGAATTAGATAGATTTGAATCACAATATACATCGGTGATGTTGATAAGGTTCAAGGGTCATCAGTATTTTTCCAAAAGAGTTTCGAACAATATACATCGGTGATGTTGATAAGGTTCAAGGGTCATCAGTATTTTTCCAAAAGAGTTTCGAACGTACTCCATTGCAGAGTTTCCCAAATCCCAAAATAATTCCGAGATATTTTTAAATTAGAAAAATTGAATACTTGTACAGGACAAAGTTTTGTTTGGCGGTCTGAAAAGATATGTGTGTCTTCCTGGATTACCAACATTATCAATGATTATTCTGATAGATGGCCAGTTTGTATGCAATACAAGCACTCATTGATGATTTACTTAATACAATATTAGTCAGGACAGCCAACTTTGCCCAAGAAGTTTAAACACTATTTGTTTTAATTACATATATTAGAATTAAGTGTTTTCCTTGCTTTATACAAGCTGTTCATTCAACTTTAATCAAAGTAACTTTTCCTGATTTCATACACAGATCTTTTTCCAATCCAAATGCTGCTTTCTATTCCAATGAAAGAGTCACTAACACACCAGGCCAAAGCAGCGAACGGCAACGTAAGAACAATTTTTGGTTTAACCCCACGTCACATGACAGTGGTTATTTCCTATGTACAGTAGAATTTTTTTGTGAAGTAAGAACTATTTTCATCCTGCTATAAGAAAAAAAGAAGAAAATTGCAGGTCAAAAATCAAACAGCAATGTTCGAGGTTAATCTTTCTGTTATGAAGATCTAGAACTACGCATAATGGTACTTACAAAAAAAAAAAGGGTTTGAATATTTAAAGTGATTCATGATTAGAAGTGTCAGCTAATAGGGAATGAAACAGTTTGGGTTTATCCAAGGTGGGAGGGTAATAGGGGAAGGGGGTTGGGGAGAGGGGAAGCTTGTCCTTCATCACAGAATTTCTATACAGCTAATGATTGAGATGAGAAAAGAGCAGTTACTTGATGGAATGTATTAGGTTGTACTTAAGGTATAGTAGGACATTGAATATGTTCTATTAGGTTGTACTTGAGGTTTAGTAGGGCATATAATATGTTCTGTTAGGTTGTACTTGAGGTTTAGTAGGGCATTGAATATGTTCTATTAGGTTGTACTTGAGGTTTAGTAGGGCATTGAATATGTTCTATTAGGTTGTACTTTAGGTTTAGTAGGGCATTGAATATGTTGTATTAGGTTGTACTTAAGGTTTAGTAGGGCATTGAATATGTTCTATAAGGTTGCACTTGAGGTTTAGTAGGGCATTGAATATGTTCTATTAGGTTGTACTTAACGTTTAGTAGGGCGTTGAATATGTTCTATTAGGTTGTACTTGAGGTTTAGTAGTGCATTGAATATGTTCTATTAGGTTGTACTTAAGGTTTAGTAGGGCATTAAATATGTTCTATTAGGTTGTACTTAAGGTTTAGTAGGGCATTGAATATGTCTATTAGGTTGTACTTGAGGTTTAGTAATGCATTGTATATGTTCTATTAGGTTGTACTTAAGGTTTAGTAGTGCATTGAATATGTTCTATTAGGTTGTACTTAAGGTTTAGTAGGGCGTTGAATATGTTCTATTAGGTTGTACTTTAGGTTTAGTAGGGCGTTGAATATGTTCTTTTAGGTTGTACTTGACGTTTAGTAGGGCATTGAATATGTTCTGTTAGGGTGTACCTTAGGTTTAGTAGGGCATTGAATATGTTCTATTAGGTTGTACTTGACGTTTAGTAGGGCATTAAATATGTTCTGTTAGGTTGTACTTTAGGTTTAGTAGGGCATTGAATATGTTCTATTAGGTTGTACTTGAGGTTAGTAGGGCATTAAATATGTTCTATTAGGTTGTACTTTAGGTTTAGTAGGGCGTTGAATATGTTCTATTATACAACACCTAATTGTATTCTGGTCATTTGATTGGTCAATTGCTCTTTGATTGCATGCAAAATCCGCTCTATTACACTCTATGAAATAGAACCATGGATTATACTTTTTTGGTAGCACTTTTTTCAATGGTAAGAGAGCAGAGAAACCTTTCTGTTCAAAACAATCTGTTGCATGAGTGCATTTTATCCATCTTAATATAATATGTTGTATAAAACAAATAATGAATGGTTTCCATTCGTGCAAGTTGAATGGAACAAATTACATCTTTCAACTCATGAAATATTTGCACTATTGCACTCATAGCCTTTCATTATTTGTATATTAGGTTAGGTACTTTAGGTTTAGTAGGGCATTGAATATGTTCTGTTATGTATTTAGACCTGTTTTGAAGTAAACACATTTGTATTTCATTGTGTATATTTGTTTTATCTCTTTTTTTGTTTGATTTTCAGAACCAAAGCTGGACAGGTTCATTTCAAAGAGGATTAAAACAGAAACAAGCAATGATAGCAATGAACAGCCTTCTAGCATTAGTCAATTCAGTACTAGTAATTCCTGCGGTGATGAGACAGCCAATGAACTTCAGAGCTCTGCGTGTTCAACTTTGACCTTTGAGCCAATCGAATCAATGGATGGGTCTAACGTTCAAACGATACAGGTTAATTCTTTGCTCTCTAATACGACCAGTGAAACCAGGCAAGATGGAGATGAATCAACCGAAATAGAACAGACAGGGAATGTAACCACGGTTACAGAACACTTAACTGAAAAAGAGAGTAGTGGATATGGAAGCCATGATAGCCATCCCATAGATTCCAGTCAGGAACAGTCATTGGTTAACGAAAAGTCTGATGGTTCAGCGAGTCCAGACTGTGGTGTTAACATTGAATTCCATCTGCCAACTGAAGCTACAAGCTGCAATTTACCAGGTGATCCAGCAGTCAAGAGGATAAAAATACACAAAACGGTAAGTCATACTGCCAGTTATAACCAGTTGCTAGCTCTGAAAGGATCACAGCTGTGTCAATCCAGGTTAAAAGCTATGTATCACTATGTAACTCAGAGTATTACAAAATGAAACTCATTGGTTCAACCTTACCCTGGCCACACGGCTTGCACAATCTCTTTAAAGGGTATGAATACTCGCGCAAAAAGAAACGTCTAATGCCGGTAATCTGACCTAGTTTTGAATGAGGTGTAACAGAAGTGTTAGACACCACCATCGATCCCAAAAAAATCTCACACACAGCTTGCTACCGTCGGTAATTAGACACTAGTCTACAGTCAATACATACATCTACGGTCAATACCCACAGCACAGTGTAGAAACGATACAGCGATGGACATCTCAGGTCCAGCTAAAGATAACAAGGTATCACGTTTCATTACTGTCTACATTTTGTAGCGAAAAGAGAAAAACTTCACTTGCAAGCAACAGAAAGTTTACTTTTTCAGATGGCCGCACACGGTTTGGGGCGAGTCCTCAATGCCTTTAATAGACCTTCAATGGGATTCGATAGGGGGGAGAGAGGTGGGGGAGAAGGGGGGATTTGGAGGGTCAGATGTGTTTTGCAAATATTTACTGAGTATGAGAGGGATTTAGCACTAATTTGATTGGGTTTTGCAACAACGTAATGAAGGTCTTCAGCTTACATCACAAGTCTCTGCATAAAGTTCTTGTTTACCACACCAATTTATTAAACTGCAACAGGCATTTTGGTCTATCGTTGCTATGGTATCTAGTGCTACTTATACATACATAAAGCATATTCACAGAGTCTGGCTTGACTGGACAGTAAAGTCCTGCACTCCTGCAGCTGTTTGAAATTATCACTCTGGACACTACATTAAATTGTGTGATTTATAACATTGGATTAAACTGAATGAAGAGACACATTTTTTTTCACTCATCCATAGGATGAAGAAGAGGATGTGGCAACAACTAAGAGGAAGGAAGTCTGCCTTCCATTTTCTGTCGCAGGTCTGATGTCACTTAGGGACAGACAGGAAAAAGGTAAAATATAGTAATTAGCTCTCTAGCTCCATCAGATGCGCTCAAGTTGTCTTTTGCATTTGTTAGGTAGTAGGTTTTGTGTCACCTGGACCAAGACATGTCGTATTGGCTCATACCTGGATCACGCCCATTCTTCAAATAATCTCTTGTAATAACAGGAATTCAGGGTTTGGGTCAAGTAGCGTTGTCACCTAAAGGCCTCAAGGAGTCAGAATGAAATAAAAAAGTTCGAAACACAGATATTTTTGGGAATGAAATGACAATTATAGATGAATTTAGGAGCTCCATCAGAAAGACATTGATGATGAGATGAAGGCGTTGATTACATGAAAAACACCCAATAGGGTCCTGCAAGCACGACCTCATCCTTGTCCTGCCCGAGAGAATTCTACCCAAATCATAAAATCTAGCTACTAGAAAAAGTAACCCACGCAAGAAGGGGTCAGCGAGTGCATATTAAAAACGCTATAATTGGATAAGAATGAGTAGAGAGAGTATGTTGGTTTGCATATCTTAAACATTAAAGTGATCAGTCAGAATGGAGGGGACCATCATGAATATGAAAAAGAAGAATTAACCATTAGCTAATTTTAAATCATATAAGGTAATATCATGTATTCTTAATAAGTCAGGCTAACCCTGTGTAGTGCAGTACAGCAAATTTCTGTGTCCCACATAATTATGGTAGTCTTCTATTTCTTTCATGGGTACTTTTATGGTTATACCATTCCTGGTGGGATTTTGGTCAAGTTTATTATGTATCAAAATATTTTTCAGGTACCTTGTCCTGCCCTTAGCAAATACAATGCAGCATATAGCTTTAAGGGAGTCATCTCCTGAGAGTGTTGTGGTCAAGTGGTTAAGGCAGTGGACTTGTGATGTAAGGATTGCAGGTTCAAATCCTGGCCATATCATTGTGTTGAGTCCTTCAACAAGGCACTCTATCGCCATTGCCTCTCTTCACCCAGGTGTTATAAATGGGGACGTGTGAGATAAACTGTCAGTTTGGCACTGTTTAGCTGCTGCCATGTGGAGGGATTGTCTCTATGTTTGACAGGTTATCGCTGACGAGGGTAATATAGTGATTCGCCTTGAGCACCGTTATATGTCTGATATATCTGCGTTTTATAAATCCTCAATATTATTATATTGACAGTAACATTTCCAATTAGATATCAGACTCGTATATCATTTTACCTGTGGTGTCGAATAAGCGATATGTCTTGTCGAAATTAATGGAAACTTCCAGGATCCAGATACATTAAAGTTCAACCTGCAAGTTGGTTAAAATAAGAAATTTAGAAAAAATAGGGGAAACTGGTATTCTTTCAAAAGGGTATTCTTTCAAAAGGATTCGAGTGAAAAGTTTGTTATGAAACCAGCTGGCATAGCTACAGCCAGTGTGTTTCTTTTACATGATCCTGATGTAATGTTGAGTCATCAGCATTAATTAATGCTTAATTAATGCTTAAGTCTTCCGTTCCTTTCTTCACCAGATTCTGACGATGAGGTCGTTAGAGGTATTAACTTCAAGGCCAAGATTGCCCCTTCTGATAACGCATCTGCAGAGAATGAACTCAGAAAGGAAATAAGGTTAGTCGTCAAACACCTCACTAGTCACAGGTGGATTGGCCTACCGGCTTGGGAACTGGTGTACTGCTGGGTCCAAGTCACTGCAGGTGCCGCAAGGTCGTGGTGCTTCAGACCTGAATTCCTCATGGTCATGAGTTATCAGATAGTCCGCTTTTTTAACAGTACAACCATTTAGAATTTTGAATACAGAAAGTTTTGCACCCCACAATTTAATGTGTTTAATGTCTTTCCCTGGCAAGCCGTGAAACCTTTTCCGCATAATTAATTATTCACCAGTAAGATTTTCGGTTAGCAAATTGCTCTAAATTACCTTATCTTCCGAAGACATTCCTGTATGCTAACACAGTGTTGTAGCAACGTTAATGGAAAATGTAGCTGTACCATCTAAAGTCATCGATAGTATGATTATATCCTTCTCGGATGCCAACGGGTCGTCCTCGAGGAAAGTTTTAGTTTGTGTTTGTGTTTTTATGGCTAGCTGTTGTCTTTCTTTATTTCTCTTCCAGCAAAGATATGTTTGGTAAGATGGAGATTCTTGGTCAGTTTAACCTCGGTTTCATCATCACCAGACTAGCCGATGATTTATTTATTATTGATCAGGTAAGGATCTGCAGAACAATAAGGTTTATTGATATTTTAGTTTAATCATACATACGTTAATAATAGTGTCTGTCCATGGTTAGTGTGCCCTTGAATGGCACATGCATACACTCTGCTATACTATATTGCACTATTTTATAAATTGAAAAAATGATAATTTAATCTTCAAAGAGACATTACAATTGAAAATGCTATCAATTACAGCAGTATTGCCTTTCTGAAAGTACCAATTGTGGTATTTAAACTTTCTTTAATATTAGGAGAAATCTCTTATTTTGGTTCATGCCATTGTTGCATACTACAGTATGCTATTGCCTCTATGTGTATTATGACATTAGTATGTGCAATTAGAGCTAATGAAATTAAGGGATAAGCAATTGTCTATGGAGAATTGGTTGTGATTGTTTGACTGTGTAATCATGAAGGTAAAAGTGTCATGGTAGCCAGGGGGGGGGGTGAGTGGAGGGGGGTGCAAGTAAATTGTTGGGTTAACCTTAATATTTTTTATCTTCTTTCTTCTTGTCAGCATGCTACAGATGAAAAATACAATTTTGAAACTTTGCAGAAAAATACAGTCTTACAAGGACAAAAACTTATTCAGTAAGTTTACTCATCATTTCCACACATACTTTATTTTATATGAGAAAATGTTCTTCCATTAGTTGATGGGTGTAAATCACTAAATTTATAGATACCTCTTGTATAAGAAACAGAGTTATTGTATTTGATTTATCAACCCTCAGCTTGAAATTTTTACTTACGATGCTGAATCACATAGTTCGCCTAAACCCATAACAGAGTTGTTAATCTATTCCTGATCTGTTTATATATATATCTGATACAGGCCAATGGCACTAGAACTAACAGCTGTGAATGAATCCATCCTATTGGACAACATCAACATATTTAAGAAGAATGGGTTTGACTTCCAAATCAATGAAGAAGGTAACTGTGGTTATTCTTTGTTGTTGTGTATTCAGCACTCTGTAATTGATTGATACACTTCACACAACATTTCTTACAATTCTGCGATCCCTAAGGGCAGTGTTGTTGTTGACTCGAGTCAATGTGCTTGGATCCATATAGGAAGTAATGACTGTATGATTGAATTGTTTGCATAACTGTTTAGAGCGTATCAAGATGAAGTGTCAAAAGTCAGGTCAGTTAAATTCAAGAATTCAGACTTTGTGAGTCAGAGTGATAAGGAACTCTTATACTGATCATATACCAACATTTTGGGATGAAATCTGCAACTCCATGGATTCCCAACTTCTATCTGACTTGTAACTTGATTTGCATAAAATCAAATGACTTGTGACTTGACTTGACTTAAGAAACATTGACTTGCGATAAAATCAAATGACTTGTAACTTGACCTTTCTGGACTTGAGAAACTTTGACTTGAATTGACTTTCGATAAAATCAAAAATGACTTGTGACTTGACTTGAGTAAAGTTGACTTGAATTGACCTGTTTTAAATTCAAATGACTTGTGACTTGAGTAAAGTTGACTTGTGATAAAATCAAATGACTTGTGACTTGAGTAAAGTTGACTTGTGATAAAATCAAATGACTTGTGACTTGACTTGAGAAACGTTGACTTGCGATAAAATCAAATGACTTGTGACTTGACTTGAGTAAAGTTGACTTGAATTGACTTGTGGTAAAATCAAATGACTTGTGACTTGACTTTAATAAAGTTGACTTGAATTGATTTGTGATAAAATCAAATGACTTGTGACTTGATTTGATCATTAATGATGATTTGGTTACAACGCTGCTTGAACGGTGATATTTGTGATGTTTTGATCCTTGTAGCTCCCTCCACTCAGAAAGTAAAGCTGACATCTGTACCGGTCAGCAGAAACTGGACGTTCAGTAAGGAAGATGTCGATGAGCTCATCTTTATGCTCAGCGATGCCCCAGTAAGTAGACATCTGGGGTTAACAGGTTCTTTGATAAACCTTAACGTCATTTGATGAGCTGATAGGTCTTTAAATAATCTGAGGATAATAACACTGACTCCGTGGGGGGGGGGGGCAGGTAGACATCTAGGGATGGAGGGCAGTCATCAATCATAATTTTCAACATACTTATATCATGTGTTTCTGTGTATTCTAACAATCTAATAAAGTGATGACTTGAGCGAGCCATTCTCAAGGAATGCAGTGTGCAGTGTTTTTCATTTTTAGAAATGGTGTTGTGACTGGGGGTTATTAACATGAGTTATGAACATTACTACAGTAGTAAATGGTATGATCAAGATTCCTATCACATCTCTGGATATTTGCATAATCTGAATAATTTGTCATTTGATGCTACTCTCTTGATCTCATATTATTTCATTTATGGTCATGTTACTCATGTAACAATACTTTAATCTAACTGCACTACATGTAAAGGTATCTAACTCAATACTCTATGCACGATCACTTTTAGGGAGTCCACTGCCGTCCGTCGAGGGTGAGACAGATGTTCGCTTCTCGAGCTTGCCGCAAGTCTGTAATGATTGGCACAGCACTCTCCAGAGCGGATATGACAAAGGTACTTCAGTAGTATTATCGTTAGTCCGCATCTGAATTAGAACTATTGTATATTTTTAGAGGTTACATGTATTGTCTCTTGCTTTTTCTTCTTTGTGAGCGGGAGGAGGGGGTTTGGATTGTTGGCTGCTTTTTAGAAATGGTTTACATAAAGTGGTTTACATCAAAGTTTTAGAAGTGGTTTACATCAAAGTTAACTTTCAAGTTTATAGACCATCTTTATAAATACATCTAGTTATATTGTGATAATAACCTGGTAACTGTTTTGAAAATTTTGATTATAATGAATCTCTTACTTGCTCCAACCCCTTTCTGATGCCCATTTCACTTTTCACTTTTTCAACTCACAATAAGCAACATTTCCCATGTTTTTGCTACATTCGGCATATTTCTGGACGATTTATTGTCCTGTTTCTGGCAATCACATCTATCAATGGTTGTCAACATTACTAAATTCAGATCTTTTTGGTAGAGTACTTAAGTAAAAACTCTAAAATTTCAGCTGTGACTGGATTCAACCACAAAATCTGTCCAAGTCAGTGTGTTTTCTCTTCACTCCTTGTCACTTGTTGATTTTGTTATTTTTTTGTTTATATTATCACATTTCTTACTACTACTTTCCACTCATATCAACTTCCTTTTTCTAATGCAATATTGAATCTAATAATGTGACTGTTTTTCTCTCTTTTTAATATTTAGTTAGTGAAGCACATGGGTGAGATTGAGCAACCATGGGTGAGTCAGACATGTTCTTGCTATTAATGTCATTTTATGCTGTAAGGTAAAACAACAGAATTTGTAGATATTATATCATAATAGTCATTTGTTTGTCATTTGTCTCATCTAACAAGTAATCAAATTTAATCAATAAACAAACACAAAAACATAAAAAGTAAAAATCTTGTAAGGTTTATTTTTAAGGGTATGTTAGATTTTTTTTTTTCTTGTTGACTTCATCAATGTTACCTGCAAACCTAAGATATGAGATTAAGGTTAATTTCAATATCTGGTTAGCCTCCTTGTAGATTCCAATAAAGATGTTATTCTTTGAATGTGACAATACTGGCTGATAATTTTGTATGAAACGTCTCTCATTTGCACAGTAACTCAAAAATTGACTTCTTGCTCCTGTGGGTGGATGTATCAAGTCTGTAGTTTACCTGTATAGTATAGATGCTGCGTTCATCTCAAAAATGGCATTTTCTAAAGCCCAGGTATTCCACCCCGTTTTTGTTTGGTGACCCCAAAATTCACCATCTTCATCTTGGCAATCCTCTAGTTGTGGATGTTGTAGGCCTGAGGAAGGTGTCAACCGGGGAGGAAATAACCCCTCCACTTTGAGAATTTTTTAATATGATTTAGGATGCTTAGTTGCAAAATGTTGTTATATATTCTACAAATATCTACAATTACTTTTTTGTTCCTCCCAATTTTCTTTTGGAAAACCCTGTAAAATTGTTTTGTGTACCAGAAGAAAAAAAGGTGAGAACACCCACTTTGAAAACCGGGGTCTAAGGGTCCATCAGGGAATAGATAGATATGCCATTAATATCATGCAAATTGGACTGTTAACTACTTTAGACTCTTGTCTTGTGACTGATGTCCTGAATTAAATAGTCAATTTTTGTTTAACTTTCCTTGGAATAGACCAAATTAATGGTTGGTATGCACATTTTTTTTGTATCTTTATTCACTAACTCTTGTCAAGAAAGACTGGATCTTTAGTAGTCTTTAGATATTTTACGTTTTGGTTTCATTACGAAAAACAAATTTTTGTCCTTTTTCCGTTTAGAATTGTCCACATGGCCGACCAACCATGAGACATCTATTTAACTTGAATCTACTCCCTGACTGACGAGTTACCTGATAAAGTGAAACCAAGGGAGAGCCCTTAGTGTTTGACTGGCCTGGACAGAGGGCTTTGATACCTGGCCACTAGTCCCTGGATGTCTGACTGACCTGGGTACCTGTCCATTGATGCCTGGCTGACCTGGTTACAGGGACTTGATATCTCTTTGCAAAAGTAGCGATTGTGTTCACAACCAATCTGTGTTGTTTTGTGTCGAACTGTTGATAGCAGGCAACCATGGTTACAAGCTCAATAACTAATACAAGCAAGATGTCGACATCAATGTGGCCACCCTTTGAGGAAATCGTCTTGAAATGTTGTTGTTGAAGCTACAGAACAAATGACATGTTAGATTATAGGGGTTGAACTCGGTGCTATACATAATGTGGGTGAGTATTCCACATGTCAAGCACAACATTAACAAGATCATACCAGGAAATAAAAAGCTTTAGAAGAACATGAGATTGTGACCGGTCGGTCTGAGTTATGAAGGATTTGGCAAAATATGAGTAGCCTTGAAAAAAACATACCACATCTAGAGTAAGAACACTTGATATTGAAATGGCTTTTTTCACCTATCAATAATTTCCAGATTGTTAGCAGTATTAGTTGAAATGCAGTTTCTTTTCCTCGTTGCTTGTCATATAAAGGCTCTATAAGTACACAACACAGCACGCTTATTCATTTTTAACAGGGTCACTTAAACTGGCTTAACTTTGACCCCTTAAGTAAATAGACTGACCTTCATGTGTCCCCTCCTAAGAGGTTTATTGGGACCATTTTTCACCTTGGTAATGAAAACAGTTGCAAGTTTCAATGGATATCTTCTCAATATGACAATAAAACTGTTGAACTTTCATAGGGTTATAGGGTGTGAAGACTTGCGCACAAAGAAACGTCTCATGCCTGTAATCTGACCTAGTTTCGAATGAGGTGTAACAGAAGTGTTAGACACCACCATCGATACCAGAAAATACACACACAGCTTGCTACCGTCGGTTATTAGACACTAGTGCACAGTCAGTACATACAGCTACGGTCAATACCCACAACACAGTGAAGATATAATAGCAGCGATGGACATCTCAGATCTAGATAAAAGATTACAAGGTATCACGTTTCATTACTATCTGCATTTTGTAACGGCACGAACAAAACGTCATTTGCAAGCAACGGAAAGTTAACTTTTTCAGATGGTCGCACACGGTTTGGGGCGAGTCTTCAATGCAATATAACCGTTCAACTGTCCACAAGGCACAGAGAGTAGTATAATTAAGCACAATATTAACAAATTATCATGTGATATTTCATTACTGTCTTTTTGCCTGCTTTACTTTCTTGCATTTCTCTTCTATATTGGTTGTCCTACATATGATGCTTATTAATTTACAATAAGACAGCCTTACCACAAAGTACTCTATGCTTCTTACAAAGTACTATATTATCGTAACAAAGTACTCTTATATTCTAGTTTCTCTAAAATATTCTAACAGTGAAGTTGTACCATGTACAGTACTCCTCTATCATAGTTTAAGTGATGTTTCAGAAGTAAATTTATTTTGTTATTTATTTTCTAAGCTTCCCGGTGAAATTCCCAGTCCCATGCCTAGTTGCCTACATGCACCACCTGTTGAGAAATGTTCATTTGACATTTGTATTGTTTTGTAATAACAGTGAAAAACAGCCAGTAACTGTGATGCTATAGATACACAGCTACTCTAATATGCTTTGTTTTTCTTGAAAATTTGGATTATATATTTCTACTTCAAAAGTGGATGCTTCAGAATACAAATACTTTTAATATGTAAGCGTTACAAGCGGCTGTACTGAAAGTCGGAATGGAACCATATTCTAGTGAAGCTTTACCACGTGAAGGTTGGCTAAAGATCATGGGTAGTATCTGTTCACTTTGTAAGGTGCTCTAGATACATATTTGACTATGATCACCCAGTCACAGTCTCGATTTAAAGGGACTGGGGCTTGAGAGTAGATCAGTCAAGCAGGAGTTTGGTTTTTGTGCCCAGGTTCTATCTTGGGTGACTTTTCTTAAAAAGTAAAGTTTTTGTTCAATATTTTGTTAATGTCTGTAAGATAGCAAATGACTCTACAAATATACAAGTAAATTTGAGAGCATCATATTTTTCTTCATTCAATGTCCACCTCCCCCACCACCACAGAAATTTTCAGGGCTTAAATGGGTACAGCCCAAAAATTGACAAAATATGATATGATATATACTGTATGGTACTGGATGAAGTTTATATATTTATTTTCTTCTAAGCTAACTTCAACTTCAAATTGGAGACTTGTTCGGCCTTAATAAAATATGTCATTTTGACTGGGTCTGCCTGCAGAACTCTAGTGCCCAAATAATACAATTTTTCTACCAAATTTTGTGCAATGCACAAAATGATAAATTAAAATTATGCACTATTCAATTTTTAAACTCATTTATTTACTCTCCTGAACTTAACATCCACATCTTGTTGGTTGGTCAGAACGTTTGACCATTCCCTGAAAGGTTTCTTAGTCTCTGCCCGAATTCTTTCAGAGAGATTGTTTTTCTCTGAAGTTTGTGTTTTTGGGACTTGCTTGATCTGCTTCTCAGAATGCTCTCCTCCTTCGCCATACTAAGCATAGAATGAGATTTCTCTGAACGAGTAACATTTGATTCAGTGATGAAACTTATGTCAAAGTTCCTTGATTGCCATTTGTGTCAATATAGAGATATGAAATACCTACCAACACGTTCTAGTATGTATTTTTAAATGTTTGATATTGTCAAGATACAGGGCTGTAGCCATTTAGGAGCATGGGACACGTGCCTCCTCTCATCCCACAAACTTTTTTTCCAAATGTTTAACATAAGATAACACACAAAGTGCACACAGATGTAGTTAACATGATTGAAATGGTAGCACCAATTTGTAACTACTATACCCCTGCTCCTCCTTCCCTCCTAAAATTCGAATTCATTACAGGTAGAGCCTAAGTGGATGCATGAAAAGTCATATCAATACAAGGGTTTAAAAAATGGTGACAACAATTTGGCTTTGTCCTTCACACCACAAAGGCTGGCCTCGCGCCTGGTTGTTTCTATGGTTACTTTTAAGTGAAGATCGTTGCTCAAATATTAAACTTTAATAATAATTTTAAAAAACTTTTTTAACACCACCCTGGCAACTCCTATCATCGCCCCACCACCCCCCCCCCCCAGCTCCTTCCTTAATCAATTCCGCCACGATGTTTGCCCAGGCAAGCAAAATTTGTGCAAACGCACTCAAATTGGACCATTGTAGCATTTTCCCCCTATTTATGGACCAAAGACAAATGTTATTTCACTCATTTTTGAAAGTGGGGGAGGGTGCTGCTGAGGAATTGATGATTATTATGGTGTATATGTTTCCCACATTTGGATTTTAGTATAGGCAAAACACATGAATCGTCCTCGATCCTACCATGTGTCTCTTTCCGGTTAGTTTTGTTTCTAATCATTCAGTACTCTTAAGACCTAATTGAATTGAAGAAGGTCCGAATTTTTAATATTGGTCTTAAATGATTAAAATCACAGTTTCGAAGCGGGTACCAAACGAGCTTTCTCCGTACATCGGTCACGATCTCCGCCAACTTGTAGCAACGCTGGCGTCCAATGGAAACGATTGCGCAATAAGAAAATGGCTGCTTCCATGGATGCATTCTTCGCGTCAGAGCGAGAACACAACGCAAAAGGGAATGCAGGAAAGAAGACCAAACCATGTCGGGCTTGCATGGATTTTAAAAGTTTTGCGAAAGCTCGAGGCGTCATAATGCCGACAGATACACCAGTTGAGAAAGTTCGTTGTACTTGTCTTTCAAAGTTACCCCCATTAGACCTAACGTTATACCGTGCAGGAAAATGGTTAGGCTAGAGGCCTAACGAGAAGCTTAACAATGATTAATGTATTCTCTCCTACATATCAGGGCTATTATTAATAACGTTCCTATCCTAAATTTAAATCTATGACCACCCAGTTACCAGTTGCACATACAGAGCTCTAGGCATAAATGTGGGTTTGACTGAAGCTGTATCAAATGAAATGGTGATAGGATAATCGAAAGTTAAGATGTCAAAACTACTAGGGCTATAGGCCTAGTTAGGGTTTGTCTAAAGTTAGGCAATCTTTGTTGAATGCTTCAGTGAACAGTGTTGCCAAATTTTGCCAAGTTGGTTGCTAAAAGATAAGAACATTGGGAAAGGCAGGTTTCTGTAGAAGTGTCAACATGATTATTCAGGTTTTATTGCTTTTTTGCTCATCTCCCTGCATATTTGATTTTTTAATTCCTTTTTTTAATCAGAAATCTGCTGCACATATGTTTTAACTGCATTAGGAACTTGGAGAAAATCTAAAACCTATTTTGGGACTTACTTTTTATAGAATGTTGATGGCATTTTACAGCTCTAATGTATCCCATACAAAAAAAAGTCCTGCATAAAATCCTGCAGGATCCTGCAGGATTTTTTGCAGGATTTGGCCACATCCTGCATGCTTATGAAGGATTCCTGTACATGCATCATGGAATCCTGCATGCATATGAAGGATTCTTGTACGTTTGGAAGGATTCCTGTTCCATATACAGGAATCCTATGAGATTCCTGCAGGACTTTTTTGTATGGGGTTAACTAGAGAATTTACTTTATGTAGCCCACGTTATTAATGAAGAAGTAATTGTTACTTTTCAAATCACTATCTGGTTTTACTTGCAGTTTGCCCATTCCTCCCAATTTTTACTCACTCTCCCAATTTTGGCTGTGAAAAATTTGAAAATCCCCCATTTTAATGAAAGACAGGTTGGCAGGTCTTTAATTGTAAAGGACTTTCATTTCAAGAACCATTCTTCAGGGATATTCTTGAATTATTCCAAAAAAAAATCAATATGTGCCAAACAGCCTTAAAGTCTGTAGAATTGGTGTAAAAATTCTGACTTTTAAACTTTTAGGCGATTGAGATCAGTGGGTATTACAGATGATGATCAAATCTAGAGGAGAAATTTTGCTGCCTGAATTTGACAGCTGTAAAGTTTAGATTTCTTTATAACATATTCTTTCACATTAAATAGGTACCAAAGGAACCAACCAGAGAATGTCCTCTTGACAAGGATGAATTAGGTCGTAACACTTGGTCCTTACTACATACTACAGCGGCCTACTATCCAGATGAACCAAGTAGAAATCAGCAGACAGATATGAATCAGTTTATTCATCTATTTTCAAAGTTTTACCCATGTGACTTTTGTGCAGCAGATCTTAGGCAAGAGTAAGTTGAACAAGTTAAATTTTCAATATTTAGTTTTCAATATTAGAAATAATTTCATGTTTAGTAAGGTGGCAAGTTATGCTGAAATTACATCTTGATGAAAATTGTCAAATTATTGACTTGCTGATTTGCCTGTACTTAAGTTGGCAACCTGTTAATGTATACATGTATGTATGTATTCTAGATCCTCCTACAAGCAGGAACTCGCAAAGAAGTCTCATTGGCTAACCAAAGCCGCAAGCTGACCAAAGTCAGTCTCTTAGATTCATATTTAACGTCCATGATAAGTAAATAAGTGATACGTAAATAAAATGATACATAAATTATACATAATCAAATAAATGATGCGTACAAACAGTTTGATAATTTCCGTCAAGATGCCACGTCATGTGTCGTTGGACAGTCAGTCTACAACTCGTCTGTCCATTCAGGACCAACAAATTTCATTGACCATCTAGAAAGTAGACCCTATGGTTCTCCTGAGAACAGCACATTGTAGAATCAATAAACAATTTACCACTTTTAATGATTAGATGCTCTATCTTTTGCTTTGTTTTATCTTCGTGCAGTCTGAAGTCGCATCCACCTGACACCAGTAGCAGGAGTAATCTGCAGCAATGGATGTGTCGTATGCATAATATAGTCAACGTGAAACTAGGAAAACCAGAATTTGATTGTTCAAAGGTAGAGGAGAGATGGAAGGACGGCTGGAAGGATGGGTCATGTGACTGGAGTTGACCAATGATGGGACAGTAGCAACACACAGTTCTATTATTTTTACTACAGTAGATGAAGATCCTTAGAAAAAGAAACCAGAAACTAACAAGAAAGTATCAAATATTGCTGCTTCAACCGGGGTTTCATCTGCAGTAATGATTATTAAAATTATATTAGAAACACAACAGACAATGCTAAATATACTGCTAGTGGGTACAGAGTAAACAGCATTCGAGGGATATGTCACAAGTTTAAAAGAGGTGGAAAGTTAGTGGGAAAGTGCAATGAATAGGGGTCATAAAGAGGGAGGGGGATGGGAATTTCATCTCTTTTAACCAACCCAGGCGAGGTTGAAATATTTAATACTTTCTTGTAAACTTTGTTCTTCGTTTGTCTCTGTTCCTATTTTTCCAAGGAATTACATTTCATAAAAAAATTTACATATCGGTGTACACATGTTTTATCTTCATTTCAAATAGCGTATACCACATCCAACATGTCTGCTCTAATGACGAGAGTAAAGTGTGCAGGGTGTTAACCATTTACTGATTATACTGTACTTTGCTTCAAATGGAGACTGGATTTGTAATGTTTTGTAAAGTTTTGTACTCTACACTATAGTTGTCTCCAGCAGTTGTATTTTTGCATCAATTATCTCTAAACTGTGGTTGCTTTAATTACACCATACTACAGTTAGGTATAAATATTGCATTTCAAGATGGAAACCTTTGTAATTATTCCAACTCCTAGTATACTCATTCACTAATACAGGTGAACTGTTTTGCAGTGGTTACATTCTCTGCTGAACATTTACTATTTTCCTGGTGTAAAACCCACTAGAAACCAGAATTTCCTCATCTTTAAGTCAGTTCAACTATTTGCTGATATTTTTGCCTGCCACCGAAGATGAAAATCTGCATCATGTAAAATAACGTAAATTTTGAGTTAAATCTATTCTGCTCATTATTTCAGTGTCTGTTATGTTACTGTAAATCAAATTGCATGATTTCAACTGCCCACAAACTGCTTGAAAACAGACTTGTGTGATTGAACAAGAAAATTTTCCTGTATCTTCAATGTTGCAAGATTGACTCAGTCATATCTGGAAATCAGAAAGTTAACACTCGTGGAATAGTTATTCTTATTGAGTATATAATTAAAATTCCATTCCAAATATATATGATTATGACATTTAATGGTATATTTTTATTCATTTCTAATTTTTTGATGCAAATCTTAACCTTTGCAACCATGATGTTATGGGTGTGCATGTGTGTGCATGTGTCTGTATGTTAGAGGTAGGCTGCCCATGTATGGAATTTTGCAGTTTGTAGACCAGATTAGGAAGTTTTGGAATGGGGCATAATAAAGAGAGAATATAGACAAAATTGCATAAAGGAGTGAATAGTAGTATACTATAAACACTGGCATAACACCACCATCATTAAATCAGGACCCAGGATTTCTCGGGGCAAGAGGAGGGGGTGGGGGGGGGGGGTAGGTATTACCAGCGTAAAACATAAATGGCTATCAAAACCGGAAACCAACAGGCGTGGTGATTCCCTTTCATGTTTCATGTTTCCTAACTACATGTAAACAAGAAGTTTGATCCACATACCAAATTTGAAGTTCGTCCAAGCTTTAAATTTAAAGTTATCACGTTAATAAGGTTTCAGAAGTTGCCCACTACTCAATTGACATTTGACATTCACAGAAAACAACCTGGTTCTTGTTCTTATTAATGTGAATCTACGTGTATTATCATACGAAATGGTAAAGTTCCTGCAAGGTTAAAGTTTGGAGTTAACCCGGTTACAATATGTTCATGTTTGAACTCAGGTGACTAGAAGAAAGTGAATTGCTACCAGAATTGGCATAGTACACTCATCCATCATATTCCTAAAAATGGCCAAGGGAAATCACATCATCGAGTGGTAACCTTGATGACTTCAAATTGATGAGGAAGGTAGATGAGAGAAAAAAGGGGGGGGGGGGGGGTAATGGCTGTGTAAACTGGCATCGGCATGTTTGCATCGATATAATGTTATAACGTGTTATAACAGTATATCATATGTGGATTACATAACCTCTAAATGTCATATATCCCGTGAATGTTATCTCGTATCATTTAGAAAACACGCAGTCATTAGAGCTGACATTGGAATCTTGAGCTTAATAACCTTTAATATTAGTAATATTCCTTTAGCTTTTCGCAGGTCATAACTTGAATGCTTCTCGCCATACTTGCGTCAATAATGGGTGCAACGTAATGTGGTTTTCAGGCGACTCAATTCTAACACCAGCGCCCCAATAGTTATACAAACATTTTGGTGTATAATTAGATATAAACTCAACTTTTTGATTTTGCATGTGTGATTGAGAAGGTGTTTACCCGTAGCAGTGTTCTTATTCTTTCCCGGCTAAAATATAAAACAGAATCCCCCTGACTGAGCCCGATTGACGATGAGGGTGGTGGGGCCATGTCCTCCAACGCCCACCCAAGTGTTGTACCTATAATTTAGCACCTGTGGGACTGAACTTCTGCCATGCAATTTGAAGCCAAGTAGGCTTATTTATCTGAGAGAAATTAATTATTTACCGTCTCAAATGGAAAGAACATATTTAAGGGTGCTCAAGTAAATTAATGATTCTTGGTCAGTTTATCATAATGTTTAAATTAGTACCAATATTTACGTAAATGGTTGTTCCAACTACCGACGTTGTACCTGCTGTGCCATAACCAGTGGCGGAGCTAGGGGTATTGGTCAAGGGGGGGGGGCGAGAATGGTCTGCCAGGGGCGCATCCGGCACTATCTAAGCGGAGCGCCACACATGTTGGCGCGGAGCGTACCGAAATTTTTGAGTAAAGATACTCCCTAGATCGCCGGAAATGACCCTTTCCGCAATCAGAATCGAGGAAATAATTTCAGCGTATGCTCAGTTTGGGAAAAAAATATTCGCTTGCGGGCCTTGCTAATTTGCAGATAAACGAAGAATAAACAGGTGTCATCGCCAAAAAAATGTGACAAATGTCAATAGGTAGATGAGAGCACAATAAAAAAGTCAATAATCGCGAATAAGTAAAAAGTGGAAAAAGCTGAAAAGGGCGCCAGCAGTCCATTTGAGTTCGTCGGGGGGGGGGGGGGTTGCATCCGCCCCCTCGAACTGTATGGCAGGCGCGGCGGAACGGAAAAATTATTGGGGGGGGGGGCTAATGTGTGGAGACTATCTAAGCGGAGCGCCACCATCGGTTGGCGCGGAGCGTACACGGAAAAAAATTTGGTTTTTTTCAAACCCCCAGATGGCCGGAAACGGCACTTCCCGAGTGTTTTATGCTGCGAATACCTAGCCCTAAAATATGGGTCTCAAGCCTGCAATTTCTCAGATTGCACGTAAAAGTCTGTAAAAACATTGTAATTTGTATATTCGATGGTGTTTTAAGAGAGTAGCTATTACTCGTAGTGTACTCGCAAAGACGTTTTTGAGCGTAGTAAGGGCAGTGGCGGAGCTAGGGGTATTGGTCAGGGGGGGGGGCAAGAATGGAGTCTGTAGGGGCGCTTTTGACACTATCTAAGCGGAGCGCCACCACAGGTTGGCGCGGAGCGTACAGAAAATTTTTGAGTAAAGTTACTCCCTAGATTGCAGGAAATGACCCTTTCCGGGCCTTGCTAATTTGCAGATAAACGGAGAATAAATAGGTGTCGTCGCCATTTTGTCGGAAAATTACACCAACAGAATATGACAAATGTCAATAGGTACTGTATATGAGAGCGCAATAAAATAGTCAATAATCGCGAATAAGTTAAAAGTAGTGAAAAGCTGAAAAGGGCGCCAGCAGTCCATTTGAGTCCGTCAGGAGGGGGGGGGGGGATCCGCCCCCTTACTGTATATATGGACGCTCCGCCACTAAGTAAGGGGATGTTGGAGAACTGGCTGAAATGAGGCAAGTCATTGGCCTAAGACGAAGTTGTGTTACGCTTACCGGTACTCACACTCACTGCTTCCACTTTTCACGGGGCGTGAAGACGCGGTTGGGGTGACAATGTGGTCTATAGCCAGGGGACGGGCTGAGAGACCAGGGTCCCCCAGCAATTACTAAAATTATTACACCTATAAAGTATACGTGTGCATCGGACAGATCGACAAGTATGCATTGAAAAATGGGCAGATGCACGTTTCGGAGCCTTGGTAAATATTGGGGGGGCTTATCATGCATTTGCCCCCTCAACTTTTTCATTGGGGGGGCTGAGCCCCCCCAAGCCCCCCCGGTTCCGCCGCCACTGCTGTATGGACGCTCCGCCACTGGCCATAACCCATCGAGAGATGCAAGCTGATTTACGAAATATAACATGCTGCGTTATTTTATTCAAGGGCGTTGGAACCTGGGGGGCGCCAGCCCCCCAGTGAAAAATATGGAGGGGCGGAAGTATCATTCCGCCCCCCTCCCCGCTTCGCAAGTCAGAAAACCCCTTTTTCATTTCCAAATGAGAAAAAAATCTCATTTGGAGCACCAAATTGCATCTAAGGCCAGGTGAAAATGCAAAATTATATACAAAATGGAGTGGGTGGGTTGAAGTGTACTATATTGCACCAAATTGCATCTGAGGCCACCTGGAAATGCAAAAATTCCAAAGGGGGAGGGGGTGTCCCTCCCCCTCCCCCTCCCCCTCCCCCAAGCCGGCCATCAGTCTTCAGCCCCCCCCCCCCACACTCAAAAGTACCTTCCTACGCCATTGATTTTATTTACATAACGGAACATAGCGCTCACGCACTCCAAGAGGGTCCTTAACTGTGTAGCGCAAGAGCCTGTTTTTGTGTTTTGACCTGTATCTTCATGGGTATTAGTCAATCATTTTGGACCATCCACATTTTGAAATCTTAAACTGTTAGCTTTCAGGTGGTGTATGCCTTAATCCATATATATTTCGGTAACCTTACGCCAATTTTTAATTAAAAAAGTGATTTTAGGACATTTTCAATGAGAGTACACTTGAAAACACTAGTTTTTTCTGCACTGTGGGTGCTATTTGGCACCGTAACTTTTGTATGCGAAGTCCTATAATCCCAGTTCAAACGGTGAATTAAACTATAAATATTCATAACGTTTTCTACCGATTCTTAACTAAATTGACCAATGAGAACATTACGCCAATTTGCAAATTAAAAAGCAATTATGGGATATATGGGAGGGATATTTCCTTTTGTTTCCCTTTGTTCTCAATCGACATGACGTGACAGTACTGCACTCGGCACACATTGGTGAATGTACAGTCAAGTAGTGTTGTTGTTGTCTTCAATTTATCGTGATATCCTGAGTTATTGTTAGATTCAACTCAAAATACTTCTCAGTAAATTTCGAAAGACTTTATTCAATTTATTGTAATTTCGGTTGAAAATAATACCTCCAAAGTGGCATTTTCTGTATCTTTTGGAACCTGTTTCTGACCACGCGAAGCAACGGCGAAACGACTAAGTTGGAACGTACCAAACCACAGTATATGTGGGGTATGTAGTTGTTCTAAAGACATTAGTTCTGCACTGTGTATTTTGGCTTTTTCTTGATTTTTGACGTCTCATTTCTCAGCAATTAAACATTCTACTACCTTTCTATCACATATGCCTATAGAGTCTATCCCATAAAACACGAATAAGAATAATTAGGCTACAAAAACATTGTCTTGTGGAGTTGGATCAATTTAAGAGTGTCAAAATATTCGATTTTTATATTTGTCACTACAAAATGTGCTAGGTTTAGTGATAAATTGTTCCTAAATCATTGCTTCAGGGTACTTGATTCTTTCAGAGGTTATTATGTCTAGTACAAGCAATACAAAATAATAATTACAATGCTTTCCTATAATATATTTGCAAGTTGTGCAGCTCTCAAGTTGCTATTTCATGCTGCGATTCAGCATGAGGGAGGAAGGGGTTTTTATTCCATTTTTTTACCAAAGTAACCATGTTAGAGCTGTAAGGATTTTATCCTTTAATGATAAGTATAAAGTTCTTACACCTTGACAAATTTCTGGGTTCTAGCTATTCTCAATATTAATTTATGAAATTGTTAAGTTGCTCCGATGTACAAAAGAGGTCGTCTTTGACAGCCAATAACTCAAAACGCGTCATCAGGGGCGGATCCAGGGGGGGGGGGGAGCACTGTATTTTTTTGGTAATTTCACTATGTCGTCGAATATAATTTGTTGAAAATTTGTTGTTTTCACCTTTGTTACATTAACATAGCTTTTGTAGTTAGTATTCTATGTAGCCTATCAAGCAGATAACTTATACTCAGTTGCTTACTCGCTTAACCAGAGTTTTTGCCTGTTTTGATGTTCCACATGTTTTGAGCCTGGGTATTGTACTTCAAGGTCATTCAATTCAATACTGTGCAGATTTCAATGTCGTATAAACTATTTGCAATTTACTCGTCTGCTTTAGTTCATTTAATAAAAAGACTTTACTATAAATGAATTTCAAACAATATATATTATATACTGTGTGTACAGTACATAATTGTTCTGCATGTGTTGTACAGTGTGTATTGGTGCTAGGTGTAAACATAGTATTGTGGCATTCAAAGTGGCATATAACCCCACGCAATAATACACATTACGAACTACTGTATCCACGTAGCAAGTTTATTGTAGGATAATTCTGGTTTATTGTGAAATTTTTGGACTTTAATACATTTGACAATAAACTGACGGACAATTTAAACTTTCATATTTTGTAAGACAGCCAGATGTGCAGTGGCCTTAGAACAAATATCGTTATCTGCACATCTGGCTGTCTTTTTTAAAGTATATGTCTTAATGATTTTCTTAGGATGTGTATTTAACAAAATTATCTTCATTTTAATGATTGCAATGTGTACTTCAAGGAACACCAGGCCAATATTTCGTCTATAAATTTATTGTATGAACTAATAAAGATATATGTTTGGCCAATTAATGAAGAACCCAATGGATTCTTCTGTGATCTTCACAAGGTTATATTTATCGGTTACGTAAGAACCAATGTAAAACTTGCTACTTTCACGGTGTCAAGACTGGGAATTACGTATAAGCAATGATCTGGGAACAAACAGAATGCTCAAACTATGAACATGCACCGAAGCAGGAGGAGGGACGCATAGGGTAGTGCCGCCTTTTGTGAAAACCTCCGGTGGGGCGATGCTACCACCCGGAGGATAACGTAGCCTTTGGCGCCCGTTTCCCCAGCGGCAGGTCTGCTGCACCTTAATCCATAAATTAAACGTCCTCCACATTGACAGCTTGTTTCGGTTGATGAAATATACTCTTTTCCCCCTTTCTTAAGAAATAAATAACTAAAAAGAAGGCTTGCTATCTGGTAAAGTGCGAACGGCCCTCTTGATGAAATTTAAGTGACGAAGCCGTAGCTGTTGGGGGGGGGGGGGGGGTAGGAAGGGTGCGAAAATGCCACCAAGTTTTTGATCATGCCATTATATAAATTTAATTGCCCTTTTGTTAACACGGGTAACAACTCACACCCATCCCTCCCCTGTTTTGTTTTTAAGGCAGCCCTCTTTCATGCACAGACAAAATGTGCAGCCTTTTCATAGTAGGATTTACATGCGGCATGCAGCTTTCAGAGCCTGCAGGTGAATTCATGTGAATATATAGGTTTCATGATGGAAGCAGCACTTCCATGCTTCTCTATGCCCTTTATATGATCCATAAATTGGTATATGTGTAATTCTTAATTCTTCCAGTGAATATATATTTTCCGTCATTATTTTGCTTGCCTGAACAAAATGAGCAAAGTTTAAAGATGGTAGTCTAAATACGACTGTTTTCCTGCATTCCTTCCTCTAACTGTGCATAAAGTAATATACCTTGGACATATTCTTAGTTTTGATACTTTATAGTCCAAGAGAGAAAGAAAAGGGGAAAAAGAATGGTTATAGCAATGTTTGATAATGAATGGTCCTTTCAAGGCCAAGTTCGATAACGACAGTGCAGGGCCTAATTATTTTAAAGCCTCGTTATGCATTCAATGTTGATGTTCTAAGCAATCTTTTTTCTGTGTTTTTTTTCTGGTTTGCGTATATACTCATAATCACACAATCATGACGATGTACTTTCTTGTCAAAATTGCCACTTCTTCGCAGACGTCGAGAGAACAAAATTCAACAAACACATCCTTGTTTTCAGTATAAAACAAACCAACATTATTCGGATGTATTCGCGACCAGATATTGAGTCTTTCTCTACATTAGGCTATATGCTGGGGTATTGATTTCCATTTCCACTCTGAAATGTGGTCAAACCATAGTCAATGAATTGGAACCCTAGGATAGGAAACCCAAAAAATATTAACTCTAAAGATGTATACCGTTCGAGGAACATTAACATATCCTTATATGTATGATGCTTATCTCCCGTCCCCGTCTCCCCCCCCCCTCTCCCCTCAACCGAAGTCCCACCCAAAGTAAACAAAGCGTCATGCAACGACCGTTGCACTTTTAACAATCAAACTCTGATACATAAAAAGTTGTGGTTTGGACTGCTACCTATTGAGTCAACGCCTCTTACAAAACTATAATGATGTGATTGTCATTTCGTGTTAGAATGATAGAATACTGAACAGTTTAACAAGGATGCGGTTAAACTAGTGTAGACAATATAACACATTCAAAGAATACAGTTTCGAATTGAGCGAATTAACTTATTTAACCTGTACTATAAACAATGTCATTTCGGTATATTTCCGTCACACAAACGTGTGGGACACGCTGGATGAACACGGTGAAAAACAATAAGGGAGTAATCTTCCTTCTTGCAAATGTTGTATATTGATCTATAAGGAATAGAACAATGGTAACAGGCTATGGAAAACCCGATCACAGTTGCGTTTATGCATGTAAAGAAAACAATATTTATTTTTAAAATGATGCCACGCGTGACGTTCCGTGTTGAAATTTTGAACCGGGGTTCAACTGGAATTTTCTATATGGAAATTGTCCCATATTTGAACTAGGTTGAAATGGGTGAACTGGGGTTCCCAACTGGTTCACCAATGAAACCTAGTTCAACGCCAACAGGGCAATTTCCCCAGTAAACATAGTTTTCAAACCCAGTTGGGCTTGTGAAAACCAGTGAAACCTAGTTAAACCCCAGCTTGGTCAGTACACCAGCCAATAGTCCAAACCCAGTTGGGCCAGTGCAAAACCAATAAAAAAAACCTAGTTCAACCCCGATTAGGGCAAGTTCACCAGTCAACATATAGTTCAAACCCAGTTGGGCTAGTGCAAAAACCAGTGAAACCTAGTTGAAGCCCAAATGGATCATAGTTCAAATTCAGTTGGGCCTGAACAAACCCAGTTGAACATTGTGTAAAACCAGTTGAACCTAGCTCATGCACAGCATAGTCCAGTTGGAACCCAGTAAGACCCAGTTAAACACAGTTAAAAACCAGTTAAACATAGTAGGCCCTAGTAGAACCTATGTTGATTTTTTAACTGGGTTCTACTGGAATTTCTACCAGGGATTCACAGCACAATGTGAACAATTTGCCTATTATTGCTTTATCGTTACGAAATTACGGTGTACCAGAAGGACATTGAAAAAGTTCAGACATTTTGTTCTATGAAATTTCAACGGCTCATATCGAAATTTTTACTTTTGATCTTGACATTTACAGGTCTCAATGTTTATCCATAAACGTCAGTCAAGTCCTATATTGAAACCTACTTCGTCCTCACATGTGTTCCCCCTTCGCGCTAGTAGTTAACTAACTAACAGTAGTTTACAGTTTGATACTGGCTGTATATAACGCTAAATGAAGTTTATACTGGAAGCTTATCATGAACATGCAGTGTAATATGTAAACATGGGTATGGGGAAAAACACAATTCACGCAATAAATATCTGTATCTATATCTGTATCTATATCTGTATATATATATATATATATATATATATATATATATATATATATATATAAATAAATATATATATATATATATATATATATATATATATATAGATAGATATATATATATATATATATATATATATATATATATTGTAACGCCGCCAACGTCTGGTAGTGTAAAACCTGTCTCGAAACCAACTGGAGGAGGGTAGGGGAGGTAGGGACGGGTACAGATTAACTCTAAATCAATAGGCAGGCACCAGAGTTATATGTTTAATAAAAGTATAATTTCTCATCTCGTTCTATATCTACAGTGTAATATACAATATTTACATTTGCCCAATATAACGTACTGGGGTCGGGCACAACCCAAGGATACGCAGGCATAACACTGGGGCTGCGCAAGGGTCGGGCAGTCTAGACGTCGGCAATCCACCGGTGTCGGGCAGCACAGGCTTCGGGTGATCCACCAGTGTCGGGCAGCCTAGGCGTCGGGCATTCCGCTGGACTCGGGCAGCGCAGGGGTCGGGCAATCCGCTGGATTCGGGCAATCCGCTGAACTCGGGCAGCGCAGGTGTCGGGCAATCCGCTGGACTCGGGCAGCGCAGAAATGCGGGCACTCTAAAATGCTTAAACACATTTGTTTGGACTTAGGCAAATATCAAAGGTTTTACCACGAGCCGCCGGAAGGAAAGTTCCTCGTCTTGCACTCGACCGACTCTCCGACTTACTCATTTACGAAAGAACCCTTCAATAAATACCCCGGAAATAACCCCCGTTTACACACGTCCGTACATAAACTGTAAAAAAGGCTTAGACCAATCAGGGACTACCTGTATATAACTACGGTGAGCTGCGACCAATGGGATTGACTCACACACCCACCGCCGTGCCTGCCTATTAGTCAGGTGGCTTAGCAACTTGAACGTTACCGGCCGGACAAAAGTACCAAATTTGGCATGGAGTTTCTTTTCGACCTATCTATCGATTTTATCCGTGGAACCCACTTTATCGGTTCCGATTTTTCAAGATGGCGGCCAAAATCCAAGATGGCCGCCAGAAAAAAAGGAAATATCATATATCTGGCTGTAAAAATCTGAGATGAACAAATGAGAGGTCAATTCAGGTGTTTCCGGGGTCACTGAAACAGATGATGATCATGGCATGTTGCTTGAGTAACCCACTTCCAAGATGGCGGCCAAAATCCAAGATGGCCGCCAGAAAACAAGGAAATGTCATATATCTGGCTGTAAAAATCGGAGATGAACAAATGGGGGGTCAATTAAGGTGTTTCCGAGCTCACTGAAACAGATGATGGTCATGGTATATTGCTTGGGCCACCCACTTCCAAGATGGCGGCCAGAATCCAAGATGGCCCCCTGGAAAAAAAAGGAAATTTCATATATATTCATTCCCCAGACCTCTGTGCCCTTTTCTGATCGGGACCATCAAACCTTCCATCCTCAAACGTGTAAATGAAACCGGGCCAGCACCCTGATTATTTGTTATTGCTGCTATTCTAATTGTGTCACTTTGGTTCAGGAAGCCACTTAGGACTTATTGGGGAACTTTGAGGTGTGATCGACCGTGGATAGACACTGTCGCACAGCCTCTTATTATATGGGAGTTACAAGTGTCATGTAAGACTGATTACATTCAGTCAACTATATAATAGGGTAACCTGAGGGAAAACCGACCAGATGTGAATACCGACTCATTGAGAGATTTTGTACGATTGTGCACCCTTCATAAACACAACGTCAATTGTGCGAACAACACACGCTAAGCAGGTCACTAGGCATCTGAGGTATTTAGTCTTTTCGAACCTGTACTCCAGGGCTACTGTTAGCGAGGATCTCCAAGAAGACTTGTTGTCTGGTATAGACAAGGCCCCCCCCCCCCTCATAGTAAAACGATAGCTTGGGTTCGAATCTCTCCGTTGGTGAGCTCTGGACAGCGGTAGCAGCGATGAAGAAGGGAAAGTCCCCGGTCCCGATGGCCTCCATGCTGAGTTCTATAGGACCTTCTGGGAGGTTCTCGGTGGGGACTTTAGAGACGTGTTCGCTACCGCTTTCCAGTTGAATTACATGAGCCAAACACAGAGGGCTGAAAATATTGTTCTCCTCCCAAAGTCGGGAGACCCTTTAGACCCTAATAGGCGTGCAATAACGCTGTTAAATCGGGACTACAAAATCCTGGCCAAAGCATTAGGAAATCGCTTAGCGGATGTGATGCCGGATATTGTAGGTCCTCTCCAGACTTGCGCTGTGCGAGTCCTTCGGATTGAACTCAATGTTTATTCGTTGGGTCTCGTTACTATGTAAGGACGTCACGAGCATGGTCACTATTAACGAATTTACTTCTGGTCCCTTCCCGGTTCGAAGGGGAGTCCGTCAGGTTTGTCCCCTCTCCCAGTTGTTGTATGTTCTCTTCAGCGAAACGCTCAGTACCTCGCTGAACAGATGCTTGGGGTTTCGGCCTTTCAATGTACCGGGTGGGCTAGAGTTAAATGCATGCAATATGCCGATGACGTCACTTGTATTGTGTCAGACCTCTTCTCCTTCAAGCCTTTATCGAAGGTTTTGGCCACCTTCCAAGAGGCTACTGGTGCCAGACTTAACAAGTCCAAGACCAAAGGGCTGCGTTCAGGAGGTTGGCGTGGCCAATCCCTCCCGTTCGATGCTACTTGGTCAGATGTCATGATCAGGGTAATCGGCATCTGGCTAGGTTATGGTGCCCCGGAGGCCACCACTTGAGCCGAGAAGGCTGACCAGGGGAAGGCAAGGCTCCACACATTCAATCGGAGGTGACTCTCCCTCCCTGGGAAGGTTACAGTTGTCAATCGTTTTATTGTTCCTCTCCTTTGGTATCCTGGTACGGTGATCGCTGCACCAGATTATGCCTTGGTGCGATTGGAGAGGATCATTTTTATTTCATTTGGGGAAAGTGCTAACCAAACTTTCTCAAAAGGACCGTTCTGTAAAAGACCCTCTTGAGCAGGTGGGCATGGTTTGGTCCACCTACCATCTTAACTGCCCTTTCTCCTTTTGAAAGGTTTTTACGTTCCGTTTGAGAATCCCTCATTTGCCTTTTTTGTAGGTTCTGGGGTGGTTTTCTTTTTCGCCACTACTGGCCCGGATCCTTTCCAACAACCGGCTTCGGGGGTGTATACTCCGATTGGTGACTCACTTCGTAGAATCAAAGAGGAGGGTGGGCCAGATGTTCTGCTGAACGTGGCCCCATCGGCTTGCCAAACCGCCATCTCTCCAGATGTGTGGTGTTCTGTGTGTTGTAACTCACTAGATAGCCGTCTCCGGGACTTGGCGAGGAGGATTGCACATGGGGTCCTCATCACTAACCATTTTTGCCTAGTCAGGTGGCGATTAGGTTATGGGATTTGTCCCTGTGTGGGCTGTAAAGCCATCAGGACTATGCAACACCTTTTGCTGGAGTGTCCCTTTGTCCGGTTGGTGTGGGAATGATGGTTTCACGCCTTCATTATTGGTGTTATTGGTTGTTATTGTTGTTTTAGTTATTAGTGTTATTGGTTGACCTCAGATGACTAGTGACCCGACGTAGCGTGTGTTGTTCGCAGAATTGACGTGTTTATGAAGGGGGGGGGGGGCTTGTCTATACCAGACAACAAGTCTTCCTGGAGATCCTCGCTAATAGCAGCCCTGAAATACAGGCTCGAAAAGAATGACCAAATACCTCATATGACTAGTGACCTGACTTAGCGTGTGTTGTTCGCACAATTGACGTTGTGTTTATGAAGGGTGCACAATCGTACAAAATCCCTCAATGAGTCGGTATTCACATCTGGTCTGTTTTCCCCTCAAGTTATCCTATTATATAGTTGACTCAATGTTATCAGTCTTACACGACACTCGTAACTCCCATACAATAACGGGCTTTGCGACAGTGTCTAGCCACAGTCTGGGGATTGAATATATGAAATTTCCTTTTTTTCCAGGGGGCCATCTTGGATTCTGGCCGCCATCTTGGAAGCGGGTTACGCAAGCAACATGCCATTATCATCATCTGTTTCAGTGACCCCGGAAACACCTGAATTGACCCCTCATTTGTTCATCTACGATTTTTACAGCCAGATATATGACATTTCCTTTTTTTCTGGCGGCCATCTTGGATTTTGGCCGTCATCTTAAAAAATCGGAACCGATAAAGTGGGTTCCACGGATAAAATCGATAGATAGGTCGAAAAGAAACTCCATGCCAAATTTGGCACTTTTGTCCGGCCAGTAACGTTAAGCCCCAAAATTATTGCTAAGCCACCTCATTATATACCAGTCACGGGAATACATCGATATAGCAAAATTACGTAATCAGTTCCTGTTCCGGATAAACATCTCTCGTTACCTCCGCGGAGCGCAACAGATGTAACCCCTGAGGGAACGAAACGTATCTCACTAAGGAAAAGTCGTAGCTTTCCGCTACAATATATATATATATATATATATATATATATATATATAGTTTATAAAATGTTCCAAGTAGAACACGATAGAGTGCTCAATTCCACGTTATGAAGAAGAGCGTAATGCAAATTTTGATTTTTGCAACCAAACCTCTACTCAGAGTTTCATGCTTACTAGCAATCGTCAGGAGGTGTACTCCTCCTGACGATTGCTAGTAAGCATGAAACTCTGAGTAGAGGTTTGGTTGCAAAAATCAAAATTTGTATATATATATATATATATATATATATACAGGCAGACAGACAGACAAAGAGATAGCTAGACAGACAGAAAGTTAGACAGACAGATATACACTGTGTCACGGCTGTTGAAGCCAAATGAAACACAAGCAACCATGACTTCAACGTATTGCTCAAACCTCATTGGCTCAATTTTACATCTGACCATGAAAACCAATCATACTTCTTAATGTTCATTATTATTTAATGTGTCGTGCAATTACTAGCTTCTGATTGGAAAATTGCACCCTTGTCATATATTCGGTTCCAAATTATTTATTTATATTATTATTTAACTTTCATACCCGTCAACAATACAATGGTAATGTCACTCTTATACAGATATCAACATATTAAAATGCTCGGTCCCATAATTTGTCCAAAAGAAATATATACCATATTTATTCCACTTCATATATATCTATATCATATATATATTATTTTCTGCTGCAACATCGGCCTATACCTTTTGCTTCCAACTATTTTACTAAGGCTTAACATTAAATTTCTACTGTCCCTAGGCTACCATCCCCCTTCACGTCATCACACAGCTATATCAGTTCATTATACTCTACGTTTGCATTTTAAAATCTGCTCCTCGCTTTTTCATTCAAATTCATTGTGGTTTTTTTTTTTTTTTGGAGCAATTCCAAAACAAAATGTAGCTACTGTTATAGCACTGAGTGCGTGCGGTTTTGCATAGTGCTGTTCATACATATCAACTCCTCGCTTTTTCATTCAACTTCATTGTGGTTTTTTTTTTTTTTTGGAGCAATTCCAAAACAAAATGTAGCTACTGTTATAGCACTGAGTGCGTGCGGTTTTGCATATAGTGCTGTTCATAATGCGTTTTTCCTAAGTTTCCGATTAACAACGGCGAAGTCCCACACAAGATAGTAGGAAGTTAAATGGTACGAAGCTCTAGCTAGGACATGCGAAAAAATCATTTTATTACGTACGTACGTAATAAATCTACGTACGTACTATTTATTACGTACGTACGTGATAATTTAACGTTCACTGCCTAAGAAGTAGCAGTACGTAGAAAAGGGCGTAGGAACCGGGGGGCTGGGGGCGCCAGCCCCCCAGTGAAAAATGTGGGGGCTGAAGTATCATTCCGCCCCCCCCCCCGCTCCGCAAGTCAGAAAACCCCTTTTTCATTTCCAAATGAGAAAAAAATCTCATTTGGAGCACCAAATTGCATCTAAGGCCATGAAAAATTATTTACAAAATGGAGGGTGTTGATGTGTGCTATATTGCACCAAATTGCATCTGAAGCCACCTGGAAATGCAAAAAAAAAGGAGGGGCAACCCCTCCCCTTAGACCCCTCCCCCAGGCCGGCCATCAGTCTTCAGCCCCTCCACTCAAAAGTGCCTTCCTACGCCACTGTACGTAGATACTAATATGCAAGTTGCGTACGTTGTAAGTACTGTATACTGTACGGTTTCACTATATTATGATAAAATAATACTTCTCGTTCACTGTACCTCGCATCATCAATCATCCAACCACAGAGTTCAAGCTTAGTTTAACGATTGCGCCGAAGCGTAAAAAAAATCTGGACAAGTTCATCCCTCTCCATCTTTGAATGAAAATGAATCCCGCAGTTTATCACTTAGTCTCGCTTACGTCAGACAAGTGTTAACATAGGCTATATCACGTAATAAAAACACGTACATATGTCTACCTTCGCTATAATTATTACGTACATAGTGATTATCACGTACGTACGTAGTAATTATTACGTACGTTCGTAATAATTATCACGTACGTACGTACGTGATAATACTACGTACGTACGTAATATTATCACGTACGTACGTGATAATTATTACGTACGTACGTATTAATTAACACGTTCGTACGAAATGCATATTACGTACGCACGTAATAAATATCACGTACGTACGTGATAATTATTACGTACGTACGTTATAATTATTAAGTACGTACGTAGTATTATTACGTACGTACGTAATCAAAAAAAAAAAAATTACCATGTCCTCTCTAGAGCTTCGTAAATTGTAACAGAGAACGGCAAGTGAACATTTTATTTACATTTTGACGTTGCCCCTAAGTGCAGCCGATTCTCACAGAGATTACAATGACTACTGTCAATCTTAAAGTTGTGTACCACAGTAAATACTGGATCGTGCTGACAAATCGGTAGCATTTGCTATTAGGTTTACAGTAAGAACTGAGGATATGTGTAATCCCCCCCCCCCCCCAAAAAAAACTGGATTTGTTGGAATTACAGTATTTGCTCCCCCTCATAAATATTCATCAACTTCCTTATACAAAAGAACAACAAAGAAATCAAAAAGAACATGTCCTCCAGTATTTGACCTCCCTCTTCAATATTCACTAACACTTAATCCTTAAACAAAATAATGAATAAAAAAATTAATCCGTAAACAATATACCCATTTGCATAACGAATTAAGTGTCCTAAACTCTCGTACTCTACTGGAACCGAGGTCAAAGGTCACAAGATTAAAGGTCAAATGTATAATTTAGCGCAATATAAATTTGTGTACAAAATTGTGTTGTTTACTCAGCGTCATTGTTCTCTTGTAATGTCCTTACCCTTCTATCTCTCTATTGGCAGTGTTTTGCTGTGTTTGTCTTCGCAGCGTCATTGTTATCGCTGTCTTTACCCGACAGTATCTTTGTAACTATCGGTTTGTTTTTGTTGTTTTCGGTCTTCTCAATGTTCTTTCTTCAGTTACTATTATTCTCATCATGTGCTAATGGTCTCATGATACTCAGTATCCCTGTTTTCTATTGTTCTCAATGTTATCGTTTTACAGTACTTTTGTTCTCATTAGGCTATAGTGTAGCCTATACTCAGTGTCCCTGTTTCCATTGTTCTTGTACTCATTGTTCACCTTCATTGTTCTCCATATATATATTTATTGTAAACAAAAACTTATTGTTATCGCTATCTAGAAACCGTTTATCATTTACTTGCAGATCCTAACACATGATGGTTTTGAGAAGAAAATGGTTCATTCTTCTTATCCCTATCAGCGCTTTGGTGGCAACTTTCTCTTTTACTACTCTTCAACACCCTTCGAGTAACGTAATACGAACTAGTTATGTTGATCGCGGATCATCTGCATTGTACGTTTCGAACGTAACCAATACCAGGGCAAACAACAGCAAAGGTTTACAAAAGGATGAACAACAGAAACATCCTTTTGACAAAGATGAAAATGGAAACGGCACGAAACTTCCTTTTCAATTCAATCAAAGTATCCCATATTTTCCATTTGCACCAGCCATGAAAGCCGCCAACAACCACAACTTCGGAATAATACACAGACCTGCCGATTTTCGTTTCGACAAAGGAAACCATGATGGACCATATCTTCTGGTTTTAATGTTATCGAGAGCGTCTTCTATTACGCAAAGAAACGCACAACGAGAATCGTGTTTAAGTGTGAAAGTAGCACGAGGAAGAAATGTTCGCAGCGTTTTCCTCCTGGGAAAACCGAAAGAAGAGAAATTAATAGCAGAAATCAAAGCAGAACAGGAACAATATCAAGATATTTTAATGGAGGATTTTGACGACACTTACAACAACTTGACTTTGAAAGTTTTAATGGGAATGAAATGGGCAAGTGAATATTGCAACAATGCATCATGGGTAATGAAGGTCGATGATGACGTATACGTGGATTTAGCTCAACTGGTTGCGCTTCTGGAAGGATTAACCACCACAGTGAAGATAATGATCGGATGGCAATACCACGAATCAAAGCCAGTCCGTGACACCAACAACAAATGGTTCGTCTCGAAAGAGCAATATATCGCCCCCGTATACCCCGATTATATGTGTGGTTTAGGTTACGTCATGTCGGGCGATCTACCGCGGTTGTTTTATGAGGAATCCATGTCGTTGCCATATTTTTTCCTGGAGGACGTCTTCATGGGTATATTAGCTAAACGTATCGGTGTGACAATGCACCACAGCCGTAAATTCGAAAAGAGAGATAGAAAATATGTTAAATCTCCAAAATCGGATGCAGTGGCCATACATCTTTCAAAGCCTCATCGAGTGACGTCATTTTTCAAAGCAAATGCAGGGAGGTTAAAAACGTCACGGGGCAGGCATCCGAGATAATAATATCGAGCTGATAGTGCGTATGCATATAGTGGTAGTCTTTAATTTTTTTAGACGTTTATACGCATGGTTAGCCGCTTTCTTGATTCCTTTAATGTACGTCCAATTAATGTACAATGGAACACAAGAGTTAAAGTCTGTAATAAAAAAAGGAAGTTAAGTTAATTTGTCGATACTTCGATGAAACTGTCTAGAAATGTCCACATCGGAAGATAAACCTTATACTAATAATAATGTTGATAATAATAATAATAATAAAGTAATAATATTTAATTTGTTGTAGGGATGAAATTTCTAAATTAGTAGCTATTGTGTAATCCGAATTTCATGTTTAGAAGGCGACCATTCGTTATGTTTACACTTACGAATAATTTGGAGAACAACGGTCAATCGGAAACACACATGCAATTGCGGTGGCGGACACTGAGACACTTTTATGGAAGAGAAACACATTCTTCATTGTCAGTTGAAAACCTAAATTCAATACCTTGCTCCTAACTCTATTAATACGGTTGTTTCAATTTAATGGTTAGGTTGACAGCGTATACGTGATGTCATCATCTTATGCTCAATGGATAAGGCTTTGTACACTATATTATTACCATGATGACTTCACTTTAATGACCCTGTTGTTGCCAGAATTATGTATAAACTGCACAAAATTTAAAATATTTATATATATTTCCATGGCACTTAGAGAGGTATACAAATCCAGATTATCAACGTGCCGCGTATCAACAAGTTGTATAACGGCTTTCAATAAATGTCTTATGTTGACCTGATATTTTAAGATAGCAATTCTTGAGAAAAGGAGAGAGGGGCAACAAAAGATTATCATATTAGTAAAAAAGTTGAAACTTCAAAGAATATTTTTGTAGTTATCCGATAAATGGATGGAATTGAAATAAGAGCGTCAATTAAACATTGGTTTTAGGTTTCATTCCAAGTAGAGAACATCGTTATCAATACTACAATGGAACTTCTTACTATTTTATAAAAGCGAATTTCCTTATTTTGAGTATAACATTTAAGCTGCTAACAACTCTACCTGGATGATATGAATGTTCATGGATCCATTTTATTATTTTTGTACTCAAAAGTCTTTTGGCCCCTTCTAGTTGCTTTTTATTTTAATTTGGAACCATACATTTATTCTGCAAGTATTGTGAAAATAGAGTAAAGGGGAAATGAGAAGTGTTTCTTTTTATTAGCATTCATTTAAAATTAATTAAACCTTGGTAAAGTAGGATATATACATTGAAGATAGGCATTCTGATATAGTAAATAGCATTTTCGGAAACATTGTAGTTTAGGCCATTTCTATGAAAATCGATATGTATATATTTATTGATAAAATCACCCTATGAAACATGCTACCAAAAGGAAGAATAAATTAGCTCCTCTAAGAAAACAATCAAGAAAATGCATATATATTACCAATATTGCACTGTACGGTATCTTATACCGATGAGTAGCCCGCCCTCTACAGTATAACTTTACGCTTTCGGCCGTATCGCTAGCAGTACGTAAACGTCGATCGTTACGTACGTAGCTAGCCCATGGTCTAAATATAGTATAGATCGGATACAATCCATCCAAATCCGGAGTTTGTGCGAGTCAGACGGTTCGGGATCAACGGTAAGTTACATTAGTTCATTAATGGCAATAAGGGACTAGCCTAATTATTTTCGAAGCAGAAACTGTCCTTGGCTAGGCTATTATGTATAGCTATGCCCCTAAGTATGTTAGGCCTATGCTTTAGGCTAATTAGATTAGTCAAGGAGTAATCAATTATTTAGGCATAGGCCTAACGTTAAGCCAAAACTAAAGGTATGCCAAAGGGTTATTGTTACTGTTCAAATATTTGGCCTTATGCATAAAATTGTTTTCATCTTGAACTTATAAATGAGCTTCCAGGTAGGCTATCTATATTTATATTCCAGGTAGGCCTATACATGGTAGCATATGTCTATATTTTTTTTAATACAGTATCGATCATAATGGAAACTTGTACAGAACTTGTTACATTCTTGTATGGTATCATATTTTGCCTTACTCTAGAGATCAAACATGATATATATATATAATACATTGCGTGCAAAAAAGGTGTACTTTTGTACATAGATCGGTGCTGTTGGAAGTTTTTCGTATTTCGAAGTTGTCAAGATTCACTGCCAAATGAAAACTTCACGTTTGGATATTGTTATACGTTGGGGAAATGACCATGCGCCGTTTACGAAACTTAACTGTCGCCTAGTTAGATTTTTGACCATGACCAAACTCAATGCGAATTAATTGTGTAAAACGGTCTTAGTTTGGTACTGAGTTCACGATCTGAGTCTGGACCGGCTGCTGATCTCAAGTTATGCAGTCTCTTCGACCTGTTTCAGCATAGCTAGGCCATAAAAGTATCGTTCGTCTTTCGTCACGTTTATGATTATGGGACAGTTCGAACAAACCTGGCTAGGCCTATTGGCAAGTTTGTGACTAGTCTAGGCCAGCAACGATGGGGTAAAGTTGGGTTCGTTAACACAACAGCGTGAATAATACCAGTCATAATGCCAATACAATTATAAGATGACAAAACATCTCATCAAATATTTCTTAAGGGAATGGTGATACACACCTGACGATGATCACACAGTCACAGTCCCGATGCAAGGGGACTGGGGCTGAGAGCGGATCAGTCGTTTGGTAGTTTGGTTTTCGTGCCCAGGTTCTTTCCTGGGTGACTTTTTCTTAAAAAGTATTTCTTAAGGCAGTTTCCCACTGGCTATCAGTCATAATTTACAAAATATACAACAATTTAAGGAGTTTTGAGACAAGTTTGCTGTTGTTGCTGCTATGGATTTTTTGGAAGATAGATGCTCTTACAACCTGAGAAAATTTTCATTGCATTTTTCATTCATAACATTGAGTACAAAGCTGTTATAATCCCCCCCCCCCCCCCGTTGTATGGTAATATCCTCGTCTCTTTTCAGAATTTTTCACGAGAGGTGAGAGTTTTGAAAGCATTACAAGGCTTAGAGTACATTCCAACATTTTTCGGCGTGACTTCGTCCCAGATGATGTACCTTTTCCAGCCATAGTGCAAGAGTTCGTCACAAACGGCCAATCGTACACTGTCACGTCACTCTATGATGCCACAGACAAGCGTCTTATCACGAAAGATAATTCTTTACAGGTGGCGATAGATATCTCTTTGGCTCCGAGGGACATGCACGACAGATATTGGTTGCATTGTGACATCAAATCGGACAACATTCTGTGTTCAGACATCGCGTGTCGTAGACGACACTGAGAACCTCTGGGATGACGTCGACAGTGTTGCATCATGGGAACCAACTCAGCACATATATCCTACCGAGTCAAATCCAAACTTCAAAATTTAAATTGATTGATTTTGGTTTGACATTAAACATGAATGATCAAGGACAAAATTTACAATTCACCGACGAAAGACAAGCCGAGGTGAGGAAGAACTCCATTCCTGTTGCACCCTTTTCAACTACCATGACTTTTCAACCAACCAGCAGCCATTTTTTCCTCACAGTTGGTTCAATCCCGTTCACTAATTTGGGATTATCCGTCGAAGAAACATAGCTATACACATACGCAACAAAAGTAGCTTAACAGGGTTAGCCGTCCGCCAAATTAAACATGTAAACTATAATGGACATAATAAGCTTCCGTATAAACATCGTTTTTTCCGATTACATTTCTTATTCATGACATTGTTTCTTCCTTTCTATCTTAGGTTTTCAATATTAATGTATTTATATGATCATTTAATGGCTATTAAATGGTGTTTCATTTATAAACGAAATAGTATTTAAGAAATATCAAGAACTCTTTTTCTCGTACATTTTAACGTTAGGCTCTCTCGTACACAGTGAACAGTGGAAGATAACATTAGGTTCAAATATTGTCAAAAAGTACCCGACAAGTCCATCTTAAACGTATACACACACAAACAGGTTTCTACGGTGTATTACATATGCCATAATTATGTAGTTAATGATAACCGACACATTGTCATATGTATGCTTTGTTTGTGTTCCATACGTTTTCTACTATATGCTTTCCTATTTAGTTGTTGGGGTGTTCTTTTAGTTTCGGTTTGATTTCTGTGTTTCGTTGTTGGTGTCTTTCAAGGGGAAAACCCTGCATATTGTGAACTCAAAACATCCATTGGGTTATAACGCGAGTCAAATGTGAACTTCAGTAGGAATGAGTTCCATGTTGTTTTGTAAGGTTTTTATTAATTAAGTGAGTCTTACCAATTAAAGCTATTAAAAACGGTGTTTGTTTAAGTTTGTTTGTCTTCCTTGTCAGTTAAATACGTTAAAAACAATATGATCATGTTTTACTTAGGGCAAGGGGCGTGGTTATGAGTTAATTTTCAGTTGAGTATTACAGTACCCCCTTGAACCAATCTGCGGTGTTTTTTTTTGGGGGGGGGGGGTCCGCACTAACTTTGTGGTTCTGTTCAAATATATCAACCTAAATAGGTGGAACCAACTTGAAATTCACGGCGGAAAATTGAAGGAAAAAAATTCACAAATCCCTAGACCTGAACCATTTCATACGATCGACGAGGGGCCGGAAGCAGAAATAATTTTAACAAAAATATAATCACCCTGCCCGAAACAATTTTGACTAAAATAAAAGTTATTAATATTGTTTACCGTTCAAAAAACATTTCATATGAAAAAAATATCGAATTCAAGTTGATTAAATTTCCAAACGATTAATCAACAAAAAAGAAACAATATTTTGTCATTTTAATGGGTCTACAGACTATAGGCTATATACGTTGGCTATACGTGTTTTGCCGGTAGCTTAGGATGTGGTAAATAAAACAATTACAAAAATAAAAATGAGGATATATATACACATATATTTATATATATATATATATATATATATATATATATATATATATATATATATATATATATGTATATATATATATATATATATATATATATATATATATATATATATATATATATATATATATATATATATATATATATATATAAACACAAAATGTATACGTGGTTGCGCCCCTGTATCGGAGTAAACTGAACAACTAGCTAAATAAAAAAACATTCAAACGGTTTTATCGACGTAGATTGACTTGTGCCGAGTTATAATCATGTGCCATAATCGGCTACATGGCTTAACGTGTCAGTGACCCAAAGATTGCAACACAAGAGAGAACTTTAATTAATTTTTTTGCTTCACTTGGTGTCCATCAACCAAAGAATAACACTTTGTGATGACGTCATCCTTAAGTAATCCATCGTTCTCGTTGGCTATACGTGTTTTGCCGGTAGCTTAGGATGTGGTTTAATGTGAACAAAAGGTTCGGAAGAACAAACAGTATATAATATAAGCAGTTATGCTCAACGACTTTTAAGTTGCAGACATTTTGTAATAAATGAAATGTTCACTAGAACTTCCGTTCACCTAGGGTTCTGAATTAATTGAAATTGTTGTCTGAGCTGGTTGTAAACCTTTTCCTTTTTCATTATTCATCATTATTCCTTTTTACGTTGATCAAATTCTGTAATACTTGTTAACACGATAACTATACGTTTACGAGCCTATATCGTAGACTCAGTTTAGCGAGATTTCTAACACACTTTTATTCTTTTTGATGATATAGTCTGTACCATGTGCATTTTCGAATTTTGACTTTACTCTCAAATGTTTGGCACCGTACATATAAGTATAAAAACCTTGCAAACTTAATAAATCCAAGAGGCTAATTGCTATTGTGTGATAAACTTGATACTTAAAATATGGAATTCAGCTTATTGATTACAAGAACCAAGTATAGTTTCTGTAGAGGTCAAAGGCCATTTGATGTCACAAGAGGTTAAAGTTTTGAGAGAGAGATAAACATTAAACACAGTGACTCCTAAAGTAAAACTTGGACGATCACCAATTTGGTAGGTACAGGCCCACCTATAATTGATCACTAAAAAGATTAACGTTTTTGTGCGGATCAAAGGTCATTTTAAGGTCAACAGACGTCACAGTACAAAAACTTTGTGAATAATTAAACAGTCCAATAAATCTGATTGTTTGAAATGTCGTCTGCATTTTCCTTAAAATTTCTCATATGAAATACGACAAGGAATCATTATTAGCCGGTTGGCCCTGTGTTTATTTCCTCCTTAAAATTCCGTCTTCATTTTGTCTTTTTTTTCATATTCGATCCTTGATGGGGACTAAAGCTTACTTGTCCTACTTGATTTGAGAAGAACATATACTAAGCATATACTGGTGAAACTTGTGCAATGCATTTTCGAGATACTGATATTGAAATTGTCACGGCTTGTACCATAGGACTGGAAGCAAACATGTATGATGTCATAGTAAAACACTTACAGCAAATGTTTGGCTAGCCTCTCCTTATTATTTTTTCTTCTTTCAATTTATTGGACAGGATTCCTATTTGGCATCAGTTGATTATGTTATCAAATGCTAGCCCGTTGACTATATAGTATTCACATGGGCGGCGATCATGGGGGGATATAGTATCTAATATCCCCCCCCCCCAATCAATATTTGGTGGCATAGTTTTTTTAAGCATATGTTTTGTATTTTTTTATGATATCGCTAGTAATTTCAAAATAGAAAATGCTTAGATGCAACTTACAAGGCCTGGGAAGTGCCATTTCCAGCGATCTGGGAGGCATTTTCGGCCAAAATTTTCTTTTGCGCTTCGCGCCAACTTATATGGTGGCGCTACGCTTAGAAAGTCTGGGTACAAGCTTTGCCCCTCCCTTGGCAAATTCCTCGCAAGGCGCCTGTCTAACCGTGTCACAATTTGTTACTATATATGACCAAAAGTAGTTTTTACTTTTTTTTTTCTCGAAATGAATAGCTAGACGGACCGCATCCGTAATGAAATTTGGTTTGTATCTTGTGTATGAGTGTAAGTACGTACAATCATATATATGATCCACATCGATATGGGTTCACTGGGTTTCCATTTGGCCTGTTTCCTACAAGATTTCTAACCGCAGGTGCGTAGCCAAGGGAGGGGTGAAGGGGGGGGGGTGAAGGGTGGAGACCGCCCTCCCCCTCGAGCATATTTTTGGGGTACTTTCTATGATATCGAAGTTTTATATAGTAGCCGTTATAAGAGGTTTTCATATTTGTACACCAATAATTTAACTGTGTCTGAATATTCGAAAATTCCTTGACCAACATTCTTCATCATACTTCCCTCTACTCGTGCAATTTTGACCGGTCTGTTAGGGGTTGAGGGTTTTTTTTTCTATATTGGTTGTCCATAGATGAAATTTTGTGCAACATTATGGGTATGTTTTGAAGTGAATTTATTATTCAAATTCTGAACAAATAATAGGCTTGAAACCTTGAAAAGTGGGGCTGGCGGGTATTGTGGGGCGTTACGTAGAATTACCTACAAAAGCAATGATCCACAGGAGATGCAATGAGGTCGAACATGATGTGTGACTGGTGACAATCTTGAAAAAAGGTTATGAATGAAAAAAAAAAAACTATTAGGAAAAACTTGGTTCTCAGGCAAAAGTGTACATCTGGTTGGTCATTTTCAAGCCCGAGAAGTGCTATTTCCGGTGATCTGGGGGGTATCAAAACCAGAAATTTTCTTGTACGCTGCGCGCCAACCGATGGTGGCGCTCCACTTTGATAGTAATTCGCCTGCATCCAAGCAAATGTCCCCCCAATATTTGAAACAGATCGCCGCCCCTGAGTATTCAGTTGCTATCAGTGCATTTTAGTTGTGAAGAAAATTGGATAAGTTTACAGAAAAACAGATTTCTTCAGTGTGTGTGTCTATGAAATCACACCATTTTTTACTTCAATTTCGCATGTCAACATCAGGTATTTTTTATCTCGAGAACGATGCCCAGGAATTGAATCTCTGGCAAATTCACCAAGCAGGATGCTTAGAATATGTTCTTTTATGAGTTAACAATAACATTGTTTCACCACTTCGTTCCTCAGTTCTCACAATTTTCTGAAAGTCCTGCCCAGTGTTAAACAACCCACATGGTTGGACTAATAACCAACGGGAGAATGCAGAAGGCAAAAGCGTCCATTAATCTAGCTTTTCTTTTTTATAGCACATTATAACAATACAGCCATGGTCAGTTGTAAAAGAAAACGAAATCTTTTAGACGGTTCATCATGGCTCCCAGCGGACAACAAGTCAACCTTATGTCCCTTCCTCTTCCTCAACTAAATGTTTTGAAAGAACAAGTTGAGCAGGTACTGATACAAGTGTAAAATTAGCGTCATTAATTCTTCGTCATGCATATGTTTGTTGTTGCTTAACAACACTCGTGCTTATGCGTAGGCTAGGGCCTACGGTACTGTAGGCTTTTCTGTTAGGATGTTGGCTTAGGCTAGGCCTAGTAACAGTTAGGTCTACTGTAGCTTGTAAAGGTTTGATAGGAGATCGTTAGTGTAACAATGCCAGCACCGGGCAGCGAAATTATTTTTCCCACTTCGACGCGGCCATATTAGCATAATGGGCGTGGACTATCGGTCGTTGTTATTGGTCACGTCACAGACTATGCAGTGATATCTCTCGGGTGTTTGTTTGGTTGCTGAAAGTTCTCAATTAAGTTACATGTCAGGGATTCTAGTACACGTACCAGTATAATAAATAGTATAGTACAGAGGGACATTGCTATTTAGGCATAGTTATAGCAGGGAGCTGCTACTCTAACAGTAACAGCTCCCTGGTTATAGTTAATACAGACGCAAGTGACAACTGTTTAATAAAATGGGTAGAATATTTCAAGTCCGTAACAATACCCAGTAGCGTACGTAAACTAATGATGAAAGCACGTAGGCTCCTTACTGCCGTTTAAAAGGGGGTTCATTTATAAATGAACAAATAATTTAGAATGATGGATAAAACAATATGGGGCACAATACAATACATGTATCTTTGTAGGTTTTTAGCATTGAAAGGTCAGTGGGCCTACGTACCTGGTGTAATATGAAGTGTAATAATCAATACCACGGGAGGTTCATTTATAACTTTTCCAGACCCTGCTGTCACGGGAGGTTCTTTTCCAAACTTTTCCAGACACGGGAGGTTCATAACACATCTAATAAACAAACACAGTTTGATTTTGTGATGGAATTTACCTCAAGAGCTCCATAAGACCCGATTGACTGGGAGGAGCAGTCGCACATCATCATGGATCTCATGAAGTCATGTCTTAGGCCTGAGTATATTAGGCCTGAGTATATTAGCTGAGTATATTATTAAAGAGCTATACGTTAGAGCTCGAAGTCGAAGTCACAAACTTGCCGGCCTGTGACGTATTTCATAAGCCACGCCCATGTGGCCGCGTCGAAGTGGGAAAAATAATTTCGCCACCGGGCACATAAGGGTGTTTCTGGTATTTCTAAGTGTCTATACCAAACCTGCATTAGCCTACCTCCTAAGTGTATGCCACACTTTATAAAGCATAACTTAGGCTCAGAACAATCTGAATCCCACACTACAGTCATGTACTGTGTGGATAGCCTTCCCTATGTGAACAAATGCCAATGCAATAACATCAGTAAGCACAGTTAGGGCTATGACAGGATGGGTATAGCCTATAGTACTTGAGAGCAAATATATCTCTTTCGTGGTTAGAGTTTATGTATGGGTCATTCCTTGTCAAATTACGGATGGCTGTTGCTGGACCCTCTCCAAAAATTACCAGCCTCATTGCATGATTAATAAATTTGGTAATTTTTAAGAGAAGTTGACCTACTGTACAACATGCTCCAAAATTTGGTGGTTTGATATGGAATAACCCATAAATGTTGTTAGTTTCAACCTTATATTCATATTTTTATATTTTGAAAGGGAAATATTTGTTAATAGTAGCCTATAGAAATTCTGATGGTAGATAAGGTCCACTAAACAATACTAAACATTTCCTTACAAACCTATCCTTGTGGCAATAAATAATACTGGGAAGGGGAACATGGAGACCAGACACCCAAAATTACTACCCAGTCCAAGCCGTTACAACCAAGTCTGAAAATTCGTAAAAAAATCACTAACATCGTTCTACATTGCAGGTACATTTTTATTCGAAGTAATGAAATGGAGGAAAAATTCAGGTGTATTTTTCTGTACTTTCATCATTTGGTGATATTCCCTATAACTTGATATGTTTAAGTGTAAAACTTGGGGATAATTGTTACTGTTCTCACCCAAGCAAGTTTTGATCAACTACGTTCGTTAACCTTTATATATGTGTACACTGTACTGTATAGCCTGAGCAATTTTCCCCTGCTTTGCATCCTTCCACACTTTCAATGCAACAAAACTCTTTTAGGGCAGCTTATAAGTAGACATCCCCATCCTTGAAAGAATCCAGCAACAACATGTGATTGGTTCATAATGACACCATTTAACAATAAGGTTTGTTTGATATAGTTTTTACAGACTTTTCAGGTAATCTTTAAATAACTTTGACCTTCTGGAGCACTAGCCTTTGTGCTCAGCAATGAAAGAGCAGGTTGGATAGGCCTATCTCCTATTGCTTAGTTAAACTTATAAATGCTTTAAGGAATTCTTCAAGCACACAAACTACATTTTTAAAAGTAATTTGTTCAATGGTACATTGTACTGTTAGGCTTGAAAGGCAATAGAGTTGCACACAAGTTACAAAAATCTTTCATACATCATTAATTAAAAAACATGATTGGGAGAAAACATTGCATGTGTTACTTTTAAAAAAGCAATTTTAGGATACAAGTGGTAAACATAAATATGTTTCCTTGCAAAGTAAATCAATTCACAGTTGAAACAAACAGTCATTTACATATTATATACGTAACTGAAGGCCTGCATATCCCTGTATGCCCTTTAAGTGTAGGCCTTGTTGGATTTTAGGTTAAATGCATAATGAACGGGTACCCACTACCGGGGGGCCCGATTGGAATTAGCAATGGGTAGTCGGGACCAATTTTTTGAAAGGAAGATTTTACCTTAATTCTTTCACAATGAATCAAATGCAGTTTCTCCAGCCTGGCTTGCATATCCTACACAAGATCTGGCAGAAATTAATGTGCACATACAGTACTACACCAAACACTTCACTAAATCATGCTCTTCACCCGAAAGCAGAGCTTGAATTTGAAGCATCAGACATCATTTCCATCACTACTGTAGGAAGAGTTGGGCAGTATAATGCGCAAGACAAATTCATGTCCTGTGCAAAACAATAGTGCATCGTTCGATAACATTTCTACTGACAGAGATTTGTGGTAAACTGGTTAGGATAAACTTTTGCTGAATACACTCAGTTTGCATTTAGATAGCTACTTTAGGAAGTTCACAAAATCATTACATTTTAGGTATATTGGAAAACTTTTTATGTAAGTGCAAATAAATGCCAAAATGTTCAATTCTAACCCGAGGCTTAACCAATTTTCACCAATGTTATCTGTTGATGGAAGTTCCCCTATAACAATACATACTATACACTGATGCACCTCTGCAAGTCCAACACCAGTTCTGTCCCTCTACCAGACCAGGGTTACAGTAAAACAAAATGAAAATGACAGGTTAAAGTCAATAAAAGATTGTTTTCATTACAGCTCTATAATTTTAGAATGCATAAAAAACAAATAACAAAACTGATTTGAGCAAACAGTTAGATGAAGTTGATGTAGTTGAGAACTTGAGACAAGGATGGGATGACCTGCTAGAACAGTATACATGCAAACTTTCAAACCCCCAACACTTAGAATTGATGCATGCTCAGAATTCAATAAGTTTAATAGTGGACACACCAAGTAAGCGTGGAGTACACAGACGTTGGCAAGCTCCAGAAACAGCAAATTAATTGCAAAAATCCAGTACAGGCTGTATGTGACCCACTTTTTGGCCTATCCCTGTCCCCGTTGTTTGTGAACTATTGGTCTTGATTCTTGGATCATAGAAGATAGACAAGGCATTGTATTATTTATCAATATGTAGGAATAATGTTGATTAATATTTGTTAATACAGTTCCTTATAACATACCACATACACTTTGCATGCACGTGTTTGGATTTTTTAAAGAAAGTATTCAAGCTTACAGTATTTGGTTAGAATACAGACTTTTGGATCTATAGGTACTGTACTACATTATAAGATCAGTTCAAAGGGCTTGCAAGTGAAACCATTCACATGGCCTCGTAACTTGTTGGCAGTCGTAATGTATACACAGTATTGTATAGTACGATGGTATATATAGCAGATAATAGCACCCTCACTGATGTTAAACATTAAACAAAGAAAAGAAGTGAACAATCCTATGCACTGTAAACAAAAGCTAGCATATCAGCGACTGGGAGGTTTGAAGACGATTTGAAACAGAACGGGGGTTGTGTTTGTAAGTTTGTGGTAAAATGCTGAACTTTTGACACTTCTTTCCTTGTTAGATGTTAGATGCCAGTGTAACTTACATTCTGTAAATGTGTATTATCATGCCTGGAATAAAAAGTTTTGCCTTTCATGGTATTTTCTACTACTTGTGCATATATGCATACTGTACTCCTAAGGTATTGTAAAGTTTAATCTACTATCCATAGTATATATATATCCTAATAATTCCTTATTATGCTCTTTTATAGGAAATTGAGGTTATGCAGAATTCTCTCCAACAGCTGAAAGTTGCACAAAATAAGTTTATGGAGTCAAAGGCCTGTATGGAGAAGTTCACCCCTGAGAATGAAGGTATTCAATTTTCAGCCTTTTGATATACTGTACATGGTGAAATACTGTACATTGCTATAGGCTGCAGTGTAGCCATCTCATGGAAAACATATCTGAGAGGGGCTTCTGGAGTATCCTTGCTTTTGTGGAAGCAGAACATTTTGATTAAAATGAAAACTAATTATCCTTAAATTAATAATTTTATATAAATCTGGGCTTGTAACCCAGAGGTTGCTGGTCAGAATTGAGAACATATGAGGACAGACAGGACCTGATGCTGTTCAAAGGCAAGATGCAGATGTGATTATTAATCAGAATAGTTTCCTGCAAGGAAGAACTGGCTGTGATGATTATACATAAATTTATGTATTATATCATATATTTGTTATTTTTTGGGACTACAGTTGAATATGGTTATGAATATGCATTGTAAAGCTAACGCAGATCAATGTTATGTTTGGTACAATTATAGAATACAGGGCCATTCATTAACTCTTCCCAGCATCCGGATGCGCGGATGCGCGGTGTGTCTGTACATGTCCGTACACGTATGACGCCCTCTAAAATTCCATCACGTATTTCATTTTGACTCCGTATCCGCGCATCCGCGCATCCACCCCGGGAGTACTAGGAAAGGACTTAGATAATTTTCGAAAGTTTCCCCATATACGATACACCATCACATATTTCATTTTGACTCCGCATCCGCGCATCCACCCCGGGAGTACTGGTAATGGACTTACAATTTTCGAAAAGTTTCGACATATACCATCACGTATTTCCAATACTGAAAGTCCCGTATGTACGAAGATATTCCACATCAATGGTGTGTCGTTCTTAAAAGGCATCCGTACATGTGTGACGCCCTCTAAAATTCCACCACAGAAGTACTAGGAAAGGACACTCCGCATCCACGCATCCACGCATCCACTCAAAAAGAAAGAACTGGGACTTTGACATTTTATACTCACATACGTACTGAGGTGAGACTAAGCATCCGCGCATCCGGATGCTCAGATAGTATCATCGAGTGGCCCTGTATTCTATAATAACTCCGTTATGTTTTATCTTTGTCATTGAATAAGGCAGGCATGAGCTTTTTTTCCGCGAATTCGCAGAATATCCGTGATTTCTTTACTACCTCGGGGACAAAAACTATTATCCTAACACACTGTAGCATACGAACACTGGAGCCTATACCGCAATTTTTGCAAATTTTCGTGATTTTTTTTACTCAGGCTCATCCCTGGTAAGGGTGGTGAAGGCTGGTGAGGAAGGGGGAAGGAGGGGTGTGGTGTGGTGGGGTTGAACACCAATGAACAGAAAATAACCAAATCAAGAAGTGAGAAGAAGTTGTACAATGTGATCATAATGGTAGCCAAACTTGAATTGTATTTCTTACCTGTTAGACTGCTCCAAGATACTGTACTTTACATGTGTGTTAATCGTAGTAAAAAAAAAACTAAAAAATTGGTTCTTCTAGATACAGAATGTGTCGAAATCGAATTATATAGAGCCTTCATGGAACTCTGTCCAATGTAAAAAACATTCTTCATACATAACAGTCTCAAATAGCTTAGTTATCATTGTACAGAAATACTGTACCAAGGTGGGAACAACTACTTCATTTATTAATAAACCATGCCAATCCCACCCCACCCCCCCCCTCTCTCTCACATACACAAACAAATGAATCAAAGATAGATTGTTGTGTTTAACAGAAATTATTCTCATTCTCTCATTCATGTTCCTCTATTATTCCTTTGGATTGTGTATCCCACTATATTGTATCTTCATAATGCATTTTTGTTCTCTTTTGTTTCCTTCACAGGAAAACCAGTTCTGGTACCCCTTACATCTTCTGTATCCTTTTACTAAGATTCAAATCTTAGACAATGAGCCTCTTCTGCATACAGAAATACTCATTAGTTTTGCCAGAATATCGAAGCTGGTTATGTGCAGTTTTGGCATTTTGAAGAAAAAAAATTAGGGTTTTATACTGTAAGAGGTTATTGCCTTAACAATTGAAGCAGAACTGTAAAAAATGTTTATCATGTGAAGATCAGGTACAGTATTATATACAATCATTTAAAAGAAATGTCCTTCCATTGACAGGAATTATATTTCTTAGATTTTGGTAGCAGAATCCCTTGGAAACAAAGCCTTTCGTATGGGTAATGTTTTAAATGTAGATATTTAATATTTATATCGTAATATTGTCAATTCCATGATAGAAACATTAATTATGAAGATAATATCTTCTTTACTATTAAGTATCTAATCATTTTTCTCTGTCGTTGACTTGACGAGCACATACTGTGTAGAGTGGGCAAAATCTGTATCAAAATGATAGGAGTCTCAATTTATGAAACGTTTAATAACCTTTGACCTTCTATACTTTACCTTGACATTGTTCTTCAGTTGTATGTTCCTGGGGAGCTGAAAGATGTAGAGAATGTTCTTATAGATATAGGCACTGGTTACTTTGCTGAAAAGGTGAGTCGATAATTGGTTTTCATGTTTCCCAGCCTGGGATACTGTAAACTTAGGGGAAAAAATTATTCAGTCTTCACTGATGGTTTTTTTCAAAGAGCTCAGAGATTCTAAGTAATTTCAATAATATGCTTGGAATGTTGAACTTGCAGTGAAATTAAAAAAAAAAAAATTTTAAGTGTAGCACTGACTCGGGTGAGTACCTTGCGTTGCGTGAGATTGATATGCAAAGATTATGTTAAAATGAAACTATGATATTTTAGAAGTCATGGCATCTGGAGCAAGTAGAATTTTATCAGAATGAATTAAAAAAAGTATCCTTATTGTGGGGATAAACAGTTGAAAGAATAATCGAGCTGGAACCTGGAAGTATCAGTTCAAGACATGATATAGCTGATGTGAACATGACCTTCACATTTAACAATACTATTATAGTATATAGGCAAGTGAGAGTTGTTGTATAAAGGCAAGTGAGACTTTCACGTGTACTGCCAATTTTACACTTATTTTGCATTACGTCTCTATCGTAACTGTGAATGTCTGGTTATTTTTCAGTAATTGGTTTCCTGAATATAAACTGTGCATTGCTTGAAACTACAGTAAAGTCAGTCATACTGGATGTAACTGTACAAAGCTGTTGTTTTTTATTAGGCATGCATAGTACATTCACTGTGGTGACAAGGTCCGAAGTATTTAGTTGTTTCCTCTGCCCGTGTATCTTTCAGGGATCCCCCCATACCACTTTGGAGGGGGGGGGGCAAATGCATGGAGAAATAAAAAATAGATAAAATCTCCATTTAACATGTGGAGTTATTGTAGAGTAACATCAGTAGTAATAAGCTCAAATGCTTATGTGTGTTGATTTTCCCTCCTTAGACATTACCAGATGCTAAGGATTACTTCCAGAGAAAGGTTGAATTTACCACCAAGCAGATGGAGAGAGTCCAACCAATACTTATAGAGAAGTCTAAGATGAGGCAAGGTAAGGAGGAAGCAGAATAGATTAATAGTTGAATTCCTTTAGCTGACTCGGTTTCTTCACAGAATTATTACTTGGTGTTAAACAGACAGGTGAAACCAATGAATGCAAAATCAAATGTGTACTTTAGAAACTACTCTACCAGGGCTGATCTTTAGCCGACATCCAAGATGCTTTAACTTTTGTTTTTGACACAAACTTTCCCCCTTGAAGTGTGATCCAACAGACACTGCAGTGCACTTGTCGAAAGATTGTCAACTTCTTCATCTGCAAGTTTAAAGACTTTGTACAGTAGCAAAGTATTATCAACAGCACCATAGGAGCCACTAGTTATGATCAAATTAAACCAACCACATGAATATGGTCTTAAACATCAATGTAAAAACATTGGTAAGAATGAAGTAGCCCTCACTGCAGTTGCACCGTTTAACTAAAGTATTCTCACAGAGATTTGTTCCCAAGTAGACAACAGACATTTCTCTGGTGACTCGATTGGCTTATGGTGCGCAACAGACTGTCTGAAAATATGAAAGCACACTCATTACTAATTGAACACAAAGCCTCCAAGCTTCAACTAACTGTAAACATTGCCTTGTCTGTTTGGAGATTTTGATGAGCCTATCACATGGCTTTGTAAAACCCACAGTACTTTTTTGCTTTGTTTTTTTTTTGGCTTTTGCAGCAACTTGCATACAGTAAGCTGAAAGATTGCATTTCCTGTGTTCTGTTTTTTAGCTTGAACATCGCTCTCATGAATTATTTATGATTTCATGAATAATATGTCTGTTCCCCATTGGCATGACATTGTTGCTAAGTTTTCATGAGTGGTGAAATTCTCGACAGTTACAGTAAGTGGCACTAGCTCTAAATCTTGATTTAGTGAAGTTTGCATTGTCTCGTAAAGAAATGATAAATTTGGTAGGAAATAACGCACAACTGGTGATGCAGACCGACTGTTATATTTGAACTTTAGGTATGTAAAATTAAATATGATATTCAGTGGGATGGATGTATTCATTTGTGGAAAGGGATTCAGTCAAAGTTTATGAGGAATGGTGATTTTAGGGAAGGGTACTAGCAGAGTTTGAAATTCTTTTGCAATTGTCCCTTGTGCTATGAAATATTTAGTTAGTACTGTAGGAGACAGAGTAAATCTCTGAATTTTTTAAATTTTCTTTGGTGTTTGCAGTTATTACTGAAGTGATGAGCCTTAAGATTCAAGCACAAATGTCACAGCAGCAACCTGGAGGATCCAAATAATAGATTGTGTCACTGTCACTGAAGGAGTCAGGCCACTCACTACAGACTGAATGCACCATCCTTACAAGTTCAAAGGTCATGGTAGTATTACCTTCTCATAGGGCTGTATTTGGCCAGCGTGCAGATTTAATTCAACCTGCTATGTCTAGTTCCCTTGCTCAGATTTATATTATTGTGTGTGTCAAAAACTGGGCTCACATTTTCCACAAGATGTTATGTTTTGGACAAGGATAAGTTAATATAGATCTGTCTTGAAGCTCTAGAGAGATGTTTGTTGTGTGTGGAAGGCTTCATTTGTTATGTATGTATATATGTATGTATGTATTGTGTATACACAGTGCTGTTCTCTTTGCGTGTATATAAATAAATAGCAGAAAGCAGCCACAAGATTGATCCTTCCATCGATTCTGTGGGGAGTTCACATGGCAAATTTGGTTGTCCAAAGAGATTGGTGTTGGATGCAAGGATAGACATGGAGTGTGTTTCAGAGCAAATAAACTGATTCATCTTAAGGTAACCTGCAGTGGTCGTTTTGTTTGTGTAGCTAGTAGTTTACAAATTGGTTTAAGTCAATAAATTTATTTGGTGGGGAGGGGGTGGGGGGGGGTAACAGGGTGAATGTGTGACCTGTAAAAGCAATGCTGGATACCGAAATGCATCGTTTTGCTTTACCGTTAATTGTCTGGATAAAGAGGGAAGATGTTCTGATTTTCTCTGTTTTATAAGTTTCACTCAGAAGTGACACGATCTGCTCGAAATATCACAAGAGAAGCAAGACATAAACCTGACATCTTTAATAGATATAATAAAGGTATAACTTCTCTTGCGAGGGCTTGCAATCAGATATTACTTGCTCAAAAGCGATATTGTAAATGTTGTATATGAACGACACGGGATGTCTTTAAGATAACAATGTCATATCTGTTACTTTTGAATTCCATATAAGTATAAAATGAACAACAGAAAACTGACTGTGAAATTACAAACAGGGGAGATGAACCAAGAGATTTACGGCTTGAATGGGATTCAACCAATACCCTCTGCTGTACTTTGCTTTCAGCCCAGAGGTCAATAGTTCAAATCTTGTTTGTGAAGTAAATTTCTGAGTCATAACTTCTCTTGCAAGGCTTTCAATCAGATCTTCTTGCTAATAAGTGATATTGTAAATGTTTTTATGGGATTGACACAAAGATATCTTGAAGATACAAAGTAAAATCTGTTACTTTTTAATTTTATATAAGTATAAAATGAAAAATAGAAATTATAAAGAAGGGGAAAAGAACAAAAAACTATGGCTAGAATGGGCTTAGACCAATACCCTCTGCTGTGCTTTGCTTGCAGCCCAGAGGTCAATGGTTTGAATCTCGTTCCAGATGTAAATGTCTCTGTTGTTTTCTACCATTTAATAACTATCGTCAACACTTTGAAATGCACCGGTCAGAGCAGATGAATCATTAAATTTGGTCAAAAACGGAAAAACAACAACAAAAGCATGGACAAAATGTAATGAATTGGAGAAAGTCCATAGAAGATTTCTCTGGTTTTTATAAACTTAATAATCGATCAAGCCATAAAGCGATGCGTTGTTCTCCTTGAAACTTGGTGATTGCTAGCCTAACACTGCTCAACTGTATTGTTGTTGTTTTTAATATGAGCCAAGCAAAATCAGGATGCCAGTGCACTGTTACTCTTGTTGTTATCAAATTCCATGAAGAAATTAAAATTTGTTTGTCAGTCCCCCACATTTTTTCTCATTAGTATGACTTTGGAAATGAAATTGGGTTCCAGCTTTGTTGTTCAAATTTTGAAAATATTGTTGTATGTAAAATTCAGACAACAGCTGTCATTGGGGATCAACCACACGCAGATTGGCCTGATTTCAAACCAAGGTTTTTTTGATATAATGGGGATAAGAATCTTTCAAAAGCAAACAAATTTTATTTGGGTTAAAAATAGCGTTCTTTGTTTGTATACAATATTTGTGTCATGAAGTCGAGAAAGTTCTCTTATTGATGGAAATTTCAGTTTTTGCTTATCACTTATGTAGTAATGCCAACTTAGGAAGGATTTTTAAGTTTGTTATATGAAAATATAATTTAACCGAAAAATATGTTAAATATTTTCATACATGTAAGGTTTTAGTTTCTAAAGTTTAACTTTGGATATTTAAAGAAGAAGCTTGTTTTTCTATTAAAAAAAAAAAAGGATTTCAATAACAGACACCAATGCTGTTTATTGGAGTCGGGACAAAATCCAATAAATTCATGTTAATCGAACATTTTTTAATGATTGGTATAGATATTTGTCATAATCTTGCTTTTTGTATTTTTTCAACCAAGAGATGCATGATTAATACTCTCTTTTTACTTTTCTTTCTTCAATGGCTTTGTTTACGATCGTTGTTTTGTCAGGCTACAAGCAGTATAGCATTGCCTGTATTGCATATATACAGTAGTCGTGCTTCTGCATACTGCGTTGTGCACTTGTTGTGTAAGCTGTGTGATGGCCAGTGGCGTCGCTTAGGGGTGACCTTGGGGGGGGGGGCACGTGCCCTCCCAGAAACAAATCGTGCCCCCCAGGTGCTCCCCCCCCAGATGCGATTTGTAGTGTTATAAAAAATACTCAAACAAAACCTTTATCTGCCTCAATTAAAAACATAAACAACGGACAGACTAAGCCTGAAATATCTTGAATATAAAGTTGCAAAATATAGCACCAGATTGCATCTAAGGACCCTTAATGCTCTTCATGAAGGAGGATATTTTGAAAATGAACCAAGGAATTAATTGAGATTGGTGTAATTGAGTGTATGAAGATAGGTTTGATAGTATTGACATGTTTCTTTAAAGGGGAACTAAAAGGCAACAGTTACAAACATGAAACATAGAGAATGTCAATAGAAACACTGGTGCTTCTCCCCTCTGTGTACTTGTTCTGTGTCTGTTTCGAAGCTAGCAAATACTGGAATTTAATGTTTGTTTGAAAAAGGTGCTTTGTAATATCATATATGACATCAAATTCCCTTTTTTGTCTTTTACACTATGGAAATGACTTTTATGACTTCAGAAACTGCAAGCCTGATATGGCTTTAATAATGGCCAGGAATCGAATAATCAGTCCTTAATAATTAATCAGATATCGCAAATTGTTAACCATCCTAATCGCACAAGAAACAATGCATCAAATTAACAACATGATTTCTTAGGTGTAAAGGATATCGCAGGATAGAATGAATATAGTGAAGTATTTAATATTGAAGCAACCACACTAGAAACACATCTGGGAGTGAGATCTGTTTTCCTGAGTTTGTTTTTACATTTAAATTGTTGCAAATAAGACATTTTCTCTGATATTGCTTTGAGGCTAGCGGGGGAAGTGAGTAGTAACTTTTTGTGGTTTTTTTCCCCTTCATATTTCAACGTTAATGACTCGGAGAATAAAAAACTGATATTGAGTTAATCGACCTTGGTAAGATGTTAAATCTCTATTTTTACCTTGATGTCCTCAAGCCAATACAGATAAATGAAAAGTCGATAACGTCATATTTGTAACAATTATATGTTGTTATTGTCTCAGAAAGCCACATTTACAAGGCCATTTACAGAACGATTCTTCCTGAATCTTATTATAATTTTTGACCTGAGGGAAATTGATATGTAAAGGCGAAATTTGAAGAAGTCGGATTGTGTTAATTTTAGTAACTTGTCGTGCGATACTGGAAACACATATGTCGTAACAAATACAGTTAATATGTTTTGGATAGCCAAGTTTCATATCAATTTAACTGACTAAAAACTTCTCATGATACTAGTATAAAAGGTGTGAATCAGCCGATTTAATTTGATAAGTTTCCACAAGAAACGTATGGATTCGTTCAAAACTTGGTGAGAAAAAAACTATGTAGAAGCACGGTTAAGTTTGATTATTTGCAACCTTGTGTTGAATAATGCTCCACTGGTTCAGTTAAACTACACAGAGTTAATGACAACAAGCATTAGGAATAGATACAACGTGGGATTCAAGAGTAGGGGGTGGGGAGGGGGGGTAGGAGGGTGTTAAATAACGCTCCACTGGTTCAGTTAAATTACACGCAGTTAATGACCTCAAGCATTGGGAATTGATACAACGTGGGATTTATGAGTATGGCAGGGGGGGGGGGGGTGTTGAATAACGCTCCTCTGGTTCAGTTAAATTACCCGCAGTTAGTAACAACAAGCATTGGGAATAGATACAATGTGGGATTCAAGAGTAGGGGGTAGGAGGGTGTTGGATAACGCTCCATGTTCAGTTAAATTACCCCCAGTTAGTGACAACAAGCATTATAGGAATAGATACAATGTGGGATTCAAGAGTATGGGGTGGTGGGTGTTGAATAACGCTCCACTGGTTCAGTTAAATTACCCACAGTTAGTGAAAAACAAGCATCAGGAATCGATACAACGTGGGATTCAAATGTGGGGAGGGGTGAGAGGGGGGGGGTGTTGAATAACGCTCCACTGATTCAGTTAAATAACCCGCAGTTAGTGACATCAAAAATTTGGAATAGATACAATGTGGGATTCAAGAGTAGGGGGAGGGGTTTGGAGGGTGCTGATTAACGCTCCACTGGTTCAGGTAAATTGCCCGCAGTTAGTGACAACAAGCATTAGGAATAGATACAACGTGGGATTCAAGAGCGCGGAGGGGTGGCGCAAAAAGCGAGCGCCCCAACCCCCACCCCCCCCCCCCCTCGTCTTCTACAGTCTTCCTTTAGAGAGGCAACAATCTACAATATAATCCAATAATACTATACGCGTACCGTACAGTATCAATTTATGTATTTAGCCGTCAAAAGCAGGGGACCTTCCATTCGATTTATCTCCGACGCCGGTCTAAATAAACCTTATTTCTATGTTTGTTTCCATGGCAAGGGACGACGATGATGTGCAAATTGCAAAAGATTAAAAAAAGTTGCAATCGATATATGATAGATATTGCTTTGCTTAGTTTGGGTTTTGATTTGGCTGCGGTAGCGGGGTGCACTCCGGTCCCTTTTTCATTCCCATAAAAATAACCTCTTTTCCCTTAAGCTATCAGATTCGGTTCTGTTTGTAACCAAGACGAAATAAAAAAAAACAGTAAGTAACAGGAATCCTTTTGAGGGTGTTTTATCAAATCTACACGTCAAGTTCACACTACAGGGTTTTATATCACACAATCAGAAAGCATGAAGCATCACAGTAAAACGACAACCACTCCAGCCATGATTTCACTTAACCCACAAGTTTGGTCTAAACCTTATTCAAGAAGCTGGAATATCGATCGTGTAGATAAGTGCTGTTTTAATGTTTAACGGTCTACCAATGTCCTTGGTGACTATATCACAGGTTGTGAACGCATATAGTCAATGTTGACCGTCATTCTTGATGCAATGCTTCATGAATTTAATGTATAAATTGAAGGAGATCTCATCTTGACGATTCGATCGGTAATTTAAAATAACACTTGCAGTCTTTTTTTCTTCAGTTCTTGATTTTTTACGCTTCTTTTTAGTCTTCAGATAACAATTTACGATTGAAGAAAATAGCGATTTTTAAAGCTTGACAGTGTACAGTTACCGTCTGTCAGTCGGTGACGTACAACTTTGAGTTTCTCAAGAAAGAGAAGCTATTATTCTATAAGAAGGACGTTTATTTTGAAAAGACAGATACCAAAGTAACATGTCAGCAGTAATTTACTGTAGATACATTGGAACGCGGCTGTCAATGGATGTAAAAAATCACGATGTATCAGTTAGGACAATCGCTTCCTTGTCATAACGGCCATTCACTTATCGCGGCCTTACGTAAAATTATGGAAAGCCGTTTTACTTTGTAACCGCTGAGTTGTTGATATGGTTTGCTAACTTTGCTTTACACGTTGGATGGAAAAGTTGAAGCGTTGAGTACTGAACGGCAATACTGGTTGGAGACTATTATTAACAAATGTAGAGCTGCTAAGTGACCAGCAACTGGCGGGTTAGACGCAAAATTCCACTTCACGACCGGTTTAGTCCTTTTGGGACTCATCAGGCGAAGGTAGGAATCGAACCCCGGATCTTGTGTCACGAACCGAAGTCAGTACCACCGGCCGTGAAGTGGAATTTTTCTGGTGTGTTATTCTTTATTTATTTTACTATATATCTGTCATACGACTTGCTACACATTCATTTCTTATATATATATATATTATGTATGTATATATATATATATAAATATATATAATATAAATATACATATCATATAAATATACATATTTATATATATATATATATATATTCATAGATTCATACCCAACGTGTACTGTTCACAAAATACAGCGATCCAGACACGATATTTCGTTTCCCGGTGTTTGATATTTTGAGTACAGTTTGTTCGACTTGAAGCTCAAACCGTGGAGTTGTTACAGTCCAACATGATCAGATCTACATTTGACATCAAACATTTCCAAGTATGTAGCAGATTCTATGGATATGGGAGATTCGTAATGTTTAAGAACTACACAGTTACATAATGGCGTGCAATGCAATCGAACCCAGTTGGGACATTTTTTTTTATTATATTATGCTTCAAAGCACTTGTACATATTCTTCTTGACATTTTAGAGTTGTAGCAATTTCATTATACGACCATGCGAACAGAAGTGTAATGGTATAACGTCATGCACAATACGCGTATATATGCAGCAGCCCAACGGAAATATGTTTGCCTCAGTAAACCGTCTCATTAGGAGTAGAGAAGTGGGTTAATGCTCACCTCGGTGGGTCAACCCACCCCCCCCCCATCGAAATGCTTCTCAGGGTACTATGAATGTTATGTTATGTTTAAGAGTTTCTTCGGAACCAATTTATTAATGTTCTTTTAAAGCCAGGCTCCGTTATACACTGATGTATGTAGTCAGGCGCGTAGTCAAGGGGGAGGGCGAAGGGGCGACCGCACCCCCCCCCCCCTTGAGCATATTTTTTGTATTTTTTTATGATATCGCTAGTAATTTCAAAATGGAAAATGCTTAGATGCAACTGATAAGGCCTGGGAAGTGCCATTTCCAGCGATCTGGGAGGCATTTTCGGCCAAAATGTTCTTGTGCGCTTCGCGCGAACATATGGTGGCGCTACGCTTACATATATAGTTTGCCTACAAGCTTCGCCCCTCCCTTGGAAAATTCCTCGCTACGCGCCTGTATGTAGTTCAGCATTAGGTTACAGATCTCTTATAGTGGAACAAGATATATTGAAGCTTGAAGAACTTTCCAAGTTAATCGTGGGCCCACACGGTGCCTGCTGCTTTCAACGCTACCAGCCCTACTGAAATAATAATAATGAATGACAGACTGGTCGTTCAAGAACACATTTTTTTTCCTGTTCGACCCGGATAGGTGATTCGTGCATAATCCAATTTCAGGGAAGCAGCCATTGCGGAGGAAGTCATGTCGCAATTAATATAGAAACCTTCCTTTTCAATTTAGTGTTGTAGTTTCAACATGCTCTAGGCGGCCATCGGCATTTGATGTACTCTATATTACATCTTGTTTGTGCGGACTCGCTTTTGTAAGGTCAGTGGTGACTGGATAATAAAGTTGATGGTTAGAAGATGTCGTGAACACTTAGGTATTTCATAACTTATGCTTATACTTCCATGCATAGGGTTTCGATCCACTGAGTTGGCCTAGCTTTTTATTACTTTTCAGGCTGCACGGAGTAACTATGATCTATAGCCGACTATAGTAGCTTTATAGTTCATCTATTCAGTGATTTGATTTATTCTGTCACCACGTTTCCGTAGCCTCCAGACAAAATGCAAACACATCGTGATTGTCGCAGACGATACTTTGAACTGTTGCGTTGTTATTGCATTAAATATTACAAGGGTTAGTCAGTCTACCGGCAAGAATCTATATTGCTTTAAAGCTGAATTTTGAGTTCGAAGTTGACTGCCAATCAGGAACATTATGTTGCTTTGCCATATACATACAGTTCAATAATGTGGACATGTTTTGAGTGGAGTAAACGTTTCCTTATCTAGTCCGGTTTTGTAAATATATTCACGTTAAAAAATATGTGTGAAATATGTCATGTGGAAGTCTCCTTTAATACAATAAAAACGATGATGACGTCATCTCCTTAGTTCCGGTCTAATTGTTAACATTAAAGCTTACCAGTGTTATTTTATAAGTTCGGTATATGTACGTAAACAACAGAGAATCCAACGATGGAATCGAACATTTTATTTGTAATGGTCCCTTGGAGTAACCAATTGAAATTTGCAATAAATCGCAACAACATGCAGGAAGATACAGAAATCTTTGAATCTACTGACCATAATTATTTACTTGCGTCTACCTTTAAAATGCTGCTGTGCGGAATCTATTATTAATTCCGAAAATGATGAAACCTCAAGGCGTCAATGGGACACGACCCCTACCCACCCCCCCCCCCCAACTTACCCCGAAGAGATACCTTGTGGTGGGTTCCTGGACCACACGTCGATGTGCCTTCGCGATCCGCTTCAATGAACCGTATTCTGCCCACCACCTTTCTCCAGCAACGTTGCTCTCTTTTTGTTGTTCCCACCCCTACCTCACTTCCATGGCGACGCCATTGCATGAGCCTCTTTCTCTGATGAGTCTGGCAAGAAATACAAACTATTATAGAATTGTAACCTGCGCTATTGGACGTTGTTTTTCAATCGTTCTTATAGTCACATAAGCTTTTTTTTTTGGGACGATATCCATAGGCGAAGGAGCCCAATTTGTTTTTTTTTGGGGGGGGGGGGGGCGGGGGGCTGTGACGACTTGCTCGAAAATTCAACATCTTAATGTAACTATCATATAGCCATACATCGGTTATTGCATCGCATGCCAATTACATACAATCTTTTGCCGTGTTATTAGCCTTCCATATTGGTTACAAGTTATGGGCAAGTCGTTACAATAATAACGATAATAATAATATGAGTTTAACCATTGAAAAACACATTGCAATTTACTTTTCTTTCAGTAGGTGCCCGAAAATTCTCAGCACATTGCCCGAATTTTCACAAAAATATTTGGATGGGGGGCTGCAGCCCCCCCCCCCCCCGCCTCCTATGCCTATGACGATCTCCTGCACTCCTGAACTTAATATACTGGGGTACTCAAAGTGATGGCTAATGAAGTTATGCTTTTGTGTACTCAATGTACACATTATAAAATAAACGGGAAGAGAGAAAACGAGAGAAGGTGCGAATAATAGTTTATTGCTACCCATGATTTAGGCTAATACAACTCAAACGACCGTGAACATGTTTCAATTAGACGTGCCGTAGACATTTTGATACAGTATGGATATATACATATCGTGGGCGTATGTCATGTCGTCATCAACAGTTCTTTAACGTTACTGTCTCCAAAGGTAAACAAACCTGTAAGAGAAGACACCACTTTGGCGAACATGAAGCCCAGCGGCGTGCACAGGATTTCAATTGTGGTGAATGGTGGAATCTAGTACCCCCCCCCCCGCCCCCACCAACCCCAACTGATTTAGGCATAGGGGCTGAGCATATGGAATGGCCAGAGGCGAATGATTTTATTAATGAGGTGATGTACTCACTCCTGGGGTCATTTTATCCGATTCCCATAATGGTCCGTTCCATGTTTGGCCCAACCAACATTTGCCCACCCCGTCTTCACGTTCATGACTATAATGAACTGAGTGGGCATATTATAATAACTTGTATTTGCGCCTCCCAAACCTCCGTCACAAATCCATCTTTACACAAAAAACTCTTCTTTTTTTTATAACACCGGCTTCCGCATATAATGCGCTTAATGGCAACGACTTCTTCGGGAAAATTAAAATTGCATTATTTGTGTATATAATTTATGAAATCTGTCGGATTGGTGTCTTTAATTTTTTCATATCTTTATGTCATATTGCTTCAGAAACAAGGAGCAGAAAATAACTCCCTGTCATCTTCGTTTAATTTGCGCCTCCAAATTTAATATAGATACCGATGTTATTCCGTTAAATCCTCTTACAATTAAATTATCTAGGAAGTTGACAAGTTCTGTTCGTGTGGTTTTATCCTAATATGCTTGATAATCTTATCTTGTTTAGATTACATATCTCCAACGCCGTTCGACAAACGACTTTGGGCGCTTCTTGATAAGGAAAACAAAAAACATATATATATATATATATATATATATATATATATATATATATATATATATATATATATATATATATATATATATATATATATATATATAGATGTAGATGTAGATGTATATATATATATATATATATTATATATATATATATATATATATATAGATGTACAGATATATATATATATATACACACATATATATATATATATACACTCAAGGAAGAACCACACACATATATATATATAGATATGGATATAAATATTGATGTAGATGTATATATATATATCTATATATATATATCTATATATATATATATATATATATAATTTTCAATAATTTGACATTTATTCAGTGAAGCAGCAAAAAAAAAAAAATTATTCAGTGAAGCAGCAAAACTGTCAAATTAGCATTCATTATTGCTTTTTTTTTTTTAAAGATGGACAAAATAAGTAATTCTTGAGTTTCAACAAGTTTCAATATGGCTGTGCATTAAAATGGAATAGGAAAAGGTCGCGGGTAGAATTTTAGAGGAAAGACGTTTCAAGTAAAAATGAATAATATCAAAATTGTATATCGCAGATCAATGTTAAGTGTCATCGGAAATTGTTAGCAAAGCCTTATACTGCCTGTTTTCTCGCTTCAATTCGTATAGCAAAACCAGTTTCATGGAAATCGTTCCTCTTTAAATTTCGTAAATTTCAGATAATGAAGTAATAAGTTTATTCAGTGAAGCAGCAATACTGTCAAATTAGCATTCATTATTGCTTCTTGTTTTTTTAGAGATGGCCAAAAGAAGTAATTGTTAAACCTTTTAGAAGCTATATTAGTGTAGGCCTATATGTCTATCATTCATCCGACGATAATTGGCGATGCTGTATACACGTGACAATAGTATACGGTAGGCGGACCGACACAATGAATTTACGTAAACTTCTCCCTAGTGAATGATTCTACCAGTCTCGACAACAAGTGATAAATATGTTACCATAGTAACCGCTGCATCACTGCTGTTCATTCTCTTTCTGGTAAAAATAAAATACATTTTTAATCAGAAAGCCGAAATATACTTGGTTCATCCATGCTGACGTTATATATGATAAATGTTCTATGTAAAAACGTGCGCAAAAAGGAATTACTAATGTCACTGTTGTTGACTGCAAATGATCACGATATTTAATTGTGCTAATTTGAACGTTATCAAGAATAAATGTTCCAAGATTTACTTTGATTTATCGATATTTTCACAAAGTTTCCCGACATCGAAATTCATAAAAAATGAAAAATAAATAAAAATAAACGTTGTAGGGTTATCAGTATCGGATCCATGATTTGAAAAGGAGGGTATGCGATTTTGCGAGCCATGAAGCTGACTATCATTTGGTGGGTTTGGAATCCTGCCCCCTATTTCCACCAGCATAGAATTGTAAATGACTCATCTGAGGTATATCCAGGCTATTAATTAGGTATTTAATTAATAACTACTAATAACTACTTTTAAATATTTCTGTGGGGTCGATGAGGAAGGAGGGTGTACCACCCCTGGATATTGATGTCAATGTACATGGATCTATATACTTAGTGTGAAGAAGCTCATCCAAGCGTTACTTTCGGCACACAGTCAAAAAGGGTTTAAACTTTGACTTATGGTGACCTCGAACGACCTTTGACTTCCATATAAGCTTGTATTCTCTAAAGGTGTATCCACATACCGAGTACGAATTTCACTCGAATTTCACTCTGTATTTTATTACCATGGTTACATGCTTGTCAGACTTTGAACTCTGTGGAGTTCAATTTAACTTTGGAATAACCGAAAGTTTTAGGATGTTGTACTTAATTGCTAAAGTGGATGTACAATTAAGTTTGAAATTCAGCTAAGATTTGCGATAACAACGAGTTCAGAACTTTATCTTTGTTATCCGACGATGACCATTGACCTCCGCCAATTTGAATAACCTTGGAGAGCCTCTGCCGTCACTTTCCAAATTGCATCGCGAGAAGTACTGACACCCGCATTGTGTCTATATGTCTATATAATGAAGCATATGTCAGCCCCCCCCCCCCCTCACCTGCCCCACCTCCCCAATCAGTTGCGTCAGGAGGACGTCATGTGTTCAGTCTGCCCTTACCGTCGCTTCAACAAGAATTGATTAAATTGCGAATTATTTGCTTAAATATTTATAACAATATCCCTGCGATACATAATTTTATATGTATATGAGCTTCGTCCTCTCTCCATATATACACTCAATGCAACTAAAGCATGCATGGTGCGATGTGAACATCTTTAGTTAAGATAAATATCCATTGATTCGTGACCATGTTCGCATGATACTCCATTAACCAGTTAGACCCCAACCAAATATCGAGATCAAGAAATGCAACCATACATATTTTAATATATTTTCTTCGCCTTCTGGGGAATATTATACGAAAGGTGTGTAAGTTATGGGGGTAAAAGGTATGGCCACGGATGACGGTATTTAAGGATATAGTTTGGTAATATTCGCGCGGGAATATGACGACGACACTAGCTAGTCGCCATAGGTGTTGAGGTATCATATTAGCATATTACTTGTTGATAAGCTGGTCACTCAGGTATACACGTGTAACTTGATGCCTGCAGAGGTAAGCCATCTCCCTGGAGTAATTTCTCTTTGATCGCTTGGATGTGAAATGCAAATATTATGAATATTGTTATTATGAGTACACGATCGTATACATGGATAAGGTTTACCGCTTATTATCACATTTAGGTTTATTATAGTGAAGGGTTTATCTCTTGGATATCTGCTCGTGGCGATGTGGATGATTCGTTGAGACTTACTGTAAGTCGGTAATTATTTATGATCGCAACATGTCATATGCGCCACATGGCAATGTTTTTTTCTAAATAAGATCAACGTTTTAATTTAAATTGAACTATATATATATATATATATATAAATATATATATATATATATATATATATACATATATATAGTTGATATATAATATATAGTTGATATATATGTACATAATTGATATATATAGATATATATGTACATAATTGATATATATATATATATAAATATATATATATATATATAAATAAATAAATATATATATATATATATCAACTATGTATATATATATCAACTATGTATAAATATATATATAAATATATATATATATATATATATATATATATCAACTATATATATCTTAACTATATATATCAACTATGTATATCAATTATCTATATATATATATATATATATATATATATATATATATATATATATATATATATATATATATATATATATATATATATATATATATATATATATATATATATACTTCAATTTAAATTAAAACGTTGATCTTTTGCCGGTGGATATATTTTGACCAATTTGACGTCTATTGTAAATATTAATCAAACTATACATAGCCTGTACTGTATAGGCTATAGAATTAGACTGTCAAAATTTCCGCCTAATGTATATTAATAAGTGATTAATTAATGATTGCATTTCGGTGTTGACAAACTTACACCATATATATTTTGGCTGTATCAGTTACGACATTGAGCAGAATTAACGATGAATATGAGATATTATTACCGTCATATTTTGATGAAGGATACTTACTCATTCATCTGTTTTAGTGTTTTGACTCTGCAGTGTTGACAGTATAGCAAGCCTTTACTAACGAGTAATTTCCTGTTCTAAACGAATAAACGTTCAAGCACGGAAGTGGCTAAATTTGGCAATTTATTTAGTTCGCGACAATTTTCTTTTCATTTTGTAGAAAATGTCACAAATATAGCAGGCTGACATCGGACAATCTCGCAGCAAGCTCTCAGTTGCCTATAATTCCGTGTATAGGGATGATTTTCCTTTCCAACTGCACATGCGCAAAGGTGAGGCAAGACGAAACTCACCAGACAAAAACAGGACATATACCGCCTAGATAAAGACAGGCTAGATACCGCGTAGATACCGACTATAGATACAGACAGGAGATAAAAATTGGATACCGCCTAGATACAGTCATCCACACATGCATGTCGCGTATAAATACCGATAGGTTAGATACCGTTTACAAACATATATGACCTATACCAGCCCTAGATACCGATAGGTTAGATACCGTCTACACACATCTATGACCTATACCAGCCCTAGATACCGATAGGTTAGATACCGTCTACACACATCTATGACCTATACCGTCCCTAGATACCGATAGGTTAGATACCGTCTACAAACATATATGACCTATACCGTCCTTAGATACCGATAGGTTAGATACCGTCTACAAACATATATGACCTATACCAGCCCTAGATACCGATAGGTTAGATACCGTCTACACATATCTATGACCTATACCGTCCATAGATACCGATAGGTTAGATACCGCCTAGATACCGTCATTGATGACTATCAGACTAACGATGTTGACTGGCGAAGTGATTATGTAGGTATATGATACACGCTATTACAGTATACATGAGTGCGGATCAGTTAATTTGATTATTACAAAAACATGCAGGTGGAAATATGGTTAAAATATCGTCAGAGAACTTAGTATAAACCAATTTAAATATAGATAGTTATTTATATAAAGAATAAATTACATATGGAATTGACACATGTTCATACGTCTGTTGGTAGGCTATATTATAGAAATGTATCATAAACACATGCAAGATTAATCATATTGTTTAGATGAAACTGTGATAAATTTCTTACTATTTCATATATGACGAATGACTTGGGAGTAACGATCATACCAAGTAACACTACGTCCCATATTAGCAACAGGCTAAAGATGACATTCATATTGTTCTGTATGACTTTAAGATTATTCCTACCTCTCTCAAATTATGGAAACGACTTAATGGCTGTATGCATAATATGCCAGTTAGTATAGCGTAATCACCTGAGTGTGTTACAAATCACTATATAGAGACACGAGATAGATATACCGGCTTGGTAGAATGTATAGCTACACGCCATATACTGGAAATACTGAGTGGAATTATACATTTGATATAAGATCATTTACATATAGAAGCATAAACAAGCATCGCTTGATGTTATATTAATAAGATGCTCAAGTAGGCTATGTCACCATGGCAACTTGTCAACCCCCAAAGCATTTCATAAAAGCTCAAATGCTGTCACAGGTGCTTTTATACGTGTTGACACAATTTTAGCATATCTTGGCAATATTTGTATAGTAAATTGCCCCTTGAGCAAACACCACAAAGTTATAAATTTGGAAGTTTGTGAACTGAACCAAATATCCGTATCCAACGATTGACTCAAGCACATCCGTGTAAAATTCTCATTTCGTTTGCTTCCCTCCTGATACTAACTATGATATTAACCGTTGAATATTTATCATCCCCTCTCGGCGATAAGCCCACGCACAGTGATTATCATAAGATATAATATAGGCGCAAATACTATAAAAGTAAAATGGCGCGAGAGTCTCTAAAGGATCATTTTTAAGGCTATTTACAAAAGTAATTGGCTGATGCGGATTGGATGATGGTTTGTCACTTCACATGTTGACATTGCATGAGGACATTTTATCGAGAAGAATTTCGCAGACGATTTTCGACAATCATGTACGAACATGAAATCCTCGTCTCGCCTATACTTCGGCTTACAAAGCTGGTGATTGGTCAAAATTGACCACTAGTCCTATTTGAATACACAAGAAACTCTTTCGGGATTGGTCGATCGCTACTGCCGGCCGATTAATTCAACGATTAGGTTATATCAATTAACGTGTTAAATATTAGCACAGGAATTTAATTTTGTATATGTAGACATACACAATAGCATTTGTTCAGTACTAAAAGAGTACCATACAAAATCGTGCGTTGTCTCAGTTTTAAAACAGCCTTTGAATATTACGATGTTTCAATAGTACGAGCATAATTATTGGCTGTACGTCACACTCCCCACCCCCCCCCCCAAACTCCCCCTTCCCCAAACTCACACATACACGTCTACCAACCCTAATGTGCCAGATGATCAAAACTGGTCACCTTTAATCCAGAGCATGTTTACTCACTGTTACTTCATAGTCAATAGTCATAAGCCAAATTGGCCCGTTGACCTCCCCGAAGATTATAAACAATCTTAGGTTTGTAACCTTTTCTAATGTTAATCCGGTGCCTGCCATCTTCGAGTAGCTGGGCTGCAGAACGGCCGGACCAATTGGTTAAATTGTCAATCCATCGTAAATGCGGTCGGCCTGGCTTACGTTTGTAACCACAGGGTAGCCCACAGAGTACAGCACATGTAAGGTTACTGTTACTTCAGATATTTTCATTTGATCCACCTCATAATTTGATCCACCTCATAATTTGATCCACCTCATAATTTGATCCACCTCATTATTTGAACATCATTTAGAGATTGTGAGCCTCTATAGTAAGATACCTTTTAAGAACAGTCAAGCAAGGGATATAGCTTGGGCACGAAAACCAAACGACCTTAGCATCGAGACTGTGACCATGTGTGTGTGATCCTGACGATGTTATGTTAAAATGTGTATCACGAATCTTACTAGGTAATGTAATTTCAAAAAAGTGTCGCCATTTGTAACCTACTTAGAGGCAATAGAGATGACTTTTAATGGCAGCACAGATATGCTGTAAATGTGGTCATGAATTATATACCTTGGTTCAATCGGTAGTCTAGCCACGTAATGGATAAGTGCAGGCAACCGAGGACTGCATAGCGGTCATGTTAACACGTGCTGCAATATTTAGGAGAATTGTCTGGTACATTTTCTGAAATCATTATTCATTTCTAAATAAGGCATTGACGATGTATAGACATGTATAAACCACAAAGGCAGTCTCATTAGCGAGAGTACGTAAACTTATGTTAGACGTAAGACTAAAGGTACAGCCCATTTGTGGATCAACCACTGCGCAGTGTAGGGAAGGGGAAATGTGGTCCAGCGAGATAATCGGAATTGTTTTTGTATACTATATATAATCATATACCAATGGCGTGCGAAGGTTGGGGGGGGGGGCTAGGGAGCCATGGCCACTGCCGTGTATGCGACAATACATGGTGCCCCTCAATTCAATACATATATACATACAAACATCAAATTACCAATGTAGAACAGGCAAGGTTGCGTCCTATAGTGACAATATGCACTTTTAACTCCATCATCCGAGTCCCCACTTTCAGAGGGACAAAGCAAATTCAGTTCTCTAACGTTTCTTATTAAATGGTTTCCATGCTTTAATCTTCCCATGAATCAACAAGGACATGGTATGGGATCATGGTTACCATGGAGACTCACAAGAACATTTCCATAGCAACAAGGATGATGTAGAGAAGGGTATTAATGTGACAGAAATCAATACGATCGACGGCCCATACAGAGGTCTTGTTAATGTTCACATTAAAGATAAAAACAGGAACACGTATAAACTTCGTTAAGGAATGCAGTTTATGGTCGGCTTGGTTTGATGGTGCATCTCTATACTGGTAAAGAAACATTTCGATTGAACTAGTTTCAAGAGACCTTCGGTCATGAAGAAGGTACCAGGCGCGTAGCCAAGTGGGGGGGGGGCGAAGGGGGCAGCCGCCCCCCCCCCCTTTGAGCATATTTTTTAATTTTATTTTTAATGTTTTTATGATATCGCTAGTAATTTCAAAAGAGAAAATGCTAAGATGCAACTTACAAGGCCTGTGAAGTGCCATTTCCAGCGATCTGGGAGGCATTTTCAGCCAAAATTTTCTTGTACGCTTCGCGTCAACTCATGGTGGCGCTACGCCTAGATAGTTTGCAATGCCGTATCTACGGCTCTGATAATTTGCCTGCATTTTCGCCCCTCCCTTGGCAAATTCCTGGCTACGCGCCTGTATTAGACGCGTTTTGTACGGCATTTATAACCTTTATCATATAACTTATGCAAGTAAATGAGTGACATTTTCCATTGATTGTTTTCACCTTGGATTGGGCAGGTTGGATAATTGTTCCAATTGTGCGGTATGGGGATAAAAAGCTATACTATATCCCAATGACTGCAGCATATTCATATGTTAATGCATCCAAATATTTATGAAGAAAATCGGGTGTATACATTAATCAACTTTGTCGGAGTGTAACTATGGCAACCCACCTGTTTGCTTCAAGTTCACGTTTGGTACAAACCATATCAAATATTATATTCACGAAAATGATACATATAGGAATTGAATGCAAAATTTCACCTGGATGCTATAGAACGTTGTTCCTCTTCAGTCAGGGGGTCAAAAATAAAATTTTCTTCTGGACTTAGCGAAGTATCCTTCGTAATGTTGATGAACCATCTACAGTGTATTGCATTAATGAACTCATTACAATCAACAATTCTCAACTATTCGATGTTAATTCCTGTTATGTGTACTTTTCAGTTATAACAATGTTATGTTAATTACGTAAATGTAAACATTGTATTGGCGGCAATATAGAGCAAGCTTTATTTGCACTTGTGGATTACGTAATCGGTATTGTGTAGAATTTAATTGACATACGACGGTCGGCATACTTGGTAGATTAAAGGCTTGGCAAAGGGGTTTGGGAAGTCTTCACCTAAAGCTCTAGAGGAAATAATACATAGTAAGTGTCTCACGATATTGGTCGTATGGGAAAGGGGACTATAGGCCAGGGTCAGTTGAATATATCGGTGTGTGCGCCAATACTTCTAATTAGAAAGGTTTACGACGCTACACATGTACTCTGCGCCGTGCAGAACCGAACTAATGAAGGCGGGTGACAAGAACCTCATGGCGTAAAGTTGTTGACACTCTTTGATTATGCGTGAGTACATAATATTCTTCATACTTCTCCTATTAAAGGCATTGAAGACTCGCGCACAAAGAAATACCTCATGCCGGTAATCTGACCTAGTTTCGAATGAGGTGTAACAGAAGTGTTAGACACCACCATCGACCCCAGAAAATACACACAAAGCTTGCTACCGTCGGTAATTAGACACTAGTGTACAGTCAATACATACAGCTACGGTCAATACCCACAGCACAGTGTACATAGCAGCGATGTACATCTCAGGTCTAGATAAAAGATAACAAGGTATCACGTTTCATTACTGTCTGTATTTTGTAGCGACAAGAAAATAAACTTCACTTGCAAGCAACGGAAAGTTAACTTTTACAGATGGCGGCACGCGGATTGGGGCGAGTCTTCAATACCTTTAAACATTATTAAACCTTCGTGAGGATGTTACAGGTCAAAGTAGGCCTAACTCTTTGAAGAGAGAGAAAGAGAGAGAGAGAGAGGTGGAGAGAGAAGGAAGCTATATGGTACTACGTGGACAGATGTAAGGCCATGCAGGTATATAGAGGAACGCACATATCAACGCCTGCAATATATTTATTATATCCTTAAAACAAGGGAAAACATTCACTAAAACAAAGTACTGTTATATTCCTGTCTGATTTATTTGATTCTTATGGAAGAAGACAAGATACTTTAAATTTTCATATCGGAATTCTCAACTCTTTTCTTTGATTCGTTGTAGAGGGGCGTGGACAAAGGGTGGGTGTGGTGGGTGTTATGACCCGCCTCCGTCAGTCGGGGGCAAATTAGCACAACTTTGCGTTTTGATCTAGTTATATGGCCCTAATGGATAGTCTTAATAATATGCCTCAGAATGCACCTGTTTGACCTCTTAACTTGTATTTCGGGGAGGACCACCAGCACCCCTACACGGGCGTACCATTCAACGACCCCACAGTCGCATCCCTCATTTGTCAAATTTTGGATACCCCTGCAGCTCCTTTCAGAGAAGTTTCCGTGACCCTACCTAATCTGTCGGGCAATTTGCAACCCCCCCCCTCTCCCCACACACACTCCTTGAAATCTTGTGCAAGTCACTGGATGAATATCTACTTTGTTACCTATTTACGGTTATTCTGTTCTGTTCAGTTCAGTTTATTCAATTATTAATTAGAAACAGTTTATAAATAGGAATCAAAATTAAGAAAAGATATGAAAACCGATGAGAATTGAGAAAGTAAAGGTTAAACAAACAATGCAGAAAGTATTGGCAAACTATAGGAACAGAATACGTTTAAAGAAGTCAATGTTAAGGGAGTAGAAATATGATAACCAAACTTCTAATACTTCAGATAAGATTGATAAAAACAAAAAGAAATGAACAGTCCTGCATGAGTTTTTTGTTTTCTAAACAGAAGTACATTCTAAAAGTTGAGGTTTTATCATACTAAGCCTACGTCAAATTCATCAGGTCTTTTGTTACTACTTTCTCGGTTGTTATAAAACATTATTACCATTCAACAATATATATTTGCTTCCATATACGTAGTAATAACAGCGTGTTTCCTTTATGAGGTGATTACCCATCAGTGTATTTCACTGCAATAAGGTTTACCCTCGTTAGTATATATGTATACCTAGGCTATAACTGTTATGAAGTGATAATAAGAGCTATAATTTAAGTGGATGCTCTTTAGTAATAAATGACATGTGTTAATGCTGGCATGAGTGATGATATATCATGCATGCAGTCAAAAAACTAAATTGAAAGAAAACATTACGACTAGGCGACAATATGATCGAATGTTGTTAAAGATTCTACATTTAATTTAACATAAAAATGATGATGAAGCAATAAGTATGTTGAATAGTTTATTGATGTGTAGGAATAAATATAGATAGGAGTATTAACTGGAGATGTGTGCGACAATTTGTTTACTCAAAAACGAAGTAAAAATTCTACACGCAGGGAAGTGATGGCTTAAATTCCCTGTACACCCTCAGTAGCAGAGACACTGGTGGTGTTATGAAGATAGAGGGGCAATTGAAGGGTAGAAGAGGGGTGAGGAAGGGGATGGGGAATCCACCCTGATATAAAAACATCTAATTTTAAGAAAAATACATGAATTTAATCCAGGCGTTCAATCAAGCATGGTGACACCCCTAACTCCTTTCTCACCCAACATACCCTGCACCAAATTCCTATCTTTTTCCCCAATGACGTAGTAATGAACCTCTCACTGAAGAAGTATCATTGACCATTTGAATCTGGTGCAAATTTAGTTAAATTTGCGTTTTTATTTAATATAGAAGACTAGAGGGACAAACTTTACCACTTGTAAGTTCGTTTGGGTGAGGGAGGGTGTGTGAGGGGGGGGGGGGGGGTTATGACTACGTTTGAACTCACCAACTTGTGATAGATAACTGTATGGCATAATTATATTCATACAGCAATATAGGGTATGTCAGTTCCACTATTAGAATTTGTGCGAATTTAGAACGCAGTCTCAAAACTTCCGTAACTAAAGATTCGGGCTATGTTAAATCATTACTTTAGACAGAAGATTAGTCTTGATAGTCATAGCCCAATGAAATGGGATAGCTTTCTCTGCATTCAAGATAAGCATCTTTAAGAGATGCCTTTTTATATCTGGAATGCTTCTCTAAAGCTAAATTGAGGATGACGTCAGCTCCTTGTTGCAAGCCTAAATGTTAATATCAGTCCCTTATTTGATCAATTCTAATGTCTCAACTAAAACTATTCTTTATATTTCATACAAACAATAAAGCACCCTTGCATGAATACCAACAAGTTTGTCGTTGACGATTTGTAATGAAGCCATACCAATCTCATGTTTTCCCGCTGAGGTTTGCGTTCCATCTGAGGAACCCGTCTGGTGCTGTACTTTGTGTTTTAGACTAAGTAGCCCAGCCACTTTAATTGATGAGCCTCGTATATTTAAAAGGCCGTTTCTCAAAATTGAAAAGTGGTATAGAATTCCATAGCCTAAATTATTAACAGTATTGTCTAACGGTCCACAACATATTAAAATTAAATTTGTACTTAAAAAAAAATCATCCTTTAACATAGTTCTATTTTCTTTTCTTTATCATAACACTTGAAGAATGCCCGAGAAAGTGATTTTTGTTTTCGACTCAAAGTACCACTTTAACATTAAGATGGCTGTCTCCGTGCATGTTTTTAACTAAAAGGTTCTCTTAAGTCTAAAATTGATGTAACTCCATGTGAGGATTGATATTTTTGTTCTAGTTGAATGACAACCACCATCAAATATGCATGTTTCAATTAGGCTAATGCAAAAAGAGAACATAGTTTCTATGTACAAGAAAACGAACTTACTGGATGGAAACTTGTGAGATGAAATGTTCCGTACACCGGTGTACAGTATTGCAAACTGACGGGTTACACATTACAAAATGCATTTCGCATCATACATAATGGTCGATATGCGTCCGTTCTTACTATCATGGCCAACTACATCACAAAGCAGGCCGTTATGTCTACCAGGGTGTCTACAAGGGTGTCGCTTGGGTGTTTTCTAGGGTGCTATTTGGTGTGTGTAAGATGGTGTCAACGAAAGTGTCTTTTAGGGTATCTTCTAGGATGTTTGCGAGGGGTGTCACTTGGGTGTCATCTAGGGTGCTATTTGTTGTGTGTGCGATGATGTCTACGAGAGTGTCTTTTAGGGTATTTTCTAGGGTGTTTGCGAGGGTGTCACTTGGGTGTCATCTAGGGTGCTATTTGGTGTGTGTGCGATGATGTCTACGAGAGTGTCTTTTAGGGTATTTTCTAGGGTGTTTGCGAGGGTGTCACTTGGGTGTCATCTAGGGTGCTATTTGGTGTGTGTGCGATGATGTCTACGAGAGTGTCTTTTAGGGTATTTTCTAGGGTGTTTGCGAGGGTGTCACTTGGGTGTCATCTAGGGTGCTATTTGGTGTGTGTGCGATGATGTCTACGAGAGTGTCACTTAAGATATCTTCTAGGGTGTCTGCGAGGGTGTCACTTGGGTGTGTTGTAGGGTGCTATTTGGTATGTGTGTGACGGTGTCAACGAGAGTGCCTTTTAGGGTATCTTCTATAGGATGTCTGCGAGGGTGTCTGGGTGTTTTCTATGTCGATGTGTAGTGTGTGTGCGATGGTGTCTATGCGGCTATCTGAGTACGATTAATTATTAATATCATATTTTGAGTCAACAGAGGGCGACCAAACATAGAGAGAGATACCTACAATGATCATAAAAAGTAAAGTAAAGTAAACCCAACTAACATCTTTGAGATGTTTTCGTGATGAATTATTCCCCGAGATGTTTAGATTTTGTATGTTTTAGGATGTATTATAGGGTTTATAATTCGTGTCAGGGGTGGGTGTCATTTTGTCAATTCTGATGTTATGATATAAACAGTTTGTTACCCTTTATTTTCAGGGTGAAGTAGACATGGCAAAGACCTTTCAGGCGAATTCAGTCCATCCCTTAAAAGCCTTACCCCAAACTCCTTTTCCATTAAGTAGATATCAATGTGTTCATGGTCCAGCAATTACAATTAGACGGACTCCCTGTCACGTGACGGCATTAAGACTTTCCCAAGTGTTCTCGGTACACGGGTAATGTAAAAACAAATAACTAAAAGCCAACAACTCATCGGCTTTTAGTTTTTTTATTCCCCTCTAAGATCGTCAGTCTAGTGCAGGGGCAATAGCTTGTAATATTCTGTATCCGGTGAAAACGTGAAATCTATTAACCTCTTATTGGACGTTTGATACCGTCTGCATGGTTGAATTAAACTGGCATATTCATATATTCACGCTTTGCTCTCATTAGTATACGATGAATGTATATCTACTTGTTACATATGTTCTCTTTGTTTAGCCTTCCGTCAAACATGACATGCAGAGTGTGTAAATTATATCGTCGCTGAACTACACCGTGCATGGTAATAACAAAGTATCATGTTCAATGTTGAAGTGACGTGCACCCTCCAGCCAGACCAATTATTTAAATGGGTATCAATCGTTGTTTATATGTTAAGTGGAATAAGCATCGGTATACGAACATGTCATCCGACAACTCTTCCGACAACTGCATGCTTAAAGGAAACTTCTCTTTTCTTGTTTTTAACTTAAATCGTTCAATGTTCAGGCAGATTTAACTTTGTTACATTTAATTAATGTATTTTCGAGATTTTCATTAAAGGCCATATTGTTCATCGATCCCTTAATAAGCGTGCCACATACACCTTTATCACACACCCTTCACTCAAGGTACTACTATATAAACACCAAAATACGATATATATATCGTATTAAGATTGTGTTAAGAAGTATTTCAAATATTACCATGGTGACATAGACTTTATTTGTATCTCGATATACCATCAGGCGACATTACCTCCTTTTTTTTTTCTTTCTGTTTTTTTTTAGTTCACTTTAATTATTTGCTAAACGTATTTATCGGGAGAACAAGGTAACTTAGCTTTCTAGTGACAATTCGACGTGGACATAATTGCGTCAATTTCCGTGCTCTCAATATTAGCCTATATATATGTGCATTAGAGTTGGCAAACAATAAGAAGGCTAGATTATGCGCGTCGACTGCGCTGAGAGAGGCTCTTTGGAATTAATGTTACTTCGAAAGAAGAAAAACTGAAAACATAGTTAAACATTGATACACGCAAGACTGCTTTGATGTTTCTCCTTGCACTTGATAAAAGGAGTAAGTTGAAAATGATTCTTTCTTTTCCTTAGATTAAATTGCGATGTTTTCTTTCTATATTTCTTGCTTTGTTTTTAAGTTGTTCGAGATAAAAAAAAAAAGACATTACCTAAACAATATAGTGGTCCTTTTGACGGGCGTATTATACCAGTGTGTTTTGTCCACAATGTTTAATTCCAGTTCAGTTTCGTTGCATAAGATAAAACAGCAACATACTACATAGCTACCGCCCTTATGACAATGGAATGTTCTATTATGACAATTTTTGCCCAATTTGTTGATGGGATTTTAATCCCACGGAGTATCTAAGCACATTTCCCATCATGAGATATATTGTATATCACAGTACTTAACATAATCAAAATATCTCTCATATTTTTTTATTCTTTTTTGTTACCATTATAATTGAGAACAATAACAATAACCGTCGGGTGACCTGGTCTCCCCCTGGACCTCCTCTAAATGACTTTGACGGAAAATATCCTCATTTGTGCGAGGGTCGTACATCTGAAGTCCATTAAAATCGGTTTTATCTTTCAGCATCACAGGTTTGAAGTAGAACAACATCAGTCCTATCTCCCTGAACACCGAACGTATTCTTGATTCAAGTACAAGCATGATTTCTCTACTGATAATAATGTTAGTACTGTATACGTGATATGAACACTATCCGTGATAACAAATATTACAAGCATACTACTACAGAGAAAATGTTAAAAACAATAAAAACTAATAAACATTAACAATTTAAACACCACTGGTTTATACTAACTTTTTTGGGGAGGGGGGGGGGGAAATAGATCAATTTTCACTCTATAGTATATATGTGAAGGCAACTTTTAGACATCTTGGAAACGGAATAAATTTTATCTTAGCTGTTATTGTGGTGGTTGTTTATCATAACCAACCCTGTCACATAGGATACTAATTGATGTTGTGTTTGCCTCCACTTGAATTCATGTCGCCTGTAGCCACATACACAAGTATCGTTACATTTGTACCTCTACTGCGGGGAACGTACGTTATATAGAGATTCTAATTTCTGTCATGTTCACGTCGGTATTTTAATTTGGTTTCATCTGTCAGTATCTCAGCTTTGTAAAAATGTCACCTTTATAGCCTCGGTATACATCGTCTATCTTAGCTTTAGGGATGATAGACGTGCCTGCCTTCGGTTCATTTTAATTCACCTATGATTGCATTATAATGTCATTAATATATACAAGAGGATATATATATATATATATATATATATATATATATGTATATATATGTATATATATGTCTATATATATATGTCTATATATATGTAAATATATGTATATATATGTATATATATGTATATATATGTATATATATGTATATACATGTATATATATGTATATATATGTATATATATATATATATATATATATATATATATATATATATATATATATATATATATATATATATATATATATATATATATATATATGAAGGGAGATTTTACCATCTTACTATATATTTTTTATCACAGTCCCATAAGATACATTTTTTTTTTTATCCTAAGCCTCTGCCATTAGAGAAACCACTTATATATCTTTGTTCATAATCAACCGTCATTAAGGTTTCTATGCGACATGAGTAATGGAAACCAGACAAAATACGGGAGATATGCAACCCAAGTAAGTGGAAGTTACATCTCATGAGACTTGTAAATTCCATTAACTTTGTACGACATCTATGTGACTAATGGTAAAGAAAAAAGAAACAGCCATTCTTTGTTGAAAAAAAAAAATCCATAAGTAATGCTAAGATAACCTAGAGATGAGTTTGTGTGTATAAAGCATTAACAACTGCTTCCTATATGTGCGTGTGGTGTGAAATTATTCAAGTGGTATAAGTGTACGTAGTTTCAAACAGCCGTATGTTCTGAAATTGTTTTTCAATAGTAGCGACAATCAAAATTTGGTGTATTAATGGTTTATTAATGCAAAATTACGGAAGAATTGGTGAAGAATCGGTTACCAGGTGTAAGACAGAAATATATATTTAACAAGCATTTTATCCTATAACGTTTCTTGTGAAGTTATAAACGAATTATGAAAAGGTTTAAATGACCAGTTTTAAAGTATATGTTGCTACGTCATATTTGTGTTTTCACGTTAACAATCTCCTTTAATCTGTCTGCTGCCACCTATCCTATGTTATTTTCACTGTCGTATTTAAAATGAATTGAAATAATATGGATTGGATGGAGTAAGGTTTGGTTGAGTTACATAAGATTGATTTTGGATTTGATTGGAATAAGGTAAGATTGGGTTAGGTTTGGGCTGAATTTGGTGCAGTTGTGTTTAGCTAGAATAGGCTGGTCTGGATTGGATTGAATTAGATTGAAGTGGATTCACGGGGTTGGGTTAAGACGGACTGGTTGCACTGAGTGGAGAGCTGGACTGGATTCATGTGGCTTGTGTTGCGTTTGCTTTAATTTAGAAAACGTTAAGTTGGACTGGATAATGTTAACCGGGGTTAGGTTGGAATAGGTTGGGCTTGCTTGGGTTTTTAATGGGCTGAATGAAGTTTAATTTAGATTGAGTTGGATTGGGTTGTAATTAACTGCAGTGGATCGATCATTAATTTGATTCGATTGGATGAAATTGAATTAAAAGCTCTATTATACTGAATTGAGGTTGTTTTTTTTTTACTGGAATAATTGGAGTTAAGCTGATTGGAAACTTTAAGGAATAAATTGAATAAGATGATATGTAGGTTTAGAACCAATTGGTTTGATTAAACTCGACTGGCTTGGGTGTGTTTGGGTTAGTTTGGATTGAATCGGAGGTTCGGGTGTAGTGAGTTGGCGTAGGTTGGATTGGATAAAAGTTGCCAGGTGTGTTACTTTGCAGTACAATAACATCAGAAGTGTTCTTATTTTATTTCTCAAAGTGCTGGTTTCTCTAAACAACATCTAAAAGAAGAAAACATTCATCCAAAGTTAATATTATTGAAATATTGCGGTAGTTTTTTAAAGGAACTCAAAATATCTGTACACTTAGAATTATAATGTTGTAAAAAATTGCCTACGGATGCATCGCTCATTAATCAAATTCCGTTTTCTTTTCCCCAAATGGCTTGATGTTGTCTCCCCTTCTACTGTTTGATTAGACCTATTTCCACGGCAGTCAATGCATCATTAATTTGTAAGAAGCTTTTAGTCCAATGGTATAAACCAAGGCAGGAGTTACTGTGACCTAACATTCTTGATCAATTCGTATATAATTCATTATTCACAAACCCTGATAGCACAGTAAGACGTAACCAAGGCTAATTGATTTGTTTTGAAAGGCCCTTATCAGGGCTGGGCGCATTTGAGAGGATTTATTTTCCGGTATCGTCAAGGTGTAATAGATTGATGTAAAAATTAATGATTTTGGAATCGCCATCCATTGCATTGGCAAGAGAGATTACAAATATTAGGACTGTCCCGGAATTTGGAATTAAATATATTTATATATGTATGTATATATATATATATATATATATATATATATAAATGAAAATCGTAATGAGTTGGAAAATCAAGAACAGTGAAAAAACTTTCAGCCTCCACCGGGATTCGAACCACGGGCCTTCCGCTCTGTACGCGGACACCCTAACCACTAGGCTATGGACGCTGATTGTATGTCCAGAGGTTCGAAACCGGTAAGGAAGGTCGTAATTCCACTGTAGGCGTTTGTCACCTGTATCGAACAATACTAGTTCTGTTTTTGGTGACATATTTTGCCTTACTCTAGAGATCAAACATGATGATATATATATATATGTTGTTTGTTATTCTGCATATTCACTATAAAATACCGCGTTAAGACTTCGTTCACCCGCTCCCACTTGTTGCCATGGAAATGAAGCAATCTATCATTACAGAGGCAATTCGAAATATTATATATATATGTATATATGTATGTCTAGCAATATGCATGATGTACCTTAATACTACAATTGACTTGCTTTATTCGACATTACAATTAGGTCACTTTCACAATCGTATCATTTTTCTGTTCTTTTCGTTTTCAAAGTTAGCTCAATTGAGTATACCTTTCACGTGTTTTTTTTTTTTTCTCTTTTCTTTTTTCTTACTATTTTTTTGAATGAATATACCGACATATCTGCTCCTGAATGTGTAACCGAACCTTTCTATTTTCAATTTGTTCATTAGTTTGGACCTACTTTTTATCTCGTTGGACAAATTTACCTTCTCTCTATCTCTGTCTCCAATTTTCAAAGGTCAAGTGTCTTCATTTATTAGTCACGATATACCGTATACATACACTGTATGCGAGAAATTAGAGAACAAAACTAAGAATGATATTGAGCAGAATAAATTAACTCTCCTTGGACAATAATTGATGGCGGACAAACAAGTTTGATAGAGGATTTAGGGGGGGGGGGGTCGTTTACACTCAAAGTATATAAATTACTTATAGTTTTATAGGTAAATCATATATATTACTGTGGCGAAGGGTATACAGCAAGAACGTAAATCAAGATCGACTCGTAAACTCTCGAATTCAATTATTCAGAGTCACAGGATGACTTTAGTCAGAAATGTTGGTCGATTGATGTCATATTCCAAGAAATAAGAGAAAGAAGTCTTTAGTGATATTATGTTCCTAGAATCCTTCAGAAATAGTCAATATGTAAACAATCGTTACAGTAAAATGTTATAATGACGTCAACTCTTCGAGTGCAGTCCATATTATGCTAATCGGAATGTATTGTTTATTTTAAATACTAATAACATCATAAGTATATTTTGTTATCATAAATGCGTCGACATGCTCCTTACAGTGTTGTTGGCGATGCGGTGTGTAGGTTGTGAGGGTGCGTGGGTTGTGGGGTGGTCTTATGACCGACGTGAAGTCGTGCCATCCTTGGGGATGAGTCTAACTCAGGAATGGGCAAAATGCCGCCTGCGCGGTTTTACGCGCCCTGCCAGAAGGTTTCCAGTCATGCGCACTGCAAAACATCTTTAAGACCAAAGTGTTGGACGTTTGATTTATATATGCAGGGATGATTGTTGTTTACATGAAGTAGCGTCCAAACGTGAGGACAAATTATTTTGTGACCACAAGTACTTGGGTGGGGGTGGGGTGGGGGATCCATAACTGTGCGATACTAACAAAATACTTTAAAATATGTTCCCGTCCCATCCCTCACCCAACCTTACTTACTACCTGGTTAATACGTTGTTAGTATACGTATGTATATTCTGGCAAGCATTCTGATACGTTGATACGTTTTTCACTGCATGCTATATATATATATATATATATATATATATATATATATATATATATATATATATATATATATATATATATATATATACATATATATATATATATATATACATATATATATACATATATATATATATACATATATATATATACATATATATACATATATATATATATATATATATACATATATATATATATATATATACATACATATACATATACATATATGTACATATCAACTGCATCTTCTCATAACGTGTATGGTTGTTGCTTTAAAGCTGCTTTACACATATATCCTACCGATGACCTTCACCACAACGTAATTTAAACAGCGACGTAACGTTTACCTTCTTTTCTGTGAATTACTTCAGGGTTGCTTTGTCTTCAATAAGGCCTAATCAATTTGATAATGAGGGACGATTAAAGGGAAGAAAGTTTTACAGATATTATACGTACGGTAGCTTGTTTTTATGATATGTTACTTCCACGGTTTTTATCAAGTACTTGATACTGCTCAGTTACCTGTTGAAAAGGATATGAGGTAATGTCGAATGGTAAAATGTTTGCTGCATGCTGTTTGCTATATGTTAACAGTTTTAAGATACATTTTGAACTTTTAATATTACATTCCAACAATAAACAGTATATAGCCGAACTGACTACTTGTATAATTTCGGACAATTTTGCTGCAAAATTTTATAAACATAATCACGTGGTAATTATTTTGCTTCAGACAAAATGATGACCTTTCACAACTTGAAGTTCGACATTTATAAATTTATTGCAAAGTATTCACTGATCAAAAATATATTAAAGGATCCAAAAAAGAAGAAGAAGAAGAAGATAACAAGTTTAAATGACAGATCTTGAAGTTTTTGACGAAACATTATCGTTGCCATAGTAACCGCGGACCATCAATATGTCCGTCTGACGTAGATAAATCCATCATGTCGGGACGGGACAATACTGCCATTTGTTTCAAATGTTATAGGTAAAAGAAAAAGTTAGTTGATGTAAATACTTTTGGAGTTCCCAATTCCGCAAAACCTCAAGTAGGAAGGAAGTTTTTATGGTAAAGAATTTCTCCCCGTCACTATTCAGTCGAGTCAATCAAATCGGATGAATTGATGAGTGGCTTGCCAGAGCAAGATTGGCCGTATAGTTATTAGTTTTATGTTTACAATTCAGCAAGCTTCGAGTCTTTTCGCAGCTTCGGTTCTCTCTCTTTCCTCCAGCGCCTATGCCACTCCTGAGCCGTCAACATGTTAGATCTATAGCACACTATATAATTGGATTAAATATTAATGTGCTGGCTTCCAGTCACAGTAGAACGAAAACATGCCAAGTGGTTGTAATCAATTCATGACTTCAATGTAAATAAACTGTCACATGAAATGAACCATATATACGGTAGGCATATATATAATGTACACCGCGGCGTGAATTCGAAATAGGCCACGTTAAAAGACCTTTCATGCATCACTATATACGGAGTCGTTACACGGTACATTATACAACATTGAATTGTATTCAATGACAGCCTAAGTAATGGGGAAAAATGGCTTGAAGATAAAACATAATATAGCGACAAATAGGTGACAAGAATGGCGCACCAGAACATTCCACTTCTAGACAGGTTTCGTCTCGTCAGGCAAAGGAACCCCGGGGTATACCACTTGGCCACGGTTCTCCTATATATATATATTCTATATATATATATATATATATATAGAATATATATATATAGGAGAACCGTGGCCAAGTGGTATATATATATATATATATATATATATATATATATATGTATATATATATGACCTGTGAGAAGTTCGATGTAATGTTTTCCATTAGTTTTCTGACATCCATGTCTAGCCAATAGTTTGATACTCTAATTGTAACCCACAAATGTTTTATGTACCGGTTATTTATACATCTGATGAATTTCATTATATTTATTTTATTTTATAGTTTGAAACGTTTCCCCTTAACCTGCTGCAGGCTGCAGGGTTATCCCTAACAATCGAGAACAACCGAAGTAAATAGTTGTTTAAACAACCGATATCCTTTCCAACTCCGGAAGCAAGTTGATACAGTTCTCTATAATTCTATACTGTCCCCGAAACTTTTGACTGGCGAGATGTAACTGGAGATTATATGGACCCTTGAAAGCATATTCCTCTTTTAACGATAAACAAATTGAACCCCATTACCTTCAGGCAAACGTGTTTTGTTGATGAGTTGAGGCCATGTTATTCTATAAATTCTCGGTTTGCGATCAATTTTATTCTCCCATAAACTCACAACAATTTATACGATGGTTCAGTTTGCATTTTGTAAAGAATTGATTTCCCTACATTATGCCTCAGTGTAGTTTATATATAAAAACTGGCGAAACCTCATCACAGAGGTTAAACACACTAGTTTTAGTTAAGCAACGTAAACAATCAATTTATAAGGTATGTAATCTGATATGTGTGGATAACGTTTTTGTCTTCGCTTTCAGCGTAAGAATATCTCTACATGCGCACCTATATAGACACATGCGTCTTTAATAGTCCCGAATGACGTCACTAGCTTATACTTTAAATTCTGTAGTCAGAAATTAAATGTTCCTTCGTGAAAAAACACATCTTGACTAAGGGAGTAGAAGCCAAATGACGTATTAACCATAATAGGCTTGTGGTGTTTCTCTATAAAATATACGTAAGAAGTTCATTTCTTTCGATTAAGCAAATTACGTTTTGTTCCGAGGCAGTCGACCATTAATCACGTTGTATAACTAAATTGGCTTAAATGTCCTAATTTAGTTCTGTCGTCGAATGGATGAGATTTAAAACCGGAATTTGGATATAAACATCTCTTTTTCCTTTTAGAAGCAAAAAGAAAGTAACCTCGTCCAACTTTCTGATGTTGATCGTGCGAGAGTAAGATCAAAGCTACAACACAGACCTGGCTAAGCTTTGAATAATAATGTGTTCTTTGTTTTATAAATTGGGAATTGCCATTTATAGGTTTGGCTCTGAAGAAGGACGTGTATCGTGGGGTATATTTGGGTTTTTTCGAGGGGTGGGGAGGGTTAGAGACAACGAAGGACAGGGGTAATCATCTGCAAAAAATCCTTATCAAAACTCTTAGGTAAACTAACATATATGGTTTGAATATATCCTATACTTATGATACAATACTATAACTTGATCGTACCTATAAAGATAAATGAACAGTCCGTGTTGGATTTCTCTTACATTTTTTATTTTTGCTAGAAATGACACTTTAAACGAGTGAAGACCATCAACTAAAGTGACTGGACTATTAAGTCTAATACACCAATCGTTAGGTCAGGTCCTCAGATGCAACATTAAAGTCAATGATGTAAAACATACGACTCTTATGTATAGCCTCAAATGACATGTTAAAACTATAGGTTACAATTTTTTCAAGGACAAATGGTGTTGAATATCAACCCATTAATGATATTTTGTTGTTAGTATGAAGTTAAAAGAACATGTTTGGGTTAAGTTATTTGAAACTATGGATTAACATTAACATTGAAACATGAGTTGAATAACTGACGTCATCGTCTTTGAAGCCTTAAAGGAGCATTCCAGAGTTGGAATCATCGATAGCTATAGAAACATAACTAGTACCTCATATTTTTCTGTTTTCTTGAACTATAACATATCGACACTCAAATTCCCGCCTAAAAGTCACCCTGTAAGCGATTCTTTATATTCCTTTCTGTGACGTAATTTGGCTTCGCTATCTATGCTCAGTTTATTATTAACGGTACAAACATGAAAATTGAATCCACTTTAGTGCATAGCATAAACACACATAACATTTCATTTCAATTCTGTTGGAGTATTAATGATTCGACTATATTTATATAAATATATATATTTATAAAAGTAATAGCAAATGGCCATTGCAACGCCAACCGGTACAATGTTCCTAATAAAAAATCAAACATCGTTAATGTCACATGAGCTAAGATTTTATCGACACGCTAGCATAATCATAAATCAAATATGCCTATAGGCAACGGAAATTCTTCTATCAGCAGTATTTCCCTATCTTCAGCTACTGTAAACACACGGTCTGCCCGCGGGTTTCCCATCGGCATATAGCCATCCTCGGCATTTACACTATGGACTCTCTGTGAACTAAGCACTAACGTTGAGCTCATTGAATTGTTATCGATATTCAGTCTAGATCATTTTACCCGCCTGCAAAATGAATTTACTTTTGGCTCAGCTGTTTCATACCGCAGATTATATGGTTTTTGATTAGCTGGATCATATCCTTGACAGGTTATAAATGTGTGTCATATCAGATTTCATCGCTATTCTGCGGTAATAATTTATTTTTTTAGCCCAAACTAAAAGGCCATTATTAGATTCATCTGTAAATATCGAAGGTCGCTTATGTTGATTTTATTTTCAACATCAAAAATATATTTTAGGGTTTAGGTAGTATAAAGATAACATAAGATATGTATGCATGGATTAGCATACGCATATAGATTCATCGTAGTCTCCCAGTTATAAACACGGTACACTTCCAGAGGTGTATTTAAGAACTCTACAGTATAAACAAAAAAGGGTGACAAGCTTCCGAATGATAAAACAAACAAACTTTTCCTGTTTTTCCATTCCAATTCCTTTGATTGCAAAAAAGCGAGAATAACAAACCTCGCTCGTCTGCCCTAAAAAAAATATATTTAAAGATTCTGACAGTTTCAGAGGAAACAAAATAAGACCCAAATGGGAAATAGGTGAAGATATTGAGATAGGGGTTTCAAGGTATTTATTTAAAGTACACAAAGAAGAAACGTTTTTTAAGAACAAAAAAAAAAGGTCACTGCATGTATGAGGTTCATTAGGGAGTTTGATCCTCATGGTATCATTAAAGGGATATATTCCACGCAAAAATTATACGATATAGCTATATTTTTGTGAAGGCTTCCATATAGAAGACATAACTTATTACACACTGAGTATAGATGAAAAGTTTATCTCAATAACCTGGTTTGTGTTTTTTAAACTCTGAACAATCCTCAAAGTGGAAATTAATGACAGTGGGTGATCAATGATATGATATGATATGATATGATATGAATATGATATGATATGATGTGATGTGATGTGATGTGATGTGATGTGATGTGATCTGATGTGATGTGATGTGGATGTGATGTGATCTGATGTGATGTGATGTGATGTGGATGTGATGTAATGTGGATGTGATGTGATGTGGGTGTGATGCATGGATGTGATGCGGATGTGATGTGATGTGTTGTGGATGTGAAGTGATGTGATGTGATGTGGATGTGATGTGATGTGAAGTGGATGTGATGTGATGTGGATGTGATGTGATGTGAAGTGGATGTGATGTGATGTGGATGTGATGTGGATGTGATGTGTTGTGGATGTAATGTGGATGTGATGTGATCTGATGTGGATGTGATGTGATGTGAAGTGGATGTGATGTGATGTGGGTGTGATGTGATGTGGATGTGATGTGGATGTGATGTGATGTGAAGTGGATGTGATGTGAAGTGGATGTGATGTGATGTGATGTGATGTGGAGTGGATGTGATGTGGATGTGATGTGTTGTCGATGTGATGTGATGTGGATGTGATGTGGATATGATATGATATGATGTGATGTGATCTGATCTGATGTGGATGTGATGTGGATGTGATGTGTTGTGATGTGGATGTGATGTGGATGTGATGTGGATGTAATGTGGATGTGATGTGATCTGATGTGGATGTGATGTGATGTGAAGTGGATGTGATGTGATGTGATGTGGATGTGATGTGGATGTGATGTGATGTGAAGTGGATGCGATGTGATGTGGATGTGATGTGAAGTGGATGTGATGTGGAGTGGATGTGATGTGGATGTGATGTGTTGCGGATGTAATGTGGATGTGATGTGATCTGATGTGGATGTGATGTGGATGTGATGTGGATATGATATGATATGATATGATGTGATGTGATCTGATGTGGATGTGGATGTGATGTGGATGTGATGTGATGTGGATGCGATGTGGATGTGGATGTAATGTGGATGTGATCTGATGTGGATGTGATGTGGATGTGATGTGGGTGTGATGCATGGATGTGATCTGGATGTGATGTGTTGTGGATGTGATGTGATATGATGTGGATGTGTTGTGACGTGGATGTGATGTGGATGTGATGTGATGTGTTGTGGATGTGATGTGGATGTGATGTGATCTGATGTGGATGTGATGTGATGTGGATGTGATGTGATGTGGATGTGATGTGGATGTGATGTGATCTGATGTGGATGTGATGTGACGTGGATGTGATGTGTATGTGATGCTTGGATGTGATGTGGATGTGATGTGGATGTGATGTGGATGTGATGCATGGATGTGATGTGGATGTAATGTGATATGATTATAACTGCATCTTTTAGCGTCACTTCCAAGTACTACCTTAAGGACATTTCCATTCGGAGTTGACGTAGTTTCTGTAATGTATATGGTTGTACTGTGTTGACGTTACTTACAATTCCACTCTCTATGAGATGATATTAAATGCCGTCAGCTATAATCGTCGCACTGTACTGTTTCTACAAAATGTTCAAGCAATGTGAACATATTAACGAGGCAGTATGCATCAAGTCATGATCAGTGAGGTGTTCGGTGAAATGAGTAAAATTTTGTGATAACATAAGCTGGTCTGTTTAAAGTCATGGGTTAATTTGTTTTTCGAAACCTGAAATTCCTACAATTATAAAATTCTCTCCATTTCATACATATATCAAGTCAGCCTCATCTAAAATTCGACACCGATTGCCATTTCATGATTGGTCAACCTCGACAGTGTCCCTCACTGACATATCTCGAAGTATAAGCCCCGTGGCCACAGGGGTGTCTCTTTTCAATGTTCTATACTACGGTATATCAACAACAAAAAATTGCTATGATGTCACTCATCTTAGAGATGTATAATATAGCATGCATCGAACTTTGCAAGAACTTTTTAGCGGTTTTACCGTGAGAGTCCCTGTGACTATAGGGTAAGAATGTTTATTACATAGTGATACTGATATAAATTGGTGGTTGCAGTTGGCTATGCAATGCAATTTATTCGCAAAACGGAAACGACACGCATGCATGGAGAAATGTTCAAATAAGACTCAAACTTGAAAGAGTATATCACTGCGACAAACAATACGTTGCTAAGATGACAAAACAACAACAAATGTATTCCCAGTAATCGTGTATTAATAAGCCAGAGTATTTGAAAGTAACCACGCATCCTTAAACATTATTGCTACAAAAATTCGAAATTTGCGAGATAAGATATGTACCACACACTAATCAGGCGCTTCATTTTGTCTAATGGTGCATAACATTGCTGTTTAATTTTGTGACTCAAGTGAGACCCGTTACTCTGCCTCATCCCTTTACTTTTTTATTAACTCAGTAAAAAAAAAAGAATTCATGTATTATTTTGAAAATGTCAACATATATATAGTAATGTCGTAATTGAATGGATATTCTAGCATATTCTGTATTACATCTGTACCCTGAGATCGTGATGTAAGGGGCACCTCAGCTGATTATTCTATACACCCTGAGCGACAGAACAACTTTAAAATTTCTCTCCTAGTTTGAAACGGATCGTGCGAGATCTTTTCAACAATATTAATATAAAATGAGTAATATATTCACTTAAGTCTGGGTTCTGTCACATTATATCTCATATTCCAGTCCTGACTTCTTTAAAGCAATAAAGATATGAAAAATTAATTAGAAGCTTTATACTTAGCAGGCAAGATCATACTTACTTCCCATGACGTGGCGAGATGCGAAAATGGTCTGTGTTATACGAAGCTATATACAGGGGAAGAATGAATGCACTTTATGGAGGCGGTGATGAATAAAATGTAAAATAGATAGATACATGACAAGTCATATTTGACATGACCTAAATATTGATAAGCTGTATATAGTTTGTGCAAAAATATCGTATTATTATACATCCGTTTCTTCATTTTCTTGGTTGGGATTCATTTTAGTCTATGGTTTGCAACCTAAATGAGATGGAGAAATACCAAAATATGGATATCCAAACAATTATTAAAACAAGAAATGTAACAAGGACGAAAGGAAGATAAAGAAAAGCAAAAGGGGCAGGGACAGAGACAGGACAGAGACAGGGACAGAGACAGGACAGAGACAGGACAGAGACAGGGACAGGGACAGAGACTGGGACATGGACAAGACGAACAATAAAAGCAATAACAACAAAAACAAAACAATAGTAGTGATATAATAATAATACAAATAAACAAACGAGCAAAACAAAAAGAAGCACAGAATGCCATATATATATATATATATATATATATATATATATATATATATATATATATATATATATATATATATATATATATATATATATATATATATATATATATATATGTATATATATATGTATATATATATATGTATATATATATATATATATATATATATATATATATATATATATATATATATATATATATATATATATATATATATATACTGCCTGGAAGCGACGATCGATGTTTGGAAATCAGGTCTCACTGATTAACAACACTTTGCCTAATGACAACAAGATGTTCAATTTCATTAGATATAATAAAAGTAATACTGTTAAGCAGCTATTTACCGGTAGACTATCCGTTTAGTTTTATCCGGTGGACTTTTATCAGAGCCATCCACTTGAGATGAACAACGGAAATTCCTTCAGGTAACGTCTGGGAAACGAGGGCTTTAAAGATGTACGGTGATCTCAATAAAGAAAGGTGATTTATTGCCAAGTCACTGCAAACATTGGCCTCTTTTAAATAGTACACTCCAGTGGCTTAGTCAGTGGTTAAACAGTATCAAATATAGACTTGTTTATGTTGTCCCCCTCCCCCAAACACAATGTTGCACGGTGGGCAGGGGGAGGAGGGTGGGAGACTCACACCAACCTTTTAAGCTTAATCTTTATGTGAACCTAGTATATGGCATGATTCACTATGAGGAACCGTCTCAAGGAATGCATGCAAAACGCAGGTATATATAACGCGATCATTTATACAGGTCGTACAGAGTTCATTAGTTTAGGCTCATACAAGGGAAATGGAAGCTCACTGGTTTGAATCCCTGCAGGAACCGAAAAATTATTCACATTTAGACAGGGGAACATTATTTAAACATGGATAGAAATGCAATTAGGTTCCTTGTCTCCGGGAATGCTTAGAGACTCATTAATAAGTAAATCTGGGGATTGAATAGACATTGAGAAGAGCTCATAACTCCTTACAAGACAGTGTTTGACACTGTACCCCATTCGGGATGATGAGCTAAAAAAAAAGGAGGGAGTAATTGCAACGCCTCGAACCGTCTCTATCGTTAAACAGTCTTACAACGAACGGAACCTTCAAATTGTGCGATAAAACCTCTCAATATGTGAGTTGGAGGCAGCTCTCACACTTCCCTGGTCGTGATTAACGTATTGTCTCCCCTACAGTGTCTCTTGCGTCTGTTAGACTGATAAACGGGGTCCTATTATGCAGTATATCACCAATTTTAGTATGGGTTATGAGATGGGCCCCATAACAACATGACAACAACAAAAAATCGTCTCCACGCGAGATGTTGGATGGAATTGAATTTATACGTTTCATATTGCAGGATTACAAACTGGCTGCGGTCGCAGTTATAGGATATAGTGGGATTTCTTAGACAAAGAGCAGGGACAATCTTTATGTACAGGCAGGATGTGGCCAGGACAATGTTGCAGAAGTGCACATATAGGAACAGGTCAAGCAATTCCAACCAATGGGTTTATACAAACACATTTTTTCCAAAAACAATTGTTCACACTTTTCAAGTTTTGGATTGAATAATACCTTTGACAATGTTTTCTTTCAATCAACCTGCACTTTATTATGCTGCTAATATTTAATAGACATAGACGAAGAAAGGAGGTGTGGGGGAGGGAGGGGTTGCTCACCAATCGTCTTATGACAAGCCAACATGGGAACACCTTTATCGAGGCAACTATAGAGCCCCTGAGCATCATTGCCCTGTAACATGGGCGAGTGATTCTCGTTCAGAACCATATACGAGCATGCGCACGACGCCCTGTATACATCGCGCCAACATGATTACAACAAAACGATGTAAGGAGCTAATTCTGAGATTTGGAGCGTATTGACTAGCATGGTATCGTTCCACCTTAATGAGCTCAAGTCATAGAGATCAATCACACTGTAGCCAAGCTCATAACATGTGAGATATCGTAACGAGCCAACATTTAAAATGTGCACTTCGTTTACCGCGAATGAGCGATCGCGCATGCAGCAAACCAGAACGGCTTTCAAATGAATGTAAGAAGTATATATAACGTGGGCGTAAGTATATCAATCCATTTTGTTTGTTTTGTAGTTTGTGTTTTTGTATTCTTTGTAGTATGGAAAGAGGACTGGGATGGGTGGGTTCATTTATAAAGCAATCAATATATATTAGATTGGATATATTTACATTGGAACAAAACAAATTTCACTCAAAAAACAACCGACGATTAAATGTTAAATAGACAATCTTAAAGTCATTTCCGTGAAGGCCCCGACCAGCCTTAAGGCAGAGCATATGCAGACTGAATTCCCCTTCCATAGTGACTCGTGACTCTCCATAAAATATCAGAGCTTTTTTATGACAAACTGAAAGACTAGGCCTCTTATACTTAAAACCTGACTGCTGAAAGGGTTATTAGCTTGTGGAAATAACCCAACACAAATGTATTGGCGCTGATATGACGTCATATATAGGAGGAATCGATGCATAACGTGGTAGGATCCACCAAGCTTGTATAGAAAGGCTGTAAGGCGTGGGGATGAGTCCATTGAATAACTGTATAGCATAGAGACCTATACATACCTCTCAATGGCCTCTGTCTACACATGCAAGCACTGGTTGTGTTATCAAGGTTTTGTTGTTACTTTGTGTCGCAGTGTTGCAACATTAAACACCAGAGAGACGAGCAAGAAATATGAGGGACGCAGGATATACTTGACAAGACTGGAAAATGCATTTAATGGCGTGATGCTTACTAGTAGTTCCAACTTAGTGATCGATCAATGTGTTTCGTGAGAAGGCATATATTTATAGCCAATCATCTAAAAAAAAAAGTACAAACGCCCATCTATCGAAGACTAGTAAATACAACGATAATACGTTACTGTTTTAATTGAACGTTTTAACTGGTAATTTGTATTTATTTTTTCATTGTATGTTCTCCTGCACGGATCTGTGGGTTTTGAAGATTCATTAAGACCCGAGACTAGGAATGTATATGCCCAACTGAGTCATTTCTACAGTGTTTAATAAGGTTAATTCGGATGTTTCAACATAATTCCAACATGCCATGCTTGACATAACCAGCCGAGCGCAGAGAGGAGTTCTCATGCATACATATAGCTTACTGCACTCCGAATAGATATAACGTGAACACAAGACATGGGAAATTGGCCTTGATGTTATACACGGCCGTGCACTATTCTGAGGTTCGAGACGATATCCATCCATTAAAAAAAACGGGATTCAAATCTATATGACCGATGGAATCTATTTTGATATTTCCTTTATTCATCAGATAATACTCACATTGTTGAACGCTCCCTTAAATTCAGTCCAAGAAAAGAACGGGGGCGGGGGGGGGGGGAGACAAACCCCCCAGGAATGAGATCAGTTAGGCAAGTCGTTGTCTTCATATATATATATATATATATATATATATATATATATATATATATATATATATATATATATATATATATATATATAATATGTGTGTGTGTGTGTGAATGTATATAAAATATCAAAATGTACACCTTCGCAGAAGCATAATATTACCATAATCACTCCCTGCACACTCATTCATATATAACACATTGTTACGGCACTTATGTCATGTACATCATGATATATGCGGGCTTCTTTTACGACCAGAGGCAACTCTTTTGAAATATAGCTACAATTCGATCCGTAATAAACTGATTCTCCACTATTGGAATCCAAGCGAGCTTTAAACTCGTTTCTAATATCTGTGTCTTCAAAATTACCAGTGCATGTTGTTTATAGGAGGAACTTAGTGAGTATTAAATCAGAAGAAAGAATATAGTATATTGATCGTTCTTATTTTATTGTACACATCGTAAACACCACGCATCGCTTCCCGAACGGTTCCGTTTGTTGTATGTTATCATTATCTACGACTTCAGTTCCTTGAATTAGGTTACTCGTCCACTTTAGAGACAATAACGAGGTTTTATAACTGAAGGACGTAGAGTGCTGTATAGGTTTTACAAGGTCTTATACAACCTTACAACCTATTAAAGTAATCTTTATATGGATTTAACTGAAGTAGAAAGAATAAATCTCTCCTAATTGGTTTTGTTGCATATGATTAAAATACTATTATATAGAATAAATTTTCTGAGCGACAAAACGCATATAGGTATCGAATCATGCACACTAAGTATATAGTCGCTGATTTACCTCCATTTAAAAAAAAAACAAGGGTTCGAGTGGATAAAGGCAGTGGCATTAGAAGTAATGAAACCTAACACATGGGAGGGCGTGGGTTCGACCCCTGCCGGGCCAATGTTTAGGTGGGTTTTTCATAGAGGAGAATTCCACGGTTTTCCCATCTGAAATGGTATTCCAAATTGAAAAAAAATCTAAAATGAGCACACAAAATAAAAAAAGGAAATTGTATAGCCACTCCACATGTTGCGCAGTTAATAAGCCATTCGGTTTCTATCACATGCATTATGTGTCTACATAGCGTCATAACGTAACTGCCTTCGAGACCGACACTTGGCGAAGATAAACTAGACCTGTTTCTTACCGGTAGATTGATCAAATGTAGTCTTATGCTGAGTTTTAATCAGTAGCATTGTTAAATACTTCGAGTGTACTTCTCTATATTTATCCGCCACCCACTCCTCTCCCCCCCCCCCTCCCGTCTCTTTGTTACCATCAGCCGCACTATATAGGCGGGAACCATAACCTGAGGAACGACATCAATTTCTCAATTTAGGAAGGTTGTTCTCGCAGAATACGTATATACAACTAGAAGTCTTTTTTTATTCTTTAAGAGGCCGGTGCTTTCTTATAGATATCTGACAATGCGAATGTGTGACGTCATACCCGACAGCCTATATGTTGATTTATGAGAAGACTCTTGTTCTTTCATCATCGATCCCGCTTGATCTTCAATATAGGCCTATAGCTGGATCAGATGTTATTGATTTATTGCTTGACAAACGTAACCTTTGGTTAGATACTTTTGAAATGAGATTCCAGTGAGTTGCTTGTATCTGAATGCTATATAGACCTATTACTATGGCTCGTGCATGTCGCCTTGTCGATACATTCTAATGTGTTTATTCTATAGTATTATATATATATATATATATATATATATATATATATATATATATATATATATATATATATATATATATATATATATATATATATATACCACAACTAGTACTGAATAATCGTCGCACCAGTCCTGCCTGTTGCATGAAGTTACATTCAGATCGTGTGAATATATTTAATCCAATTAGCTATACGCAATAATATTGTTTAGTGTTAGTGCTTTCCAGACACTTAGACGCCACATGAAATAAAGTTTGTTTATCCATATACACATACTATTCATTACAAAAAAATAACAAAGAAAGATGGGAAAAAAGGGAAGGAAAGGAAAAGATAGAAAAAAAAAGAGCAAACATTATTTGATCATAAATCTATCTTAACACATTCATCTCCATGTACAATGACTGAACCTCTCCATTAAATTATGCAGTGTGTGTATATATATAACGGTATATGCGCGCGTTGTAGCGTTACGGGTTGTAATCAACGAAAATACCCAACCTAGTTTATCTGTATGCTATAATAAGAGGAGTCCGGAAGACATCAGCAATAATAACAGGGGCGTATCCAGGGGGGGCGCAACAGGCGCGCGCCCCCCCTATTGGCCGTCACCAAAAAAAAAAAAAGTTTAGCAAAAAAAAAAAAAAAAAAAATTGATGACGACCTTTATGTGAGATGTCGGTGATCGCTCAACCCCCCCCCCCCCCCTCCCGTATGCTTTATTTTTTGTTTGCCAAAGAAAGGTTCTGGCGAAGTTCGGCGGCATAATAGTTTTAGAAACATAGATGGTAATTGTGTTTGTATTATCACTATAAACACTAAATGACATGCCAGCCATACTAAATTGTGCATTTTGTGTCCATATTTACTGGAAATGTTGCTTATTATTAAGGTCGAAAAATGGATCACATATGGCCATGGGCGGCGATCCTGGGTGGAGGGGGGATATATCCCTCCATGAAAATGGGTGGAGGGGATGTAATGCACCATATCCCCCCCACCACCAAATGCCAGGGATAAGAATATTTTCATGCCTACATTTATACATCTTCGTTAATGTACGGCTCTTTTTTAGCTTCATTTCTCGCCTACCATAAACGCAATGCGATCTTTTCAAATAAAGCGTCTTTGTAAAGCAAAAATAGTTGACTGTAGGCTTCATTGGCCCTATAACAACAAAATGTATTATTGCGCCCACGGTATTGATATAGTACATATATGCACCCTCATAGTATTCATATAGGCCCTATAGTAGGCCTACACACGTACATGTTCCCTCGAACAGCTGAGAATCTCATGTAACCAGGGTAATGCTTAATACACGTTTCACCTGGATGCCCTAGCAATCGGTACCTAGGAATGTAACTATGTGTAATTGTGTATTGCATGTGTATAGGCCTATAATAGCCTGCATGAGGCCATTTTCTTCATCGAATAATATAACAGAGCTCTCGAACATTCTAACGTTGCGCCTGAAACAAGATTGACAGGGGCAATTTTCCCAAAATAACACCTGAAATTAAAAAAAAAGTATTTTGGATCCTGATTATGAGATATTTCGGACATGACATCCCTATTTTAAAGTTGGGTATATGCCGCTTGGAAACCTCGGGAAGTGCCGTTTCCGGCCATCTAGAGGGTTTGTTAATCCCAAAATGTTCTTGTACGCTTCGCGCCAACTCATGGTGGCGCTACGCTTAGATAGTCAACAAGGTCATATCCCCCCCCCCCCCACTCGGAAGTACGGATTGCCGCCCATGCATATGACACCATTTTGCATTTCAGCTCCTCTTTGAAAGCAAAAATTGTACACCCCTCCCCTTAGACCCATCCCCCAGGACGGCGATCATTCATGCCTGGCGCCCCCCTATTGGAAAATCCTGGATACGCCCCTGAATAACATACATTAAAGTCAGGCGCGTAGCCAAGGGGGGGGGCGAAGGGGGCAGCCGCCCCCCCTTGGGCACATTTAAAAAAAAAATGTTTAATGTTTTTATGATATCGCTAGTATTTTCAAAAGAGAAAATGCTAAGATGCAACTTACAAGGCCTGGGAAGTGCCATTTCCAGCGATCTGGGAGGCATTTTCAGCCAAAATTTTCTTGTACGCTTCGCGCCAACCATGGTGGCGCTACGCTTGGATAGTTTGCAATGCCGAATCTACAGTTTCGCCCCTCCCTTGGCAAATTCCTGGCTACGCGCCTGATTAAAGTATGCTTATAAGCCTTTCCAGAATAAATACATACACAACACCGCACATTCATCTTTTCTTTACCACATCAGCAAGTGTTCGCATCAACACGATAGTTAATCCATTTTAGTTCGTCAGATACACGCAGGGTAAAAGGGAAATTATCAATCATATATACTTGTAATAATATAGATAAATAACTTCAAATATAGAAAGTGTTAAGAATAAAGCTGCCGGTTGTTGTCGGAGCTTTTCTGCCTTCAGAATCACATATATATTTAACGGTGAGTAGAAGCAGGGCGCTGCCCACATTTCATTCTCTCACGAGTCTCACGAATTTACAGAGACCAAATCTCTTCCGATAAACTATTAAACTTCACTTTTAGCGGCATATACAGCTCGCTGTCCCCTTCGAGTACCCACAGTGACGGGGGCTGAACGGGAGAAAGCAAGGCTTGGGGCAGGGTATATAAATATAGTCTTCTGTGCATGCGTATACTGCATGCATCCTAACACAAATTTACACGGACGACGCCTGTAGCAATAGCTATTTCTTGTATATAACATCAATCATTTAAGCGAAGCAAACCCACAGATGTATACAGCTTCGAGATTGCCATCTGTGTGGGCGGAAAGGCACTGAAGGGGGCTGAAGGAGGAGGTATACATATATCTTTGTATATAAAATGTCATGTGCGGTGTTTTTATTTTTCGAACTTCCACTCCCCCTCCCTATTTCCCCTCCAGCCTCATCTCATAAATGACATATAGGATCAATATTTTACTAAGCTGTTTACATGGAGGGCCGTTCATCACACCGACCTCTATACATCATTTAAGCTCAATATACTCGTTGGGTTAACTTCTCTTTCAACTTATGTTAAAATTATTTGCAGTGATTTTTGAAACCGTTTTTGTTTTCCTCATCTAACCTGGTTCTTGGCAGGATAACTTTTCGGTTTCGCTGTATCAGGTTTTTTTTATATATTATTTTGTATTATTGTCATCTTTAATGAGGGTAGTAGTCCTGCTCAGAACAGAAGCACTGCTTATCAGAGGAACCCTCAATACAAAACACATATACAATATTATGCAGTAGAAAAACGGTAAACATCCAAAAGCACAAAAAAAGGACGGTAAAAACATAGACAAACAAATATCAGACATCTAAACAAAATATATAAGTTGAGAATATAAACTCTGGAAAAGTCATTAACATTTACTGATTTATCTGCTTCTTGACTTACATTTATCACCTGATAAGTTTATTATTCTGGAAAAAAATGCTGGAACTGCTTATTGATTTTTTTTTTATCACTTTGCAATTACTTTTATTTTATATTTATTTAAGACAATTTAATAATGGGAGGGGGTGGGGTGGTTTTAGTAATTCTACTTGAACAAATGACGCGGTACCCTCTTTATCCAGTGGCATTCAATTAAGATCGATCGCTTTGAAAATCTCGTGATATTTATTTCAACTAAACGGTTTAACAATTCACTGAGCCTAAATTCTTGCTAAGGGTGACAGCGGAGGAATTCGTAAAACTATATAGTGACGACATTAACCGGTAAAATCCATTACAAACGGATTGATATGTCTAAGAGGTTTTATAACTGACCACAGTTTGCATTTGGCAATGATCACTTTCATCTTAAGCTGCAGATATAATGCTAAGTGTGATGCAAGTGTGATTGAATATAACTGTCCGGGCCGCCCATGCAGGAATTGTAACTGAACAGAACAATACAAATTAATATATATATATATATATATATATATATATATATATATATATATATATATATATATATGTGTGTGTGTGTGTGTTAATGCAATGGAGGTAAACGACAAAGGCAAATGCATATATATATAAATGAAAATCGTAATGAGTTGGAAAATCAAGAACAGTGAAAAAACTTTCAGCCTCCACCGGGATTCGAACCACGGGCCTTCCGCTCTGTACGCGGACACCCTAACCACTAGGCTATGGACGCTGATTGTATGTCCAGAGGTTCGAAACCGGTAAGGAAGGTCGTAATTCCACTGTAGGCGTTTGTCACCTGTATCGAACAATACTAGTTCTGTTTTTGGTGACATATTTTGCCTTACTCTAGATATATATATATATATATATATATATGTATATATTCAATGGGATGAAGCACCACTCACCTGCGACACCTCCAATAGACGCTTAAGACATTAACCCCCCCCCCCACCCACCCCAAGTAAAGACAAAGGAGTAGTTGCGTCCCTGTCCATGAGTGGTAATGTTAGCGCATGTCTCATTTTAAGAGGCATTCATCTCACAAGCAGATGTGAGCTATTTTGCGGCAGCATGCATTAGTATATAATATGTCTCTTTTGGGTATTACTGTTGCGTCAGTATCATAAATAACTGTTCAGCACATGTCTAAGTTTAATGGTTAAATTGGCTGAACCAATTTAGTAAATGGCGTCACTCAGTGACTGAATGCATCCTTACTGGAGTGTTTTTTCATTTTCCATAAATATAATTGCAATAAACAATCCGTTATTCGCAAATGCATATACTCGTCAAGTGTTGTTTCGGCAACATTATGTTTACTGCATTTATAGAGAGATACATTAATGAATGGAAGTTTACGACTACGCAACCTATCAATGATTTGTCGTGATCCCATAAACAATTCCCGTCGATTTAATGACGTCATATCAATTAATGAAAGCTTCTCCGTGAAAGAGGAGACACCTTCACCGATAACTGGTCATAATTCAGTCTTGGTATTGATAATAATTTTCTCCTGAATGAGGTGAGGCACCCTGTTTCTGTTTTATTGACTTGTACTGGGAATTGAGAAATAACATTCTTGCCTCCCTTCTGTTAAATTTATTAAGTTCATGAGCTTAGATGTAAGATGAATATATACATCAGTTTAGGTTTTCAAATTGTTGCGCAATATCGTCGCCGCCGAGCAGAAACGTATTTTGTTTTATCAGGATCTCAAAAACCGCGGATAGCTATCAAATGTAATCAAATATATATATATATATATATATATATATATATATATATATATATATATATATATATATATATATATATATATATATATATATACACATATATATATATATTGTCCTCTGTTTCCAAAAGAATATATATTTTATTAAAATGGTATAGTTACTGACAATGAGAACTTTCCGCCCTGATTGTTATATGCAAAATAGGGTAGACCAGGTCAGACTAGCTACATCAGCTACAAGACAAGCTGTAGATCGATAGGATTAATTTATAGATATTATTATTATTATTTTTTGGAACAGTTACTGATTTTCTGAAGAAATTAAATATCTGTATTGGCAGTTAATCTAACAATTACTTCTACACTGGATATACTTGGTGACGAGAGAATGTACCTTTACGCTACAAACGTAACTTCCAGTATAGATTTAAAAGGTAATACATAACGAACTGATTTAGCAAAATACTGTGGAACGATACCTTAACAATTTGCTTGATGTTATACCTTTAAGCAAACGGATTATTTGTGTAACTAACTCGATGTGACATCCGCTCTCGGTTGAATAAGTTATAACGTTCTCTTTGCATTAAAACGTATACATAGATTGAAAGGGGGAGGCAAAACCCAACCATCATTTTTAGCTTATATACGGACATCTTTGTGAAGATATACTCAACAAAACAGATACGGAAAATATTGCTCCATTTGGAAGATATGTAATGTTCAAAGGAGTTTCTGACAGCCTTTGTAATATGTAGATCAACTAGGATATGAAATCATTCCAAAATAGTTAAATGTATTGGAAAACGAAATCGTTAATTTTGTAAGATGAAAATAGCACATCAACATGCTCGCTCCGTATAGATATATGTACTTTAAGCGTCTAATTTCATGCCTAAATGATTTCAAGCACAAGTAATTATTCAGCAAGGTTGAAATAATTCGACAGTGTTAATATCGCCAAGGACTCTGCCTATCTACGCATACTGATCGAATGCTTTCTTAAGTAGATGCAGATAGTGTTGTTACAAAACACCCGAAGAAACATTTAATTCAGTGAAATCAAAGCTAGTCATGTGTGATCGTATCGCAAGCAGGTGTGTATATGGCAGCTTATAATTGGGTACAACATAACATGATGAACAGTGCAATTGATCGATCCCAGCATGCTGAATCACTATAGGACTCTAAATGACACTGTACTATAGGACTCAATTATAAAATAAAATAAAAATCCAAAGATATATGATACAAACTATATTACTGACTACAAATACGTTTACTATATTTTTATTTTAATCAAATTCTTGAATATTTACCTTTCAAAAACGTATGTTCACTGTTTCAATATAGGTTTTGTTTCCACAAAATGTTGAAATGAGAGCACATCCCCGGTCTGCTCGTGTATTTGGCAGCATGCCAATATTTGCGCTTCCTGCCATTTCGGCGTTCATTGAAAGTGTCAACATTGGCATTACCTCATTTTGAAGTTATTTACAAAGGCTCAAACACCGCCTTCTAGACTGACAGAGAATATCCTTGCTGTTTTATTTATAGTTGGCATTGGCTTCATTTCGTTGCGTAGATCCATATAGCAGGGTTACTGTATACGAAACCTTGGGGCCAAAATACGGCCCGCGAAAAGATTTGATTCCGTACCGCTAAGAAGAACAAATTGGCACACAGTCAATTAATGGGTAATGGGCACTCTTGATGCTTGACGCTTCAGTAATCTATATACCGGTCTGACCGATACATAATACATTGTTCGATCTAGATATCCGCCCCCCCACCCCTCCACCCCCCAAAAAGTTTCCTTTCGTCCACGTAGAAAATATACGTAATAATTAATGTTACATATTACAGGTCAAGCTACTGCATATTCAAATGGTCTGGAATTGGAATGAATCACAGAAAGGACAAGTGAAAACGCATATAAAGCATTCCTACTCGCCGAATGATGTGGAAGAAATCGAGCTAGTTAGCTCTACCAGTAATTACAAAAACGCTCTCTGCTTATACATACAAATCAGTGTAGGTCAAGGTGTATGTGTCTTAATTGACCGTGTTGTATTGGCTTATGTACAAGTGTTGATATTTCAGAGTTATGTAGTGTATTATTCATGAGGTTCTAAAACATCAGTTGTGCAACCAACAATTGCGTGTTGTTTGCGCAACAATGTGCCTTAAATATGACCAGTGTTTGATCAAACGGCACGGACCATCACTCCTACACGTATTTCGTGCAGCGAGGACACGTGATATCTTACAGGATGAATACAAAATATATCATCCAAAAGCCAGAACAGCAAATATGCGTAAATTTCTCAAGGAGACAGGACTGATGAGAGGAACGGGGAGGGGGAGGGGGGTAGGCCCGCTAGTGGGTTACAGTCTTTGTACTGGGCTTAATTACGGGGCCATATGGGGAAATTACGAGACAAAGAATAATGGTTTAAAAATGGTTTAATTGGTACTATTGTGTAGTGAATAATGATGCAATCACAACGAGGAATTTTTCCAAATTACATTTGGGCCCATCTCGCAGAGAATGAATGAATAAAAGATTCAAACCAAAACATTTCGTTCCGCAGATTTTTTTCCGAACGATAACGGTAATTCTGAAAAACAATTTGTACAGCTGGTCCCAATACAGTCTTGGCATTCAAATGCAGGTCAGTTATAAGCAACTGATGATTCCAGGTTCGAAGAACCTGGAAACTTAAAGGATTGGTTCAGTTGTCATACATGTTTATGTTATATGAAAGAGGACAATAAAAGAAACACAATGGTGAAAAAAACTGTTCAAATATCTTTTTCGGTTAAAGAGATATTCAAGTGTAAAGTTTTATCAGATTGTGTAGAAACTGCTGAAATCTGACTAGCTGTGATGTCACATCCTCACTTTCCTGAAAAGTCTTTGTTTTTTTCTCTAAATATTTTGTGAGATTTCATGACTTTCAACCAAAAGATATGTCAGAGATCTCATATTTGTCAAAGGAAGTATTTGAGATAAAACATCTGAAGAATTTTTAATTATATTATTTTCAAATGTGTTAGAAAATGTAAATAATTAAAAAGAAATATATTCACAAATGTTCAGGAAGTGAGGATGTGACGTCAAACCCTCACAGTAAGTCTTTCTACACCAGTCGTTTTCAAAGAAATTTTGATATCTTCAAAATGTCATATCTCCTTATCAGAGCATGCTATCATGGTAGTTTCTCAACTGTTCTTTTTGTCTTTTTGTGCTCTTTCATACAAAAAAGACATGTCAAACACCTGAACCAATCCTTTAATTTGACCTAAATTGTTGAAATTTACCACAGATATTATGTAATAGTGCTAGCTGTGGTGGTTGCGTCGAAATACGTACGTAAAATGTACAAGTCTGCCGAACGGGAAGATCAATACATATTCCCGCATGCGTCCGGCCGGTTGCCGTACTGTTTTGAACTGTTTTGTGCACAAACATGGAATGCTTTTGAAAAAGAAAAAAATCTTTAGACCGACGAGATTGAATGCATAATTAGGCTTTATAAGGTTAATTGAAGACTTCAAAACAAGAAAAACCCGGTGACCGAATTGTCCACGTGCCCGACATGGCTTTTGGCGTCATTTCCGGTTGACGTTAATACACTGCGGGCAGTAATTTAACACCATTTTCTCTACGCTAGAAAACCAGACGCCATTTTATAATTATATGCGTTGTAATGGTATAAAACCACACGCGCACAATGGTTCTCACTTATACTCTTATAGGCCGAGGAGATCAATTGACCGTACCTCACGTATGTGTACCATACACGCGTTTCTCAACCTCAACTGATCCAGTGAGTTGCCATTCAAATGAAAACTCCCTGATAGAATTATAAGCAAAAAGAAAATAATAATATTTCTTCACGTGAAGTATATACTAGAGTAAGAAACGTGCTTTATATATTATACAGTCGAGAGAAAATTGTAAAACTCGACCTACTCTATAAGCCTAAATAAATCGATTTTCTACGATCGGTTTGTGAGACATTCAAGCACTACAGAGCAATTTCCATGAAATTCCATACACCCTTCATGTCACCGAAAATTCCGGAACATCTCAAATGCCGACATAGATTGAAATAGTTGAATAATCGGATCCTTGCTGAATTCCGTCGCTAAACTACAAACTGCGGGTTATACTTTCAAAGGAACCTTTTCTTGCCACGTCAGAAGAAGAACATAAAATAGATCAAGAGTGTGTTGTGTCAAATCTTACAAACAAATTAAACGATTTTTACATCCTCGAAAAAGTCTGCCAACTTTATTATTATTATTAGAAAAAGTCGAGAAATATTGATAAACAAGTAGTAGTGTTTTAGAAATTCCCCCTGACCAAGAATGTATATGTGTGTGTATATGTATACCTATATGTATATGTACATGTATATGTGTGTGTATATGTATACCTATATGTATATGTACATGTATATGTGTGTGTATATATATACCTATATGTATATTTATATACCTATATGTATATTTATATGTATATGTATATATACACACATATATATATATACATATATATACAGGGTTATAGCCACGCCGGCCGGCGGCGGCCGGTAGTAACCGCCACTCACGCCTGCCGGCCGGCATTGCGTGTGCCGGCCGGCACAAAAAAATAGTAAAATGCTTGTGAAATACAACAAAAGTAACAAATTTATCTTTCCCTTGCCGTAAAACATGATAAGAACGTCACCTTTTTCTGTTATTTACCAATTGTAAATCTGAAAAGTAGCAAAAATCACCCTTAAGCGGGCCCCTGGACCCCCGGCCGTGAGATGCGAGAGCTTCGCTCGCTACGCTCGCTACGCTTCGCAAATTTATTTAACCAGCACTCACAATCTCCTAGCTATAACCCTGTATATATATATATATATATATATATATATATATATATATATATATATATATATATATATATATATATATATATATATATATATATATACTATGGGAGGGGTGTATAGGGATGTAACATACCCCTCATAGACATTAGCTTTCGTCCGGCCAGAGCGAAGGTTGTTGTAATTTGCTCTATTTATCTGAACATTTTGTATATTTTGTCTTGCTCAAATGCTGACAATTTATCTCATACCTGTGGAGATTGATCTCTTTAATTTGACTTTTGACATTTAATCACGATATGCCGAGGATGTTTATGTAGAAACGCTCTCTCTAGACAATTCTACACTCCATCCCGAAGGTATAACGTTGACTTTAAAATTGCGACGTTTTATCTCGAAAATCATTAAATTATAACCTTTCATGTTGACATTTCGACGTTTTATCTACGAATTTCTATTTTCGATCTTGAAAATGTTACCATCAGTAATCTTTATTCCCGTATTTTCGATCTTGTAAAAACTTTACGGATTTTCCACATTTTATGTCAAAAATTGTGAATGCTTTTATTTATCTGGAAATTTGTGACGTTTTCTTTCACAATATCGATACTTTGTGTTCAAATTTGTAATATTAATGTCCACATTAAAATTCGAAACTCCGACGGATTATGGAATAACTATGGATCACTTGATTTGTTCATAGTGCATTTTAAGCGTCCATGATTGTCAAATTTGATAATATTATAACGGGATGAATATGTCAAAACCATCCAAGTAACAACTTCGTTCTTTTTCGGGTATAATCGGAGGACAGCGTGATTTTAGCTTTAAGTTAAAAAACAGGACAAAGGGATAGTTTGATGTAAAAGGAACTAATTAACAAATTAATCTGATGCACTTTGTGATTAATTACAAATCATATTTTTCTTGTGTCACCAGATTTTTATAATTACCTTTCGTTAAAATGAAATTGCGCGTGCAGATGGTTTTCAGTTGTACTTGAATATAATAATCATAAAATATATAAGGCCTAAATATTACTCCTGTTTTGAGACTCTTTTCCAGTTCATAAATGACGAGCCCACCCCTCCCCCCCCCCCCTTAGACAGGTATTAAAATTGTCTTATACTTGTACGTTTTTAGTTTTGCAGTAACAATAGTTGAAAATAGTACACCTGTATAAAAAAAAAATCAATTCAGAGATTAAATTGAATTTATATTGGCATCAGACACTGATTGTTCAGAGCGTACTTCAGCTCATTAATGAATGTTTAGGATGGCTTTTGTCATTTCTATATTCTGGTTAATACACGTATTATATAATCCTCTCAGGTAAACCAAGGTTGCTCAGTAATCTGTTTTAATCATCATAATATATCATATTTGTTGGTCACTGCAAAAAGAAAAATCGCAACAACAATTATTAAAGGTGAAAATAATATGAATTATCTCCAATATTATTTTTATTATTATCATAAAAAGCAATATATGATATATCACAAAAAAAAGTAATTTTTGAAAGGATTTATTCATTAACAAATTCGAGCAGTTTAAAAGTAATTATAGTAAAAGGGTTCATTACCATATATATGCTGACATTTTCACCTCGAGTGTCACGTTATAAGCATGAAGAGAACACGAAATGAAACTTTATCCGTTTCTGTCACTTAAAGATTCCAGTTTTATAATCCTAACCAGGTTGCATTGATAAACATTATACAGATCCATCCGAAAGTATAGTTAAATATTGGGTCGACCAATGCTAACTCCAAAACCAATAAATTAACATGTATTAAAACGCAAAATAAAAGTAACATATATTACAGACGCTTCTTTAGTAATACGCCAACCGGTAATGTGAAATGCTATAGAGAGAACAGTGTATAGCTAACAAGATGTACTTTTCAACAGTTCCACAAAACGAAGCTCAATGAAAGTAAACGTGTATAATTCTTGTCGGTTTTTTTTTTTTGGTTTCACTTTGTATAGCTATAAGACGTTGGCATGTTGTTTTAAATTGTGCATGATTCTTTTCCTACACAATCGCTCGTAAATTTGTGCCACGGCTGTGATCGAGTGGATAAAGGCGGTGGCATTTGAAGCAATGAGGCTTAGCAATCGGGAGGTTCCGTGTTCGATACCTAGCCGGGTCATAGTAAGTTGGGTTTTCCATCCAAGAGCAATCTTCGGTCTTCCCATCTGAAATGATTTTCTAAATTGAAAAGATTCCGAATTTGAATTGGAAGCCACCCGACGTATAATTTGTAATCAATAAGCCCTTACCGGTTTCTCCCACATTTGTGGGCGCTTATAGCGTCGTAAAAATAAATGTTGATTATTATTATTATTATTATAATTAACTGACAACAAAGACATTTTGCGAATTAAAGGAGGATTTACACGTAAGTTATATAATCCAAAAAAAATAATGAAAATAAATTTATCAAAGTATTTAACATTGTCACATAAAACTTGTTCAATCCTTCCTTTTTTCGCTTACATCGGTGGAAAACGTAGCTTGTTTATTCTGCTTTAATTGTCCATGAAAATATTCAGTCCGTTCGCTGTAAAATATTGTTCTATTTTGGACAAATTTTGTCATCAATATATATATATTATTTTGTGCCTCATTGGTGACAAACAAAGAAGTTTTTTCATGTTTTAATCGGATTTGTTTCACTGGGTAAAATCATGTAGGCATGACAATGCAATTATCCAAACAATGTAAGTTGTTTAAGAATGTTTTAACAACAAACACCCATTGTTTTAATCTGTCAATAGTTTCTTTTTACATATAGTTAAATTTCGTATATAACCTATATATTATGAATATCTCAATGACTATAGCCTCCGAACGTTTAGCTTCGCCGGATTAACAAGAAGTTGCCTTGGCGGTCACACTCGGTGAATCTGTCGCTTGGCTGACTACCACCGTTGGCATGACTACCGTATAATTCGCGATCATGGCCCGCTGTTCCTCATTCTGTCTTGGGCGGGTCACCACGTGTGATCGATACCCACTCCTCTGGCGGTTGTCACATATCCCACAACAGTTACCGTAGGTGGCGATACAGATAACCAGTACCGGCAGAAGCTGAAGGAACACAATGAGCAAAGCGATCAATCCCAAGTAGAAAGAATAGGTGAAAGCCATAACGCATATACTCACAGTCACTGACAGCCATGTTGTAAAGACCACTCCGATGAAAATGTATCTGAATATCGAAAACAAGTGAAACCGCTTTTGCAATGAACAAAACGAACAGGTTATTTTTCTAGCGGTATTCTCTTCGCAATTCTTTCTATGAGCTCGTGAATTTTTCACTCTGGTTGCACGACTGGATTCACCGTTCTCTTGCACCGGTCTGCTGGGTAAAGTTTTCCTTACACTATGATGAGTGTCAGCTTGAACTCCCAAATGATAACCAGAAGATGATGGTCTCGAAGTTCCTGAACAGGAGGCGCTGGCTCCGTTATATCCAAGAGATGTTACCGTTGTTTCGCCATATTCTGAAATTTCGATCGAAGCCATTGTGGTATGACTAAACAAATCCAAACAAAAACCAAAACGATAATCTTTTTCAACTCCTTTACAATAGAACGACTTCAGAGTGATAGATGCAACCGTTGTTGTAGAAGCAGTTACATCTTCCGAAGATGAACATTATCAAATGTGACGTCGTCGTCTTCTTGAGTTATAGCTAGGACTTTTTCGAAAAGTCAAGGATGTGAAATAAACCCATCATATTTTACTTCTCCATATATTATTTCACACGAGTTCTTGTAAAGTCTCACAAATCGAAGTTGTTTTTCGACCATCAGTTTATCGCTTTTGCGAGATTTATCAAAATTGAAGATTCCTGTTCGTTACGCATCTGAAGAGATGCTTGGTCTTCTCTCACGGGCAGTATCTTCTGACAAAATTACAAGACTTCTACGCATGCAAGACTGTTGAAGGAAATGTGAGAGCGCTAGACCAAAAAAACACCAAAGCACAACGGTTGGATATCGGTGACTGCTATAAAAGATTATAATTGGGAAGATACTGTCAAGCTGTGAGGACTGAAGTGGGATGCTTGTTCGTAACTCTAGACACATTTTCTTATCATGTATGCACTGTATATGTATTTTAGATCCTCCTGCAAGCAGGAACTCGCGAAGAAGCCTCATTGGCTTATCAAAGCCGCAAGCAGACCGAAGTCAGTCTCTCACGTTCATATTTAACGTCCGTGATTATGAATATTGTAAATTTTCAACAACTCTGTAACTGGACGACATACATTAATCTTGGAGTGACTCATAGTTATCTTCGGCATCAGCTTCGGTATCAGTTTTAGATACACCTTTCTGTGTGCATGTAGTTTAAGACAAGTACACAAATGTCATATACAGTGTATGAACTATATCATAACGACAGACACGATATTAAAAAGTAAATCAGGTAAATTGTGCATTAACGTCTACAAACTTCACTGTTGCAGTACTCGAAAAGTACTGGGTAATCGAGTATCACTCGGTATAGTACTCGGTAATCGCACTCCGTGTAAAGCACTCGTATACTCTTCATTCCGTACTCGAATGCCAAAGTACTGGTATACTCAGTGGCGTAGGAAGGTACTTTTCGAGTGGGGGGGGGGGCTGAAGACTGTTGGCCGGCCTGGGGGAGGGGTCTAAGGGGAGGGGGTCTCCCCCTCCCCTTTGGAACTTTTTGCATTTCCAGGTAGCTTCAGATGCAATTTGGTGCAATATAGCACACTTCAACACCCACTCCATTTTGTAAACTTAATTTTGTATTTTCACCAGGCCTTAGATGCAATGTGGTGCTCCAAATGAGATTTTCTTTCTCATTTGGAAATGAAAAAGGGGTTTCTGACTTACGAAGCGGGGGGGGCGGAATGATACTTCCGCCCCTCCACATTTTTCACTGGGGGGGCGGGCGCCCCCAGCCCCCCGGTTCCTACGCCCTTGAGTATACTCATAAATTGTACTCAATCTAAAGTATTCGGTACTCGATCGGCACGAGTATACTTTACGGCTTCTTCGAAAAAATATATACCTATGTATAGAACTGACGTTATAACAGCAATCCGAATCATTTTATTAACCACTGTCATTCCATATAATATTATACAAATAATGAATGGTTATGAGTGCAGTAGTGCAAATATTTCATGAGTTGAAAGATGTAATTTGTTCCATTCAACGAGGCGCAGCCGAGTGGAATGGAACAAATTACATCTTTCAACGAATGAAATATTTGCACTATTGCACGAATGGAAACCATTCATTACGTGTTTTATACAACATATTATATTAAGATGGGTAAAATGCACTCATGCAACAGATTGGTTTGAGCAGACAGGTTTCTCTGCTCTCTTACCATTGAAAAAAAGTGTTACCAAAAAAGTATTACCCATGGTTCTATTTCATAGAGTGGAATAGAGCGGATTTTGCTTGCAAGCAACGAGCAAATTGACCAATCAAATGACCAGAATACAATTAGGTGTTGTATAAAGTTCAATAGAAACTTATTATCCTCAAGTATTTATATTGCAGCAGATTATCACATGTATAGTCTAATGTATTACGTAGAGACTGCACGAAGATGCTGAATGCACGAGCAATTTAGGTGGCTGACTAAAGTAATACTATTAGTCTAACAACCAGGTGTGCACGTTAAAGTCTCCTTGCTACCGCCCTTTTTTCCATACCAATATCAGATATTTTTCTCATAATATTGAAACATTTTGGATTTGACGAATAATAATTCCAGATCACATCACTATCCCCCCATTCAACTGATGTATCATTGTTTACAAGAACAATCAGGGAGCATTTATAGCCAAAGAGTTCTTTGATATTGAAAGAAAAGAACACTCGAAAATTTCCCGGATGAAGGAGTACTTTTACTAGGTACTCTGTTGTACTCTATAGTTATGGTACTGGGTACCTCAAGTACTCGGAAGTACTTGGTACTCGGATAAACGTAATCGACTGCAACAATCACTGTGTGTTGTGTGGGTGTGTTATTGCGCTCGTGCGTGTCAATGCGTGGAGTGTGGTGTGTGTGTATGTTTGTATGTGCATTTGTGGGTATGTGTGTGAGTGACTTTGGCTTGCAGACATTAAGTTAAAGGTGCTTGAACTTTAACCTCAATGTAGGGTAGACCTTGGTGAGAAGATGATCCCTTTGACTTGTTTTTATGGAGGACAAAGGTCATTTGAGTTCAACGAAGGGTGAAGTCTGAAAACTTCAAAACACAATATCTCAAGATGTACTTTTGCCTGATCTTCAAACTTGTTAGATAGCCCTTTGTGAATTGATGATTGCTACATTTTCTATGGAGGTCAAAATGAAACAGGAGCTAAAACTCTGGAGACTTTGTAAACATATGATCATTGATATCCCATTGCAAGAAGTAAAATGCATGAACATCAAACTTGCAGGTATGGACTGCAATTGGAGATGATCCATATTGTTTTTCATGGAGGTCAAAGGTTGATTTGAAGTCAACAGAGGTCAAAGTCCAAAAACTGCATATAAGAACAATTTTTCAAGAAGAAAAAATGCTAGAACTTGAAACATGGTATGTAGGTAGCAGTGGTAAAGTAGATGTTGCTTCTCATTGAGGTCAATTAACTTAATTCACTTGAGGTAAATAAAGAGATGAATAAGTCTGGTCACCGAAGAGAGAAATTGAACTTTAGCCTTATATGTGTTATGTACATAGCAATCAATGCTAAGACCCTTACACGTCTGGCCATAGCAATATGTAATGGTGAAAAGTCTTGTATTAAGAGTTAATTAACTTTCTGATGTACAAGTCCATAGTAAAAATGTTAATCTGATTCACTATGTAAGTATAACACTTCACACAATCTTGTATAAAGAGTTGCTCATAATGACACAGAATTAATTAACTTTCTGATTGTTTATGTGTTGCTTCCAAAGTACCAGATAATGATTGCATAGACAACTAAGATGAGGGTGTACAAGTCCATACTAGAAATGTTAAGCTGGTTCACTATGTAAGTATAACACTTCACACAATCTTGTATAAAGAGTTGCTCATAATGACACAGAATTAATTAACTTTCTGATTGTTTATGTGTTGCTTCCAAAGTACCAGATAACGATTGCATGGACGACTAAGAGGAGGGTGTACAAGTCCATACTAGAAATGTTAAGCTGGTTCACTATGTAAGTATAACACTTCACACAACCTTATGTTGGGAACCTTCATGTCATATCATCCTTTCTAACAGATAAGTATGGGTGTCAAAATGTTTTTACTTTTTTCTGCCGTGACATAATCAGCTCTACCTTTTCTTAACTTAGATGGCTGATATTGTACAACACCTGAATGAGATAATGTCTGGCAAAATACGGGTAAGTGAACTATATTTCCAACTTTGCTGTATGTACTTTACTTTCTATGATTTCTGTCCAATCTTATCATGCAGATTATATTAAAGGGATCTCCACCAAACTTATTATAAGTGACCTAATTCTTGGGATTCGCATGAAAACAAATCTCATTGGTTTGGTACTTGTCGATAGCATGCATATGAAATGTGATCTTCTGGATCGCACATGAACTAACCGATATAGAATTATATGTAAGAATGTCCTACATTTAGTTGTGATCGAGTGAGCAAGAGATCGTAGTCATGAAGTATGTGTTAAACCAAATTTTCCTAATAACAGGGGCGTATCCAGGGGGGCGCAACAGGCGCGCGCCCCCCCCCTATTGGCCGTCACCAAGAAAAAAAAAAGTTTAGCAAAAAAAAAAGAAAAAAAAAAAAATTGATGACGACCTTTATGTGAGATGTCGGTGATCGCTCAACCCCCCCCCCCCTCCCGTATGCTTTATTTTTTGTTTGCCAAAAAAAGGTTCTGGCGAAGTTCGGCGGCATAATAGTTTTAGAAACATAGATGGTAATTGTGTTTGTATTATCGCGTAGCACAGGGCGTGTATAAGGCCTCTGGGCTGCCTGAGGGAAGCCCATAATAGCTCCGTGCATAACACGTGAGGTTACTCTATCGAGGCAAAAATTTTCCACCCCTCCCCTTAGACCCATCCCCCAGGACGGCGATCATTCATGCCTGACGCCCCCCCCCCCCCTAGTGGAAAATCCTGGATACGCCCCTGTAATAAGATATTATGTTTTGACTTTGACAGATCACAGTGGCATGATGTGTTTCTAACTGTAAATATGCTGAAGTATACTTAACTTGTTGGTGCAGGGAAAGTGTCTGCAAAAGTTTGTTGTAAACTTATCTTGATGAACTTATAGTTACTTCTCAGTTGTCTAGCCTACTGCAGGCAAAATGAAAACCTACATACAAGTTTTGAGTCAGTTTGGGACTTCTGTGATGGGCATGTTGGTTGCATGTATATTGCTCTTATAGGTATGCTGTATTGGTTCCAAATATGCCACATTTTTCAATATGGTCAACTTGGTCAAATTCTTAAACTATTTTTATTACCATTTCAGAGGGAATTTACCTCACTGGGACATTCTGTGATAGTGTGTGTTTAGTTAGAATGTCTAAGAACAATTTGGAGTGTAAATTGCTCCAGGAAAGAACTTTTTGAAAACTTCTAGCAATTATAGCACGCAATAATTTGGGACCTTTACAGACGATTAAAGGTGAACTTGATGTGAAGCAACATCCTTGGTTGAGAACATTCCATAGAAATATGTTCTGTAAGTGAGCTTGCTGAATACTTTAAAGTATGTTCAGGTGGAATACTATGGGCGACTAACAGTAAAGAAGAATTGGTTCCACATTACCAGCTGAAACTCCCATAACAAAACATTGTTTCGTTCCTGCAGGAAATATGTTGCGGGCCCCACCTATAGCTACTCCAGGAAAGATATCACAGTGGATGATCTGTGATGTCATCTTGTCAAATATGTTCTTCGAAAGCTTTTACATTCCTTTAATAGTTTTTTGTTGATTTGTAATGTTTCTGTAAGAATGTCATTTACCATGTGAGCCCTGCAGGTTTGTACATCAAAGGAAAAGAAGGACAATTTCAATTCATTGCTGTAATGATGTTGACCTGCAGATAGATTCAATTAAATCCCAACAAGCTTGAAATAGCTGTCTCTGAGATAGAACATGCACCAAGATAGTTTTCACATAGCAGAAATTTTCATGGAAAATTGAAATTATTCATAATACATTCACCTCAAGGGCGGCGGAACCGGGGGCACAGGGGGCACGTGCCCCCCCCCCACTTTTCCTCAGGTTAAAAATGTGCCCTTTTTCTACATAAAAATTTCTAAATAAAAAAAGAGTTTACAAAGTGAAACCCACGTCGAATGAAATATTTCGGGAAGTTTTAAATGTATACTACCATAGGCTAAGGAGCCCAATTTGATTTGGGGGGCTGTAACGACTTGCCCGAAAAATATTACCAAAATTTTTCGCGCGCTAAGCGCGTTCGTCACGTTAAGATGCATACTATATAGGCATGCGTCGGTTATTACATCTCATGCCAGAAACATACAATCACTTGCCGTGTTATTACCCTCCCGTATTGGTTATAATTATTGGGAAAGTCGTTACAATAATAATGATCATAATAATATCAGTTTAACCATTGAAAAACACAGAGCAAATTATTTTTCTTTCAGTAGGTGCCCGAACAATTCTCGGCATATTGCCCGAATTTTCAAAAACAAAATTAGTTGTGGGGGGGGGCTCCAGCCCCCCCCCCCCCCCCCGCGCCTCCTACGCCCATGTTTACTACCATGCACAAGGCTTCTAACATTCTGATGAGTGCCATTATGCATATTTAATTTGCCCAAAAAATCCTAATGTATTTTCCAAAAATGCATTGCTATATTACATTGTGACTTTTTAATAAGCAGAAGCCATTTATAGCCTACTATGAATACTGAGTATAGTTTTATTATCCCATAACCTACCCCATCCTTTCGTATTTTGACATATTTCATTTGCTTTCATGGCATGTATCGAATGCGTGTGCAGGGACTTGGACTTTATATAATGATTTCACCTCATTTTGTGAACTTGTTCCTTGTTTCCCAATTTGCACATTGGATATTGCAGTGCTAGTATGCATTGTTTCCTTGAGGGGGGGGGGGTGGCGTTGATGGAGTGATGTGTATACGCAAATAAGATAATACAATAAGAGTTACAAAGGGTACTAAATATCAGGCTGCATCAGTCCAATCGAATTTCTGCAAAGTGTCCTTCGACGTCGGTGCCCCCCCCCCCCCCCAGAATAAAAGTGCTTCCGCCGCCCTTGTTTGTAGCTACTTGTTCTGTTTGCTATATGATCTAACTGTTAACAATGAATTATTTGACAACCTGTAGGCTTTATTTTCACACTCAAATGAGTACTTATTAATGATTACCCACATTGTTGATTATTATTGATACATGTGATTGAACACACAATATCACAACCTAATTAAAAGGCTTGTATTAGTATACATCTCTCTCCAGAGGCTCCAGTTCACTGTACTTTCATCAAGGGATGTCATTTTCTTATCATGTTTTCAGTTTTAGTACTTTTATCTTTTATGTTACTGTTTTATCATTCAATTATGGTGTGTATGTATGCTGTTGATAAATAAAAAGGTTTCCTTCCACGGTATGGAGTGGTAAAATAAATGGCTGTCCTTTGAGTTTCTTATAAAGCTAAGATTTATATCAGAGCTGTAACATATTATGTAAATGTGGTTTTCTGTTTCTTAATCTTGGCGTCCAATTGCACTACACATCCAAAAGTGCAGATATCCCCCTCCCCCCCCCTCCAAAGATAAGAATGGGGTTACACGGCCCTTGTAATAATAATAATCAGCAGTTATTTTTACGAAGCTTAACCGAACACAAATGTGGGAGAAGCCCGCACAGGCGTATGGATCACAACTTACACCTCGGGTGGCTTCCAATTCAACATTTTATATAAAATTTAGAAATTCATTTCAGATGGGAAAACCGTAGACTGCTCTTGGATGATAAACCCACCTTACATAGAACCTCCTGATTGCCAAGCCTCATTGCTTGAAATGTCATTGCCTTTATCCACTCGATCACAGCATCAGTGATTCATCCTGGGGGGGGGGGGGGTGTGAAGGGGCACCTGGGGTGAGGGGGCACCTAAGTTACAGTTACAGCAACTGAAGTAGATATAAATATTGATTTTAATAAAATTTAGCAAACCTCTACTTTACCAAACCTCTACTTCAAGACATGCATAAGGAACAGATGCTCTAGAACTCTGATGAAGATGCACGAAAAGGTAACACTGTAATTTAAGAACAAAACCTCTACATGGATCACAGAAACAGTGAATTTCATTTAATACCTTCTTTAATTTTGGGGAATGGGTTAAAAATTCAGACAATTTATCTTAAAATCTCAAATGTGACATTTAATTACAAAATTCCAGCAGTTTTTGCCAAAATTTATTGTATCTGGAAATGTTCATGTAGCTAGCTAAACAATTTTAGGCTGACATTTTTATGTCAAGATTCGCCCCAAGAGTCCTGCCCCCTCAAAAAGTGTAAATTATTATCTTTAGAATGTCTGTCCCATGGATACGCCTGACCTACACCCCCGCCCCCCCCCCCCGAGTTGATCATTACCGTAGGCCTACTGTCACGCCTAGGCCTAATGCCAGACCAACCATTCGGGTAATGCTATATTGATTTTAAAACAACTTTTGTGACGAGATTCGCAGCGAACTCAATAAATTATCTTGACCAACATGTTAATGACATGTTAGTTTATCTTCGGTCAGACGCAAACGGTCCTGGTCAAAGGTTAGGCTAAGGAGCGCGAATTATGATCTACATATCAAGCTCACGAAAGGTTGCACGAGCAGTGCAGTTCGCTTCCTGGCAGCCGTTGGCTAACAATTCATACGTAATTGTAATTTGTAGCCTATTCTGTATGGGGAGTAACTGCCAAAGAATGTGAATGGCGAAGGTTGTTCATTAGTTTTGTGGAGCAAGTTAGTACTTCACATTGTTTGAGTCAGCGAGCCTGAGAAATTAGGCTAGCCTATCATATAATAGTATCGCTTAGGCCTAATGATAGGCTAGCTCACGTAGGCATTGGCGTCTTTAGTAAGTTGGAATGCTAACCTATGCCTAATATGATATTCACTAGACAATTTACGTAAGTAAAGTAAGTCACTTTATATCTTCCGACAAAATACTAGACCTAGCTGGTTGGGCCTTATTACTTTCTGGTTAAGGCTAGTACAGTTAGGGTAGGCCTAACTTAATTCCTAATTGTCTTTAAATTCCTACCAGAGTAGCCTACCATAGCCTAGGCTATGCCATCTAGCACTTAACAGTAACACATTTTCAAGAAACTAACTCGCAACCGGACAAATTAGCTTAGGATGAAAGCTCTCTCTCTCTTTGCTTCCCCCCCCCCCCCCCCCATCATGACAGGCAAGGCCGGCTCCTGTTAGATATTTAATTATTTTTATAGGGTTGAAACCAACGTTTTTCAGGGGAGGAGAGACAGACGGCTTGGCTGTGGAAAGAATTCATTTAGGTAGTGAAGCAACTGTACGTAGTAAATGTATCTTGTGATATGGAGAGTTTGGTGAAAGAAAGGAAGATATTTCAAAGAGACACTTGTAAGTTGTAGTAAATGAAGAAACTGGTAAATGGGAAAACAACAATTTTAGGGGAGGAACCAAGGAAGGCATACCTATAGGCTAAAGTTTCTATGTTTATTCATTCCCACAATGAATGCCATACAAGCAAACAACCCATGTTCGCATACAATCCTATGCAAACAAACCTGCTTATTCACAAACACTTTTCATCTTCCAATCACTGAACAGTTACACAAGTACAGTAAGGTACCTGGTCACATTTTCTATTTTCCTTCATACTATCACAACTTTCTTTAGCTTACTCTACAAAGAAAATATGCCGTCAGAGCCTACAGAACAACAGTCTCCTCCCTTGAAAATAGTATGTTAGTTTCCTTAACCATGTTATTTTTCACCCTTAACGTTACCTTTCTCCTTTAAATCTTTTCCTACAGTTGGTCCACTTACCACATCTATTCTTTCCACATAGCCTAGCCAATATGCCTCCCATGAAAAACCTTAGTTAACTCCCCTGAAATTGTTAGTTTCCCATGAAAACGTACTTGACTCCCCTATGATGTACGTACAGTAGGAGAGGTAAGTTATTCAACTTTTTAGTGGGAGGAAGATAACGTTGTTAGGGGAGGGAAGAAATGGCCCCAGGCTAGGCCTACCACCAAATGAAAATGGGAAAACCTAGGCTAGCCTATCAAAGCGGAGGCTAGATAGAGATGAGGACGAACTAGCCTATCCTAGGCTTCTTATACAAGCAACGGTACTTTGTAAAATGAAATTCTCAAGCAATTAGGCCTAGCTCTGTGGTCTAATTGATGTTGGTGATGGTTCAAGTATGGAGAAAACTCTCCATGCAAGCTGATGTTACCTACTGTAGCGTAGGCAACTAAATTGATACATGTATTAATTTGATCAACTAGCATAATTTTGACCTGAAGCTAGGCTTAACAGTATTGGTCCAACTCTTGGCATATCTTTTTCAGATCATAGACTTTTTTTGATGCCTAAGGCATGATTTTATGGTTGGCAGAACTGTTTCACTGAAACTTCGATTATTATTAAACCGAATTCAAACTTTGCTAAGGCGACCTCTCATTGTTGAATAATTGTCTTTAATTTGCTTTTTAATTTGAAAACATTGAAAGTTGTGAGGAACACAACTCATGGTAAACACATATTAAGAGTATTGAGAGATAAGTACAATATATAGTATCTCTGTCCTTGTTGATATTATAACACAGGTGCTAGAAGTCATGGAAGCACATGAGGGTTTACCATGAATATACCAATATGTTGTTGGTACTTGTGTAAGGCTGAAAAGCCAGTTTTCATCTTTGCTAAGTGTACATGTTGTAGCTTAAGTGTCGGTCCTTATTTCACTTGCCAAGTTTCTTGTTTCAAGACTGATGTTTATATCAGAAATTTTTCAATTTTCCAGTTCTTCATGAATGTGCTTGCTAAGTTTGTTTAAACTAGTACATGCTCTCAAAATCGTTTGGCTGATGAAATGTTCTCAAAATTGTGTTGAATTCATTCCTTACTATTGGCTTGACCATTATAGTGAACAATGTACATCAAAGGAAGTTTTGGCATTTTATGAAGTACTCCATATGTAGGTTTGATAGCAATGTCTAGTAAGGTTCATTAATAAGTCATATATTGCAAGTGTCCGAATTAAACAGGCACTTAGTAACAAAAAGAGGTATAGTTTATTCATGTTTGTAAACATTCATCGGAAAGGTATCTGCATATGCAAACTGGAAGATGATCTTAAACTACTAATAAAACTACTAAAATTTATTTCACACCATAGGTATATATATATACATATTGCTTTTATATTTGTCTTTACAGCATTGCATTGGCCACACTGATTCACAAGAAGACTCCATGAACCGTGACTGTAACATCCTGCTGAAGGTCTGAGAATTGAAGATTCTGTAATGCTTCCGTTTGGGTATGCAGTTTACTATAGTAACACAGAAATATTTAAGCTCTGGTATTCGTTTGGTTTATTTCTGCCATTAAACCACAATGATATACATTTCTTTATACATAGTTATATCAATGAGGCAGCAGTCAGGGTTGTTTAGGTAGTCAGGGGGAGGGAGGGGAGGAAGGGAGGGAGTGTATAAAAATGAGTCCAGTTGCAATGTCTATCTGCTTTCCAGTATATGAAATCTTCTGATCTTTTACAGTACTGTCTCAGGTGAAAGAAGAATATGGAAGGAAAATTGTGAGTCTTGGCTTGATGTCTGTAATGAAGCTGGATCAGGTTTAGAACAAGTGGTTGAAAGATCATAAACTCCACCAAATATAAGAAGATCCTTCAAGCCTGTCGTCTACAGAGAGATCTGGAAGTGTTATCTTGAGGTGATTTAAGAGTACTTGGAGAAAAAGTAAGATTCAAGAGAAACATCAGTGTGAGCCAGTATCATGAACATCATTCTTGTCCTCTCAACAGTTGATTGCTGTCAAGATCAGTGCTAAATGTACGAGACACGGTGCCTTAGCCTGTTGGAACCAGTCGGTATTTGGTGTTGTCTGTTTTTGTGCTAAACCTACAAGATACTGTGCCTTAGCCTGTTGGAACCAGTCGGTATTTGGTGTGGTCTGTTCCGTGATAAATTAAAGAGACATTGTGCCTTAGTTTGGTGGAATGAGTAGCTAATTAGTATGGTCTGTTTGTGCCTAATTGAAGAGGAGTGCTGTGATAATTTGTTGGTAATTAGTGTGGTGTGTTTGTATTAAATTTATAAGTTTTGCCTTAGTTTATTGATATGAGTTGCTAACTAGTGTGGTCGGTTTTGTGCTAAATTAATGAGACCTGGTGCCTTAGTTTGTTGGAATCATTTTGTAATTAGTAATTTGGTTGTCTTAAATTGAGGATTGTTGCCTTAGATTGTTGGAAAGAGTTGCCAATTAGTGTGGTCTGGGTTGTGGTAAATTAAAAAGACAGTTGATTGTTGTCAAGATCAGAAAACTCAAAGATGAGCTGATTTGATGGAAAAACACCAGCTAAGCTGGAAAGCTGCAATATACAGTCAAGGTTAGTCATAAGAAAGAAAGGTTCCCAAAAATGTAATATATATTTACTTATGTTTCCACCAGTAAAGTTTCAATCACAGCCTAAACTTTGTTGGAATTAGTTGCTAATTAGTGTTTAATCTTTTGTGCTAAATGTACGAGACTTACTCTGAAGAAAACTGGCTAATTTCTTTTGCATTCCTCTCCTTTCATTAGGGATCTGAGGATTATGTTGGTCAACAGTTAGCTTTTTGACATAGCGCCACCCCATCATCCTTCACTGTATTACTTACCCGCCATTTACAAAACGTACGCGTCCTTGGATACCGACACAACGCTACCGAGTACACTTTCGATTCATAGTGTGTCTCTTCAAAAGGAGTGCCTATTCAGTCGGTCCGCCGTCTTAGGCTGGAGACTAATTCTTTCTGGTAAGTGAAGTCTATGATCAATTTCATTGTATAGAAGCCATTTAAAACCCGTAGGGAGGGGCTGTTTTGCCAGTATGACAACCCCTTACCCACCTATAACCGCCCCCCTAGTCAAAAACCTAAACCTCTCTGATTTTGACATAGACATTAATGACTGGATCCCTGTACAAAAATAGCAGAAAAAGACAACGTCCAAACTCTGTTGAAATAAACCCATCTCCTAACTCCAAACCAACCACCAAAAAGTCCGCTCCAACAATCATTGTATCAGGAATCTTACCAGAACTATCAAAAAACCCAATAACACTTGCTAAACTAATCAATGAAGAAAAACCAAATGCCATGATCTCAAATATAAACCGTCTTCGTAGTAACGACATCCTAATCACCCCCATGACCCTAAATCTGCAAATATCCTCCTTAGACCATGGACTCAAAAGACTAAACTAGGCAACCCCAAACCAAGAATCCCCCAAAAAGTATGACAAAGAAACTTCTCCGTAGTAGCCTGTGGCATAAACACTGAAATTCAAATCAAAGATATTGAACAAGAACTCAAAGACCAAGAATACACCCCAATACAAACTAAAAGACTCATTAGTCATGCCACAAACAATACAACTTGGAAAGTAAAATAACATTTGAAGAACAAGAGCCTCAACAATCCCTAATCAAACAAGGTTTCTACTTAGGATACTCTAAACACAAAACAGAAGAATACCACGAACCCCCCCCAAATCACTCAATGTTTCAAATGTCAACTTTTTGGACACACCCACCATACTTGCAAAAATCAAACCAGATGTCTCAGATGTGGTGAAAACCACAGAGTTAAAGACTGTCCCAAACCAAAAGAAAACACAAAATGTGCCAATTGCTCAGGGACTCATGCCGCCCTTTACAAAGGATGCCCAAAATTTAAAGAAGCTAAAACTGAAGCTAATAACAAACAACAAGAACAAAGAACCTATGCAAATGTAACCAAATCTACCCCTAAAATTGAAATAACAAATAAAATCGCCACTGAAGAAAAACTTAATATCGCAACCTTTGTAATTGAATTAGTACAATACACCTTCCAAAAAGCCGACATTAATATTAAATCCGACGACCTTGCCAGTTACGCCACCGTGTTAGCACTAAAACACCTAAAATTAAATATCCCAGAAACTGTAACTATGGAACGTCTCCACCAACCTTCAATATTTAGCTCTCCTCAATCACCTACATGACAAGCACACTCCCTCCTTCGGTCAAGTTCCTCCACCTAAACATCAACATTATCCTTCCAAAATTAAGCCTCCTACTTAGTATATTCACCAACCACTCCCCGGATATCATTTCGTTAAACGAAACTAAACTAAATATAAATTCCCACCTTAGCATCCCTGGTTACCAAACTTTCAGACACGATATCTCTCGCTCCATGGGAGGAGTACTTATTGCTGAAAAAAAAAAACCTCAAAGCCACCCTCCTCCCAAACCCAACCTAAACAAACAATCAAACAATTGAAATTGTACTCGAAAGAGACAATAAACCTCTCCACATTATTAGCTTTTATAGTCCCCAAATGAGCCCATATCCACAATAAAAAAAAGTTCTAATAAAAATACAATACTACTAGGAGATCTAAATGCCCACCACATCATTTTTGGTAGCACCAAAATATCTGAAAAAGGCATATCCCTTTTAGAAATATGTGATAAACACAACTTAACAATAATTAACAAAATACCAAAACTAGGATAAACCCAATAAACAATACTGAACTACTTGACTACGCCATAACCTCAAACCACCTTGCAACTAAAACTCATTTGATTCAAATCCTAGAAGATGACCTAATCAGTGACCAATTTCCACTCCTTTTTGAGCTAGACATAAACCTTAGTCGCATCCAAAATAACAAATTAACGTATAATTACAATAAAACAGACTGGACATCATTTAAAAGGGAACTCGTAAAAAATTACACTATCCCCAATTACCACAACAACAAGCTAAATTACATCGGCATATATTGTGACAGCATTGCCCAACATATCTTCAATACCTTCAAAAAACACTGCCCCTTAAAAACAAAAGAGAAATCGAAAACTAAATAGGAATATTCTTACACTAATTAACTCAGACGTTCGCCTACATAGAACCTATGTGATCTCCCCAGATCCAACTCTAAAAATCCAAAATTAACCAACTTAAAAAACAAATAAATAGACAAATATCGGCGGTCGACCAAAACCGAGTCCAAAACAAATGCGATTCAATCATTAATGACAAAAACCCAAAACACTTTTGGAAAATTTTAAAAATATCATAAACCCATTACAACCCCAAACACAGGTAAAACAGACCAATGCCTTAGAGATAAAGTAGGTAACCTGATCACAAAAACTCAAGACCAAATAAAGCTTATTGAATCCTACTAGAAAACTATATTCAATATCTTAGATGGCCCTCCATACGATAACAGATTCCAACACGAAATAGACCGTACAATTATCTGTAATGCAACCAGCTTTATCCCCAACTTCTAAGAATGTCTCAACAAAAACATCCCTCTACTCAAAGAAATAGATATAAACGATTGGTATAGTGCCACTAAATATGCAAAAATGCCTTCTTCCCTGGTCTTGACAACATAAATGACCTAATGCTAAAAGATTCCCCTCCGTCGGCCTCCGATATTCATTAATTCTCATATTTTCCCATGATTTAACGAACTCCTTAGACTGTGGAAATCCGCCAAAATGATTTTAATACCGAAACTAAGTAAAGACACACCAAAATTAAAAACTATCGACCAATTAGTCTCCTACCAGCCTTAGGTAAGATTTTCGAAAGAATTATAGATAGCTGCACCAGAACCTACCTAGAGCAAAATAATCACTTTGCCCGTATCAATCAGGCTAATTCCGCGCACACAAATCTACAATAAACCAAACTTTCCGCCTTTCCAAAGAAAATTGCATCAGCTTCATAAAAAAATATGATACCACTGCCCTCTTCTTTGATGCCGAAAAGGCTTTCGACAAAACTTGGCACAACGGCATAAGAATTAAACTACTTAACTTTAATCTCCTCTCCAATTACACCAGACTTCTTTCCTCTTTCCTTAGTGAGCGCAATTAGAAAATATGCTACAAAAACCAACAATCAAAACCTATTCCACTTCGTGCAGGTACCCCACAGGGCGCTGTTCTCAGCCCCCTCCCCTACACCCTATTTGTTAATGATTTGAACATCCTCTATCTAAATGCAACTATAGTCAGTACACTGACGACATAGCCATTTGGAGCACCAGTAAAAATATCTATATGATGGAACTAAATATTAAAAAAGCAATTACACATCTCGAAAATTGGTGCTCGATGTGGAGAACAAAAATAAATCCCTCCAAATCTAACTTAGCCAATTTCTCCATAATAAACTCAAAATACCATAACCATATTTCCAAAATTAATCTTTTCAACACCTTGATCACTGCTACTCCTAATGCAACCTTCCTCGGTACCACTTTCGATAGCAAATTATCGTTTAATCTACATTGTAACAGAACTGCAGGACGCTGCTGGTCCCAACTTAAATCCATTAAAATCCTCTTACACAAATATAACTTCCCTCCGAAAACCATTATCCAAATCTATAAATCCAAAGTAAAACCGATTCTCAGTTACGGGAGCATCTCCCTGCTTACCATCTCTAATCCCAATAAACAAATTTTAAACAGAATCCACACCACAGCTTATCGACTCGCACTCAAAATCCCTATTGCTACTTTGTACGTTCTCAGTGCAGGAAACACAAAATCTACTTTCACCCGACTTGAAGAATTCAACACCAAGTTATACAAAAACAACCTCGAGAACGACCCTTTGATTGAAGACCTCCCCCTGAAATACAAAGTCTCAACAACTCACTACCCAAAAACCAAACCCTTTCTGTATTCACAATTGTTACCACTTAAAGTCTCATTCCATTAAATAAAATCCTTTCCTAAATGGGTCTAGGCCCCCGACTCCAAGTATACTTATATATACAGAACAAAACAAACAACTCCAACAATGACCGATTGATTAAAACATAAAGTAGCAACCACTCCCTTACCAAACAATAGAAACCACAACCACTCCCTACCCAAACAATAGAAACCACTCCATCTCCACAATCCTCAGTACTTAAAAAATTCCTCTCCTCATTTGCTCTTCGACTCCGACCTCGGGTATGATTATGGCTATCCTGTCCAATGTAAATATATAAGACATCATTTACCAGCAATTCCCTGACTGAACATAGACAACTTTTCCAAGAAAAAAAAAAAAAAAAAAATGTCTATTCTATAAAAACAAACTTATTATCCCCCGTAGGACCTCTCGCCAGGTCGACCAGGGGTTAAACTCCTTTTGATTCCATATCAACAACAACAAAAACAAAACTTTTACTCAAATTAAAAAAAAAGGTAACAAATTTCATTTATTTCATTTCATTTATTTATTTTTGTTCTATCACAACATAAGTATGACATATGACATAGAAGGAGATAAGAAACAAAACTTGTGAAAGGAAGTGTACTAAAAAACCCTATAGGGCTTGTCGGGTAGTGACACTCCCTAAAAAACTTAATGTGGAAGACATCATGATTAGATTTTGGTTTCATTTAATCGATAGGTGGAGGTAGAGGAATTGGACACTCTTGCGCAAGATATCAACGGCTTGAAGTACTCTGCTCAGGTAGCCTCCATTCTAGGTATGTACTTATAATAATATAATAATAATCATAATAATAATAATAATAATCAATTTTCTGTGTTTGGAAATAAACTTTTTGCTGCTTTGGATGAAGATAAGGATTCTTGTTTTTCAAAAGGCAAAATGCAAGATGGACTATATATGAAAGGATGAATACCAAAAAATTAAGAAAAGAAATTGGGTTGGGGGAGGGGCAATCAGGCAGAGACCATCATGCTACTACCCTGTTAATTTTGTGTAGGACCCTGGTTAATTTAAAAGGAAGAAATCCCTTTAGTACCCTTGAGTTTCTGAAAGGTTTCTTCTTTGGGATAACGGTGGAGAGACATATCGATGTTCTCTTTTGGGTCTGATCGTCAGGAAAATGCAGATTAAACTGCCGTGTCCATTTGGAACCTGGGAATTGAACCCTGCTACCGGAACAAATGTTTTCCATCAGAGCATAGACAATGATTCAGAGAAATCTGGCCTTTATATTAATAATCTGTTGTTTTCTTTCCCAAATTTTTCTCTTTGGTTAAACAATGAGTGAAAAGATTCATTCGGTTGGAAGCAGGGGGAGACCTATTAACCCTTAGGGTCTGAAAATATTACAATAGGAGTATTGTGGTGGACAGGAAAGACAACAGTTATTTTTGCTCGTAGCTGAATGTATGATGTCCAGGGATCACAAGGAAGTATCAAAAGCCCGATCAAAAATGCCGTTTTTTTGTACTATCGAAATTTGTCAATAAAGAAATTGAAAGCCAAAATAAAAAGAGTTTATCTGGCCTTGTAGACTGCGATTGAACCAGTCTCTGCTTTCTAAAAATAACAGAAAGTGGGTAACCATTTCTGTTTGTGACAGCAACAACAAAAAATGACTGCAAATTATCAAGTTTTTGTAAATTTTCTCTATTCAGGGATTCAAATCTCAAATTCCACTCAAATATACCCCCCTACTTATGAACTGTCAGGTAGCTCAAGCTGACAAACTTACTACAAAGATGAGAATAGGCCTTATGTGGTTCCTAATTGAAAGACATTTCTCACAATTAATTGAATTGACTTCCCCCACCCTCCCACTACTCTCACCCATAGAAAATACCCTCCACCCAAGAATACTTAAAAAAAAAGGCCATGGCTTACCGAGAACCTCTTTGCGTTAATTTTCAGATTCCAACGAACCTTCCATCAGCAAAGGAATGGCGCAACTCGGTCTGAAGGACAATCGACCGCTGGTGGAAAGGCTGGACCGGTACAACGCCAACCAGCCGGACCTGGCCGCCCAAGCCCAACTTCCTGGCATTCCCACCGGACTTTAAGCCGTCACCGTGCAAACCGCTCCTCTTTGACGTAGCTCTGAACCATATGGAGTTACCCTCCTTGGACGAGAAACTGGAACAGAATAAATTGGCCGCGCAGGGGGGTCTGGGTGGGTTCCTGCATGGATGGTGGAGCGGAGGTGAAAAGTAACTCTCGATTTGCCACGATGTCGGAAAAAGGATCAAAAGATAGCGTCTCTCCGGGATCAAATGCGATCCCCAGTGTGAATGTCAGCAGGCGAATAGGAGTGATAGCCTTTACCAACCATGTTTTTTTACTCTCTTCTTTGGTCTTCGTTGTTACAGTATGTATGTGTTGGCATTATACAGTTACATGATTATATCTGCATGTATTGCATGTCGTGGTTCCGGGTGCATTCAGGTGAGGCACCCACAGATTGATATATCACATTTCGTAAACATCCATCATAAGACCACAGGAATGACACATGTCAGGTCAAATGGACTAGTCCAGGTTATTTGGAACTTCAAATCGGTGTAACTCCTTCACCCTTAATCTGCTTCCGTGAGGTCTTTTGTATACATAAGCCGGTAGTATTTGGGAGGGCTCTCACTCTTCTCCTGCATGTGCTGTCATCATCTTTTATTTAAGTTTTATTTGATTTTTTTTTTTTCTGAACACAAAGATGGGGGAAGGCCAAAAAGAAAAACACTCACTTTTTTAACGTGGCTTGGCAAAAAAAAAATTGAAGAATAGTCAAAATGGGAATTGGAATTTTATATATTTTGGATTTGGTGTTTGTGTGTTTATCTCATTTAGAGGAAAAGAAGAAAAAAACAGCATCTTTATTTTATGGGGCTATAAAGTTTTAAAAATGGGTTTAGGTTGATGATTTCTTGGTCTACAAACATTGTGGTGCTCGACCGACTGACACTTTATGGGGATGTTAAGGTGACTGAATTTGATATTGGCAGGAGTTATGGATGGTAGTTGGAAGGACCAGTGATGGGGGGAGGATCGAGAAGGAGAAATGAAAGTGTTGAAAGTGAAGAGGGAGAATCTTTTAATTGAATTTTCAGTTTGCAGTAGCACAGGTTTACTGATAAGGTTATGTTTAAAGAAATTGCCAATAATGCACTATTGGGGGTGTGGTAGTCGTCGGGGGGGATTGAGTTGGCAATGAAAGGGAGCAACCTTTCCACATTTATGTTGTTTGTGCTATGGTAGTATCGTTTCCTTTTTCAAACTGGAGGGCAAAAATGTAAAAATTAAGAGTTGTCTAAAACTAATTCAAAATCAGGTTTAGTTAATAAATGAAAGTTAAAGAAAATGATATTGTTGGTATCAGAGGTGCCACGGTATTGTAAACTCAAGCAGCCATGGAAGGCCACCTCCTTTTTATTGGGAACTTGTTGTCAAGCAAACCTATGGATCCAAGCACTGTCTGGCTAAAGTAAGATGGGGTTTTTATTTTTATCTAGGAGAAATCCATTCTTTTTCCCCTCATGTGAAAATGGTCTTCCAAATGTTTAAAAAAAAATGTCCAAAAAGAATGTACTGGTGTGAATTGGATAGCCACCTGGTTTGAAGTAAAAAGGCCATAGGGCTTATCCCATATGTATATGTGACTGCTTAGCATCATTAAATAACTGCCCTCCAGGCTGATATTATAAATAATAGAAACATTATAGAAACTGTCTGTTGTCACCCAACCATCTCAATAGTAGATGCAGGTATCACTAAGAATGTTTATGAAAGATGTATTGCATGTTTTGATTAGTATTTGCATAATAATTTGATAAGGGATAACCTGTTTCTGGACAGGTAGTTGAAGGGTATTAACATTGGTGGGAGGGATGAAGGTATATCCTGCCCATGAACTGATTTGTCATTAAAAAAAAAGAAGTTATTTCCAAGTATCACTCTTTTTTTTTCTTTCTTCCTTTTACTTGAGTGTTGTAAAAGGAAAAGCAGAGGTTGAGTTTGAGCCAGGGACCTTGAGATGCAAAAGCAAAAGTCTTTACCACTAGACCATTAGATGGGGCTCTGGTTACAAAAGCTTTACAAATATTTAAAGATCCTGCTGTTTGGACTTAGTCTTTTTTGTAAAACATTTTCTCCACTACTCCCTCACCCCCCGATTAGCTAGTCAGGGGGGAGGGGTGGTGGCGAACTCACCTTGTCTGCGTTGAACCTTGTCAGGGGGAGGGGTGGCGGCGAACTCCACTTGTCCGCGCCTTTACCTTGTCAGGGGGAGGGGGGTGGCGACCTCACCTTGTCCGCACCCTCACCCCCTCTCACCTTCGCCCCTCTCACCTTCAGTACTCACCTTGTCCACCTGTCAGGAGGAGGGGGACCTCCCGCCTTCGGGATTCACCTTATCCACTTGTCAGAACTCCTTTTGCGAATACTCACCTGGGACTTGAACCGATGCAATCCAAACCAATCGCTTACTGAACGATGGAATAACCAATTACACCATTTCGGTTCCCTCTGGAAAAACTTCGTTTCTTATATTTATACTTCCACTCCCTCCAAAGAACAGAAAAGTAAAAGGCTCTGTCTGGACATTAACCGCAGACATGATGCTCTGTCTGGGGATCGAACCGGAGACATGGAGTTTGTCTGTCTCTCTGCAGTCCAGAGCACTACCAACTGCGCCACTAGAACTGTTGAGAATTAATGCTCGTTTCTAATATTTAAACTTCAAAGTCCAGAATGGAAGAAGGAAAAGAGAAGAAAATCAAAATGCTCTGTGTGGGAATCGAACCGGAGACATGGAGTTTGTCTGTCTCTCTGCAGTCCAGAGCACTACCAACTGCGCCACTAGAACTGTTGAGAATTAATGCTCGTTTCTAATATTTAAACTTCAGAGTCCAGAATAGAATCAGGAAAAGAACAGAAAATCAAAATGCTCTGTCTGGGAATCGAACCGGAGACATGGAGTTTGTCTGTCTCTCTCCAGTCCAGAGCACTACCAACTGCGCCACTAGAACTGTTGAGAATTAATGCTCGTTTCTAATATTTAAACTTCAGAACTCAAAATGGAATCAGGAAAAGAGCAGAAAATAAAAAGGCTCTGGCTGGGAATCGAACCGGAGACATGGAGATTGTCTGTCTCTCTCCAGTCCAGAGAACAACCAATTGCGCCACCAGAACTGTTGAGAATTAATGCTCGTTTCTAATATTTAAACTTCAGAGTCCAGAATGGAATCAGGAAAAGAGCAGAAAATAAAAATGCTCTGGCTGGGGATCGAACTGGAGACATGGAGATTGTCTGTCTCTCTCCAGTCCAGAGCACTACCAACTGCGCCACTAGAACTGATGAGAATTAATGCTCGTTTCTAATATTTAAACTTCAGAACTCAAAATGGAATCAGGAAAAGAGCAGAAAATAAAAAGGCTCTGACTGGGAATCGAACCGGAGACATGGAGATTGTCTGTCTCTCTCCAGTCCAGAGAACAACCAATTGCACCACCAGAACTGTTGAGAATTAATGCTCGTTTCTAATATTTAAACTTCAGAGTCCAGAATGGAATCAGGAAAAGAGCAGAAAATAAAAATGCTCTGTCTGGGGATCGAACCGGAGACATGGAGATTGTCTGTCTCTCTCCAGTCCAGAGCACTACCAACTGCGCCACTAGAACTGATGAGAATTAATGCTCGTTTCTAATATTTAAACTTCAGAACTCAAAATGGAATCAGGAAAAGAGCAGAAAATAAAAAGGCTCTGACTGGGAATCGAACCGGAGACATGGAGATTGTCTGTCTCTCTCCAGTCCAGAGAACAACCAATTGCGCCACCAGAACTGTTGAGAATTAATGCTCGTTTCTAATATTTAAACTTCAAAGTCCAGAAAGAAATCAGTAAAAGAGCAAAAATTCAAAATGCTCTGTCTGGGTTTCGAACCGGAGACATGGCGTTCGTCTGTGTCTCCAGTCCAGAGCACTACCAACTGCGTCACTAGAACTGTTGAGAATTAATGCTCGTTTCCAATATTTAAACTTCAAAGTCCAGAAAGAAATCAGTAAAAGAGCAAAAATTCAAAATGCTCTGTCTGGGTTTCGAACCGGAGACATGGAGTTCTCCAGTCCAGAGCACTACCAACTGCGCCACTAGAACTTTTAAGAATTAATGCTCGTTTCTAATATTTAAACTTCAAAGTCCAGAATGGAAGAAGGAAAAGAGAAGAAAATCAAAATGCTCTGTCTGGGAATCGAACCGGAGACATGGAGTTTGTTTGACCCTCTCCAGTCCAGAGCACTACCAACTGTGCCACTAGAACTGTTGAGAATTAATGCTCGTTTCTAATATTTAAACTTAAAGTCCAGAAAGAAATCAGTAAAAGAGCAAAAATTCAAAATGCTCTGTCTGGGTTTCGAACCGGAGACATGGAGTTTGTCTGTCTCTCTCAGTTACAGAGCACTACCAACTGCGCCACTACAACTTTTAAGAATTAATGCTCGTTTCTAATATTTAAACTTCACAACATTAGGAGGCAAATAAATAGTAAAATCAAATGCATCCTATGGTGTTTGAACTCAAGACAAGGAGTTTGTCTCATTTTTTTTCAGTTTATTGACAATTTCTTTGTACAAAACAATAATAAATATGCAAAATTATAGAACATAACAACTGCGCCACAGTAACTGTTAATTGAGAAATGATAGGCTTTTCTAATATTTTAACTGCAAAATGAGGAAAAGAAATACCAAGTCAATAAATCCTCTTGGAGTTGAATTCTAGACAAAGAGTTTGTCTTACTTTCTATACATAGCACTAACCACTGTTCCTGTTTAGAAATAATTATTATTTATTTATTTGATTTGATTTATTTTTTTCACGTGCAAACATACAATGTGAAAGGAAGTCCTCTATAAAGCATACAATAGCTTAACAATGTAGAAGACTCCCTGAAGAAAGAAAAGAGATATGATAAGTGTTATTTTCTTTCAGTTTAGTGACAATGTCATTGTACAAAACAGTGATGAATATGACTTCACTTATGAAACTCAGACGTCGCCTACGTAGAACTTAATCATCTCCCGAGACCCAACTCTAAAAACCCAAATTAACCAACTTAAATAGCAATAAACAGACAAATATTGGCGGATGAACAAAACCAGGTCCAAAACAACTGCGATTCAATCATTAATGATAAAAACCCGAAACACTTTTGGAAAATAAAAACAGAAATCATTTACCCCATTACAACCCCAAACACAGGTAAAACAGACCAAGGCATTAGAGATAACGTAGGTAACCTCATCACAAAAACCCAAGACCAAATAAAGCTAATTGAGTCGTATTTTAAAAGTATATTCAACATCTTCGATGGCCCCCATACGATATCAGCTGTAAACACGAAATAGACCGTACAATTATCAGTAATGCAACCAGCTTTAACCCCAACCCCTTAAGATGTCTCAACGAAAACATCCCTCTACTCAAAAAAATAGATATAAACAATTGGTATAGTGCCACTAACAAATGCATCCTCCACTGGTCTTGACAACATAAATGACCACACGCTTAAAAACTCCCAGCCGATATTCATTAACCCTCATATTTTCCTAACCCATTATTTCCCAACCCCATGGAAAAATCCGCCAAAAAGATTTTAATACCGAAACCAAGTAAAGACCGCACCCAAAGGCGTAGGAACCGGGAGGGCTGGGGCGGAAGTATCATTCCGCCCCCCCCCCCCACTTCGCAACTCAGAATACCCCTTTTTCATTTCCAAATGAGAAAAAAATCTCATTTGGAGCACCAAATTGCATCTATAAGGCCAGGTGAAAATGCAAAATTCTTTACAAAATGGAGTGGGTGTTGAAGTGTGCTATATCTGAGGCCACCTGGAAATGCAAAAAAAAAAAAAAATCCCAGAGGGGAGGGGGTGTCCCCCTCCCCTGAAACCGCTCCCCCAGGCCGGCCATCAGCCCCCCTTACTCAAAAGTACCTTCCTACGCCACTGACCGCACCAAAATTCAAAACTATCGACCAATTAGTCTCCTCCCAGCCTTAGGTATGATTTTCGAAATAATTATAGATAATCGCACCTTTCCCCGTATTAATCGGGCTAATTCCGCATACACACAATTCTACAATAAACCAAACTTTCTGCTAATCTTTTAGGCAGAACAAAGGTTTGAGAATCCTTTGTTCGTCCTAAAAGTTTTTCGGGTTTCTATTGTTCCTCTGAAGTTGCAAAACTGACTAAAAAAGAGGCCGATAGAGGGCGCTCGACGCATCTTGCCAGTCATACGTGATTTCAAAGCAGTTATATCAAACCTTTCTTATTCATATATGTTCTCCAGTTTTACGGTGTTGTTTCCTCGGAAGTTGTATGCTAAGCGACTAAGTGTTCAATGTTTTAATCGTAATTTTTTCTTCAAAAATGGAACGGAGGGTGATAAAATACTGCCTGTTACTGTTGTTTTAACTGGTTGTTGTATATTAATAGTTTTCAACCGCTCCGCGACATGAGCTATGCAGATTCAGGAAACGTTGTCTTGACCATTACTTTAGCAACTAGGCAATCAAAAGAATTAAGATCTTTTAAGGACTAAAAAATGTAGAATTTATATTCCAAAATGTTTCAATACCCAGAGAGAACAGTCTTCATGTGAAATAAAGACATACAGATGCTCTATGTATGAGCACATGGACATATTCTTTGATCAATTTGAGCAAGAAAAGCAGCTCTGCCACCTTTTAATAATTAATGAGTTACATTACCTTGTTTTTTTTCTCACTATTTCAGTTTCAAGTTCAGTACACACTGAAAGTTTCGATTCTCTATCTGCGGCCTTCAGTTTAGGTAAGATCTTGGGATTTTCATCCCTACATATCGCTGGATATTGCTGGAAATCCATACAGTACAGTGCTTTTGGTATTTCTTGGGATTTTTCGGGCCTGATCTTGGGAAATTGCAAAATCGGGAGTGGTCACACTCCATTTAGGTCAGTGCACGGCCTCTAGACGTCACTAATACACAGCCCGATCACTAGACTCGTTATCGATGAAGTGGTGTGTTGCCGGATTTTGTCAAGGTTTTGGTACAACGGGTGAAGGTTATTAATTAAGTTTTGTAACTCATCGGGAAGCGATAAGAGGGGTGGGCGTAGGGGTTGTGGGGGGGGGGGCGTGGGGCGTTTTCATTCAGATTGGAACAATCTCAGGAAGTGATAGGTGCGTTCGCCTGCCCCCCCTCCCCCATGCACTACATGATATTCACAGGAGATGTGCTCAATTCTCCAATCACATGCGTAATTTATTTTTAGATTCATTGTATGAGTTACGGTACTAGGTTTAGGGTAAAAATTAGCATTCAGGTCGGAGTATAACATTTTATCTCTGGATGGCAGTGTTGCATCGAAGGGCATATGTCTAGTGCAGTTCGCATATAGATCCTGGTCTAATACCGAAATGCATGATGTTTCCGATGACTCGGTCGAGTTCGAGACCAGCCACAGTTGGTTTCATAGCACAATTGTACAATTGTTTATATATATATATATATATATATATATATATATATATATATATATATACACTAGTGAGAGAGGAAATATGAAAATGTTAAAATGGAGTTGTCGGTGTAAGGGGTAGGGTGAGGCGCACGCCCCCTTCTGAAATCATGGATCCGTCACTGGCTACCCAATGTATATAATAGGGATCAGCTCTGTAATTATGTCACTGTTCCTTTTTTCTCTTCCTGGTTGCTTGCCGTGTTTTCTACTCCCTCCTTCTCTCCTTTTCCTCTATTTCTTCTTTTTCTTGTCCCTTCCTTCCTCATCTTCTTTCCCCTCTCTTTCCCTTTTTTCTTCTCTCTTGTTTTTCTCTCCTCTTTTTCTTACCCGGGAGGCACGTGCCCCCAATGCCCCTGGATACGCGCCTGATCAAGGTGACCTTTGACCTCTTCATAGAACATTCAGTTCTTGTACATTTCTGAGCATGAGGATAATCGCAGCTTTGATTTTGAAGCTATGTCGACAAGGATTTCAGACTTTTGGCAGCTGACTCCAATTTACATTTGACCTCTTAACAGAACTGCTCAAAGTGTAATGCTCAGTGAGGGGACCTACCACCTAATTATGACATTTTACCGATGCTACAGATGTTAACTAAACTCGACTACAAGGTTTTTGTATTTTGGCCGCTGATGACCTCAATTGACCTTTGACTCCGCTCAATAACTGGAGCAGCCAAAGAATTCAGTGCCGTAAATTTACATCCTAATTTTCCTGAAATTCATGCAAGATATGCTTGGTGAGTCATCCAGTTTACAAGTTGGAACATCACATATACATACGTTTACCTGCATACATACACACCTACATTCCCTTTTGCATTTTGGCAAGGAATCAATCAAAGATTCCTGGCATAGGATACTTATTAATTCCTCTCTTCTGGATTTACAGACTCTTTATGCATTAGATTATCTTTTAGCATCATCACATGACCATCCTTAACGAAAAACCTTTCATAATTTCCATCTGAAAATCTGAGAAAATTTTCAACATGATACCCTTGAGAAGAGCACTTTTGAGAACATGCAAGAGATAAAAAAAACCCGGTATTTTTAGGTGCAGGGCAGAGATGGTCTTATGGTATTGCAGAAGTATTCAAGACTATGCATGAAATAAAGATAGATTTCCCCAGAAAAATTTTTTGCCAAACTGTTCCTTAAAATTTAGGAAAGCAGTTTTTCAAGTGTTTTAAGTACAGCTTTCATAACAGTGTTCTCCATTTTATCTCTTGCTATTTCAAGGAAAAAAAAACTGCATATCTTAGTGCTTCAATATTTACACACATGGTGATACAAAAAAAAGAAGTAGAAAAGCTTACATATATATATATATATATATATATATATATATATATATATATATATATATATATATATATTATATATATTATATATATATATATATATATATATATATATATATATATATATATATATATATGTATATATAGATAGGGAGTACTCTATTCGATTAAGCCCAAAAGGGTTTCTTAGTTGACTTCCTTTCACATTTTTTACTTATTTGTACTTATATTGTCTTGTTCACCTTGTAATACTATGTGATGAAACAAATAATAATAATAAATATATCTTTTAAGAAGCTGCAACATCAGTGGCTCAAAAAGTTTGTGATCCTGAAATGGATCGAATCACTTTCCGATTCTTCTTCAACTTTAGTCCTATTTCTAATCCCTTTGGAGGAAACTTCAATCGGCTTGTCTCTTTGGATTGATGAAGCGTTCGGCGAATCGCTACCAGAATTGGAACAAACTTTTCTGTCTTCTTCTGCCTTCAGGAGGTTATCGTCTTGTAAGCCTTTCCTGATCTGGTAAGAGTCAGACCGTACTTAACTCGGGGGTGAGATGGAGGCTTTTATGTCCATAATGAGACTAGAGAAGGGATCTGAATCGGCTACAGGGGTTTGGGATTCCAATTTATTGTCTCTGTCTGATGTTTCGTCATCTTCCCAAGTCTCTTCCAAATTTAAGTCTTCTGGAGGTCTCTCGGGGAGCTGTTCCATGGTGGACACCATAGGTGGTTCTGTCCATAAAAGAGTATGAAAGAAAATTACTAGATAGGAATACACAAGCCATGTAGACGAAAGTACCATACTCTGCATAAAGTGTAGATCATGCATGTTACATTTGAAGACTCAAATGAGTCAACGATGGCCAATAATTTTAAGGGCGAAAACGGATTGCTTTGGGTGATGGGAGGGGGTGGGGGATTTCTTGGTGGGAGGGGGTCAGAGCCACAGACAGAGATGTAAGAACATTACATGATTTCCCTAACTTATGTAATGTCAGAAAAGTCAATTTTTTTTTTTCATTTATAACCCATCTACTAGTAAAATGTCTAGTATTGTTGTATCAACTACAGTAGTTGCAGAATATTATTATAAAATGTAAAAAAAAAAGGTGTTAAACAAAAAGTTTTTGATTGTTTTTGTTCTAGGAAAAAAGGAAGGAGCTTGTTATCCTTACAATATTCACCCCAAAAAAAAAACTTTACACTAAATCTGAGGACGAAGTAAATAAACTTGATGTATTCTTTATGTCACAGCAGATACTAGTCCCTATTGTATTGCCTTATGTATCACTTGAGTGACTCTGAATGGCAAAAGCTAGATTGAACCTGCCTTGAAGGTAGTAGCTTTATCCCTTTGTGTCCTGCATATATTTGTCTTGTTTGTGTCTTGTTTTGTGTTATGTATTGTTTTGAGCAGTACATGGTATGCATTCATTTCAGAGTTGGAGAATATTCCTCACTTGACTCCCATGGTTTGAAAGGTACAGTTGTACCAGAGTGGCTGTGTCCTCTGTGGGCGTGGTGTGTGGTTATTATTGCTGTTGTGGTAAGACCCTGTGAGGGCACTAAGTTGTATTCAGGCTTGTTGAGATGCTTGAAGCTTAGCCTGCGAGGCCAACATTTTATACGCAAAAATGCATATGTTATTTATTGTCACCACCTGAGTTAATTTGACCAGTAACCGGTTCTGTATGGATGTATGGTGGCCGCGCCAGTCTGTACCTGGAGAGCTGGAGCAAGTCAAAGCCCAGTGAAGTAAGTCACATTATTTATCCTTGCTAAAAACATGTGGAGACTGGTGTTTCAAGGTATTAGAATGTGTTTATTCTATTCATTGCTTATTGAAGAGTCCCTGTTATTGTGGGGGTTCGTATCCTGACCTAGGTAACTTTGGCTCTAGCCTAGGGGATATGTCAATAATACTTAGTAATATGTGTTACAAGATAATGCAATCAGGGATCACTTTAGAGAGGAGAATTGTGTCTTGGGGTATGGCATGATATTTTAGATACAGAGATTATGTTCTAGAATAATCCTGGCCATTGAAGCTGCCCTAAGGGTAGAGATAGTATGTACATAGTAAGTGTTGTATTGGAGCAGTTAGTGGGGGCATTATAGAATTGGGAGCCTTGTGATTATTTAGGACTTGGTGGTGGGTTTATGTTATTATTCATGTTATTAGGTGTTATGCGTTTTCAATATCCCAAAGGGAAATTCACATCTGCAGGAAGATTCACTGTGGTTAGGGTTCGTATTACAAATTCCCTCGGGATAATTCCAGAGCATGTATAGACAAAATCCTAGTTAACGTATTTTGTACCCTGCAGTTCTTGACCATCATCAGTGGAGCAAGAGAGACAAGGGGCGCTGGCCTAAAGAGAAAGTGGCCCAAAAGACGGGAGTTGGTGAAACAGTGACCTGAAGCTTACCGAACTTTTGGATTGAAATTGTCATTTGAACTTTAAGTATCAGAAGATGTGAAAAGAGATCAAGTTTCTTAATTTCTAGAATTTCCTAATGTTATAATTCAATCATTCCCTAATTTGTGATTTATGTGAAGGGTGTGATTTACGTGAAGGGCCCGGTGTTTCAGTCGGTAATTGTATCACTATATTTTTCTGTTCTATACACCCACATGTCCGAGTTCTAAATGAACGGGTGTTTCAGTTGGTAATTGTATCACTATATTTTTCTGTTCTACTGTATGCACCCACTTGTCCGTGTTCTTTATGAACGGGTGTTTCAGTTGGTAATTGTATCACTATATTTTTCTGTTCTACTGTATGCACCCACTCGTCCAAGTTCTTTATGAACGGGTGTTTCAGTTGGTAATTGTATCACTATATTTTTCTGTTCTATACACCCACTTGTCCGAGTTCTATATGAACGGGTGTTTCAGTTGGTAATTGTATCACTATATTTTTCTGTTCTGCTGTATACACCCAGTGGCGTAGGAAGGTACTTTTGAGAGGGGGGGCTGAAGACTGATGGCCGGCCTGGGGAGGGGTCTAAGGGGAGGGGGTGTCCCCCTCCCCTTTGGATTTTTTTGCATTTTCAGGTGGCCTCAGATGCAATTTGGTGCAATATAGCACACTTCAACACCCACTCCATTTTGTAAACTTAATTTTGTATTTTCCCCTGGCCTTAGATGCAATTTGGTGCTCCAAATGAGATTTTTTTTCTCATTTGGAAATGAAAAAGGGGTTTTCTGACTTGCGATCCGGGGGGGCGGAATGATACTTCCGCCCCTCCACATTTTTCACTGGGGGGCTGGCGCCCCCCCAGCCCCCCCCGTTCCTACGCCCTTGTATACACCCACTTGTCCGTGTTCTTTATGAACGGGTGTTTCAGTTGGTAATTGTATCACTATATTTTTCTGTTCTACTGTATGCAACCACTCGTCCGAGTTCTTTATGAACGGGTGTTTCAGTTGGTAATTGTATCACTATATTTTTCTGTTCTACTGTATGCACCCACTCGTCCGAGTTCTTTATGAACGGGTGTTTTAGTTGGTAATTGTATCACTATATTTTTCTGTTCTATACACCCACTTGTCCGAGTTCTATATGAACGGGTGTTTCAGTCGGTTATAACTATATTTTTCTGTTTTATACACCCACATGTCCCAGTTCTTTATGGAGTCAAGTACCTAGCTGTTATCCTCGCCTTAATTAACAAAGTTAGCACTATTCCCGTGTTGGTCAGGGGAACAGTGACACTTTATTCGTTCGGAAAATTCCACTCTCCTCAACTCTGTTGTACTCCATCGCCTTCGGTAAGACTGAATATTACTAAGTGATATTCCATCACGGTTAGGGATACTTCTTTCCGGGGGTGGGGTGGGGTGGGGATGGCGGGGACAAAAAATTTAAAAACTGCACTCATTCAATACAAACAAAAGAGCAATTTGCTTTGCTTGAATACTTATTCAGTTCTAGGAAAAAGGGAACGAGCTTGTTATCCTTACAATATTCACCAAAAAAAAAACTTTACACTAAATCTGAGGACGAAGGAAATAAACTTGATGTATTCTTTAAAATTCCACTCTCCTCAACTCTGTTGTACTCCATCGCCTTCGGTAAGACTGAATATTACTAAGTGATATTCCATCATGGTTAGGGATACTTCTTTCGGGGGGTGGGATGGGGATGGCGGGGACAAAAAATTTAACAACTGCACTCATTCAATACAAAAACTTGGTATCAATTCCATATAAGTTAGGTAACATCTTCGCTTGCGAACTACCATAAATAGAACATTTTAACCAAATTTCAACGTCCCTGATTTATGCTTGACACTCCTGCTAAACGCTTTCTGGTTTATTTAGCAGCGAAGTAAATCTTTCTACACAAGACAGACTCATCGGTTTAAGTTTTGAAATTCATTCCAACTTTCTTCGCACATGACCATATCTGTGACCCGCTCGCAAACAATAGTCCTACAACCCATTGTCTCCAGCATACTGCTACCAATAATTTTATACAATGCGAGCATCATATCCATCTTGTACTCTCAATGTACCAAACCCAAAAGGAAGAAACTTGAAAATGTACCTGGCTCTTCCTCCTTCTGTACGGCTTTATGAAATTGAATGACCCTTTGATCTAGCATCTTGATCTCTGCTACCAGTCTCTTCACGGAATCCTCTGACTTTACTACGCTGTCCTTCAACATCTAAGCAGAAAAATGGATTAATAATCAATCATGCAAATATGGGTTATTATACAACACCTAATTTTATTCTGGTCATTTGATTGGTCAATTGCTCGTTGATTGCATGCAAAATCCGCTCTATTCCACTCTATGAAATAGGACCATGAGTTATACTTTTTTGGTAGTACTTTTTTCAATGGTTAGAAAGCAGAGAAACATGTCTGTTCAAAACAATCTGTTGCATGAGTGCATTTTACCCATATTAATATAATATGTCGTATAAAACAAATAATGAATGGTTTCCATTCGTGCAATAGTGCAAATATTTCATTCGTTGAAAGATGTAATTATTCAACTCGGCTGCGCCTCGTTGAATGGAACATTCCATCTTTCAACTCATGAAATATTTGCACTATTGCACTCATAACCATTCATTATATGTATAATATTATATGGAATGAGAGTGGTTAATAAAATAACCATTCAATATTTGTATAATAATCAATCACGCAAAGATGGATTAATAATCAATCATGCAAATATGGATTAATAATCAATCAAGCAAAGATGGATTAGTAATCAATCACGCAAAGATGCATTAAAAATCATCATTGCTTACAGATTTCTCTTTTGTTATACGACCCACAGGGGAAATGAATTCCACCCCACCAAGGTAGGGAATATTTTCACTTTCATTAAATGACGTGTTAACTTTTTCCCCATAAGGTCTGTTCATACCACCGTCTCTTATGCTATTGTCGCGTTACCAGAGCAGACGTCACTTACTCTCTTCGTTGGGATCTGGGTAGGAGTTGAAATTTAAGCCCCAATGAATGAGTTGGAGCTTGCGGATTAAACACCAAATGTTTCATCACCTACAGCAGTGGGTAGTTTCACTCAGCATTCTTATTAAACAAGAAATGTAGTGTAAGCAATGAAACTTGAAATCTTCAACATGTTACATGATGTTGCATGTTAGTCGCAATTTAACCTTGCATCTGATGATATTAAACACTAACATGTTAGGACAGCCCTTGAACAAAGCAATTAAACTTACATTAAACTAATGAAACTATACTCAAATTGACAGTTGAATGATCCATTAATTAATAGTTTTGTCATCTCACCTTCATTCTGTCATGGATTGCTTCATTAGTCATCTTAACTCTTTGCATACCTTGAAGGTAGCCATCTTTATCAATCATATCTTTCCTGAAACTTGCCTAATAAACTTCCTTGTTATGGGATCTTAGCATCTATTACGATTAAAACATAATTACAAGATGGCAATCTATGGTACTCATCTCTTCTATGATGGAATGGATCTACAATGAACTTTGACCTTGACCCTTAACAACTGCATAAGTTCTTATTTAAAATTTGTCCCATTATAGTCTACATATTTTGTGGTTTAATGACTTTTTCCAACATACTGACAAGCAGAAAATGGCTACACTTTCTGGGTATTTGACCTTCCACCTATGACATTTAGACAATCACCAAAGAATCAAGTTTACAGTACATGGTCAGGCACCTACCCACCAAGTTTGAACCATGATCGGACTACCAGTTTAGGACACACTCTTTTGCACAATTTAGACCAATTTTAACTTTAACTCAATTGACCTGTTAACTACAAGCCTATACAGCTAAATCTGTCTTGTTTTAAACTTTGTCTCTTTATTCTCTACATATAATGTGGTTTAATGCCTTTGTCTAACAAGTTGGCATGCAGAAAATGGCTAAAAACCAATTTTTAGATTTCTTGACCTTCGACCTCTTTGACGTCATCAATCACAACATGGTCAGGCACCCACCCACCAAGCTTGAACTTGACAGGACTTGGGGTCTAGGAGGAGTTTGCGACATACTTAATTTTGCTCACTCACTCATGCACACAGACACACTCACACACACTTACTCACTCACATTTTTGAGGTGGGGTGAAGTACAATATCTCATCTCCCTCTTCATTACATGAAGGGAGATGAGATCAAAACAAACTCAACACAAAGTCACAAGCAGTTCTGCTTTACAGCAAGAAATAACGGAAGCGTAGAAGGGACATGGTGATGAAAGAGAAACAAACTCGTCAAAATGACAAAATTCAAAAAAATGATGTTTTGCCGAGTTTAACAATTGTCAAAACGACAAAATTATTAAATTTGCCGAGATACAACAAGTCGTCAAAATGACAAAATTCTGAAAATTTACGTTTTGCCGAGATACAACAAGTCGTCAAAATGACAAATTTCTGAAAATTTACGTTTTGCCGAGATACAACAAGTCGTCAAAATAACAAAATTCTGAAAATTGACGTTTTGCCGAGATATAGCAAGTCGTCAAAATGACAAAATTCTGAAAATTGACGTTTTGCTGAGATAAAACAAGTCGTCAAAATGACAAAATTCTGAAAATTGACGTTTTGCCGAGATACAACAAGTCGTCAAAATGACAAAATTTTGAAAATTGACGTTTTGCCGAGATACGACAAGTCGTCAAAATGAAAAAAATCTGAATTTTAACGTTTAGCTGAAATATAACAAGTCGTCAAAATGAAAAAAATCTGAAAATTGACGTTTTGTTGAGATACGACAACTCGTCAAAATTAGAAAAATCTGAAAATTGACGTTTTGCCGAGATACAAATTTTCAAAACGACAACTTTCAGATTATCCAATAACTTGTCTCAATAAAGTACATTGCATTTACTTTTCCCAGTCAGTTTCTTATTTTGAATTGTTTTACAAAAGAATAAAACATAGATAATATGTTGCCAGCTGACAAAACCTTGCTTCAAATAAAACATGTTTAGAGAGTGAAACTTACTTATGACTGGTTAAAATGTCCCTGTAACTATCGCTACCACTGGACTCCGTGTTCAGAGAGGAGCCATGCTTGTACTCGGACTGAGCCGTATCTCCTAAATTTTCTATAGGGAGAATAAACTGCAGCGGAAGATGAAAGAAAAGAGAACCAACAATGTACAGTAGACAGACAGAGGGTGAAAGAAGAAAAAACAAAACACACTCAATGAATGTAAGAAGCAGGTCGATGGCAAATACCTCTTGCAGTAATGAGCTCAAAAATCATCCATCACCGATAGCAACAACTGCGGTATGCCTTTTAACCCTTTCAATGCCTTAGGTGCCCTCTTGATCATCCTACAACTAAGTCATGGCTCTAAGACTGTCCAAAACTCCAGCGAAATTTGCGCCAAGAGCCAGTAAATATTGAGCAGCTGCGGCAAATGTTAAGGTTTTGATGTACAGTTTTAAAAAACCACTGTAAGAAAAGTTGCTCTTAAAATTCTGTCAATTCTACATGTTTTTTCTCACTCTGGAAACCATGCCACTTGGTGCCTTTTCACAAGTGTATGTAAATAGCCTTATTTTCCAAGTAATACTACAAAGTTGCAGTAGTGCCCCTGCTATCTCAATGAAAATCAAAGACAATTTCTAATTCTTTCCCTCGAAATAGTGGCTGTGCCCCTCCGGATTCTTAATGAGAGTACATTAATAAACTGGGTACTTAGGTAAAAACTACAATTGCTGATTTAAGGCACCAAACTGCATTAAATAAAAACTTTCAATATATAATATATATAATCTATGCATCCTACCCTGTTGGTTTCTGTTACAGCGTATTGTTGCTCCATTTACTGATACTGTTTATATAATAAACTACTTATTATCAACTTTTGTTTTCCAAAATATTCTATTTTGATTATTCACGTGTGCAATTAATCCACTGTAATGTTCAACTACAGTAGTAGCAGAGTGGTCTAACAGTTGAATGTTAAATGGATTCCAGAGGGGTGAGAAAGGTAGGGATTTGGGCCAGGTACAGTGACAGGACTCACAGGAGTAAGGATAGGGGAGTACAACAATTACAGCCCATCATATATGGAGGGACTACGCCTACCTGCGGAAAGATATATGATCCTTGTCCAGACGAAGAACAGATTTATCCTCTAAACTTGACAACTTAGGGAAAAGGGCAGTAGAAAATTTGAAAGAGCTATTTGCATTAGAAATTACAGGAATGTCTATGAAAACCTCCAAAATTCTGGAAGGATACAAAAGCTCCTGAAACCCTACTTCTCTTGTCCCTTGCATCATTGTCCCTGCACCCCACCCCCCCCCCCCCCTCCGCCCTTTCACTGCAAATCGCATGGACACATGCAATAAAATGCTGCTATTTCTGCCACGTATACAGTAGCCGGATAGATTTATAACAACCGAGACAAAACATCGAGTTATGAAAAAAAAACACCACCTTGTTGTTCTACTCCACCTTTTGACCTTTTGACATTAAGTCAAATTCCCATATTGACATTAAAAAAAGATGCCTCCCAATAATACAGTTGGTGTGATTGCCATCAGAAATGTTTGAAAGGATAAATTCTAATCAATATGGGGAGTTTTCAAGCCACAGCAGCGCAAAGTTTTGGTATTTTGGGGTCTAATCATTAAGTGTATTAAAACCATAAATTACCAGCGTTTGTGAAAAGTACACTGTTGAGTCGGAAAATAAATGTGAGCAACCATTTCTTGTGAGATATGACTTGTCAAGTGTACCCAAAAAATATCAGTTTTTGTTTTACTCATTAAGTAAGATAAAGAAAGGGCTAAGTATTATTTTTTCCAAGTTCGGGTTTAAAGTTCACTTTGACGTCTGCATGACTAGCAATACATATTTCAATGTTCAATTTGGAATATTTTACTAACATTCACAGCATATCAGCACACGCAGTCCAAAAGTTAACACATTAACGTCTTCATGAAAGCCATACGGTTCTGACACAACCAAACTTTTGCCGCGTGCTCTAGCTTGCGTGCCTTGCATACCTCATTAATATGGACGTTTCTTGTTTGGTTATTCATCAAAGTCAGTCAGGCGCGTAGCCAGGAATTTGCCAAGGGAGGGGCGAAACTGTAGATTCGGCATTGCAAACTATCTAAGCGGAGCGCCACCATGGTTGGCGCGAAGCGTACAAGAAAATTTTGGCTGTAAATGCCTCCCAGATCGCTGGCAATGGCACTTCCCAGGCCTTGTAAGTTGCATTTTAGCATTTTCTCTTTTGAAAATACTACCGATATCATAAAAACATTAAAAAAAAAAATTAAAAATATGCTCAAGGGGGGGGCGGCTGCCCCCTTCGCCCCCCCCCTTGGCTACGCGCCTGAAGTCAGTCAACCATAGAGATGCAGCGGTCGAAGATTTGACTGATGGACCACAAAAAGACCAAAAAAAAGGAGGACCACAGTAGCATATACTACTACTAGTGGCATGTACTTCTACTAATTTGAAGTGTACTAATTTGACATGTACTACTACTAAATTGTCATGTACTACTACTTATTTGACATGTACTTCTACTACTACTAATTTGACATGTACTACTACTAAATTGTCATGCACTACTACTAAATTGTCATGTACTACTACTTATTTGACATGTACTTCTACTACTACTAATTTGACATGTACTACTACTAAATTGTCATGTACTACTACTAATTTGTCATGTACTACTACTTATTTGACATGTACTACTACTACTACTAATTTGTCATGTACTACTACTTATTTGACATGTACTACTACTACTACTAATTTTTCATGTACTACTACTTATTTGACAGGTACTACTACTTATTTGACATGTACTACTACTAATTTGACAGGTACTACTACTAAATTGTCATGTACTACTACTTATTTGACATGTACTTCTACTACTACTAATTTGACATGTACTACTACTAAATTGTCATGCACTACTACTAAATTGTCATGTACTACTACTTATTTGACATGTACTTCTACTACTACTAATTTGACATGTACTACTACTAATTTGTCATGTACTACTACTTATTTGACATGTACTACTACTACTACTAATTTGTCATGTACTACTACTTATTTGACAGGTACTACTACTTATTTGACATGTACTACTACTAATTTGACAGGTACTACTACTAATTTGACAGGTACTACTACTAATTTGTCATGTACTACTACTTATTTGACATGTACTACTACTACTACTAATTTGTCATGTACTACTACTTATTTGACAGGTACTACTACTACTACTAATTTGTCATGTACTACTACTTATTTGACAGGTACTACTACTAATTTGACAGGTACTACTACTAAATTGTCATGTACTACTACTTATTTGACATGTACTTCTACTACTACTAATTTGACATGTACTACTACTAAATTGTCATGCACTACTACTAAATTGTCATGTACTACTACTTATTTGACATGTACTTCTACTACTACTAATTTGACAGGTACTACTACTAATTTGGCATGTACTACTACTTATTTGACAGGTACTACTACTTATTTGACATGTACTACTACTAATTTGACAGGTACTACTACTAATTTGACAGGTACTACTACTAATTTGTCATGTACTACTACTTATTTGACATGTACTACTACTACTACTAATTTGTCATGTACTACTACTTATTTGACAGGTACTACTACTACTACTAATTTGTCATGTACTACTACTTATTTGACATGTACTACTACTACTACTAATTTGTCATGTACTACTACTTATTTGACAGGTACTACTACTAATTTGACAGGTACTACTACTAAATTGTCATGTACTACTACTTATTTGACATGTACTTCTACTACTACTAATTTGACATGTACTACTACTAAATTGTCATGCACTACTACTAAATTGTCATGTACTACTACTTATTTGACATGTACTTCTACTACTACTAATTTGACATGTACTACTACTAATTTGTCATGTACTACTACTTATTTGACATGTACTACTACTACTACTAATTTGTCATGTACTACTACTTATTTGACAGGTACTACTACTTATTTGACATGTACTACTACTAATTTGACAGGTACTACTACTAATTTGACAGGTACTACTACTAATTTGGCATGTACTACTACTTATTTGACAGGTACTACTACTTATTTGACATGTACTACTACTTATTTGACATGTACTACTACTTATTTGACAGGTACTACTACTAATTTGACAGGTACTACTACTAATTTGGCATGTACTACTACTTATTTGACAGGTACTACTACTTATTTGACATGTACTACTACTAATTTGACAGGTACTACTACTAATTTGTCATGTACTACTACTAAATTGTCATGTACTACTACTTATTTGACAGGTACTACTACTTATTTGACATGTACTACTACTTATTTGACATGTACTACTACTAATTTGACAGGTACTACTACTAATTTGGCATGTACTACTACTACTAATTTGACATGTACTAGTCCCACTACTAATTTGACATGTAGGCTACTACTACTACTACTACTAAATTCATGTGTGCAGACTTTCCAACATTGAGGAAAATATATGAGTGTGATCAACGGAAGTGGGGGAGGGGTCTAAGGGAGGGGGTGTCCCCCTCCCCTTTGGAAAATTGTTCATATTTTTGAATGCCTAGATGCATTCTTTTTCAGTTTCTCTGAGTATTTTTAAATTGAGAATTTCATCATCATATATATATTATTGAATCAACAAGCATGACAATTCTCAACAAAGACTTTTCTTGAATCGATGAAAGTAATCACTTGCTAACATAATTGAACATTGATATCGGAAATTGAAGCGCACTTCTCAATCTCTAGCACCAACACCTCTCCCACCCGGCGTTTTCCTCCACCACCACGGCAAATGGACTACTCTTATAAGTTTAAGTACTCAAAGTTGCTTTGTGTTGTAGAGATGTAGCCTTATTAGCATCTTTCAGGACGGTTTTTCGGAGATTGTTTGTGGATTGCGTGTGATAAAGTGCACATAGCGTGTGAGCGTGTGAAGGGCTAGAAATGCGTGTGTCACTAACCAAATGCGTGTGAGTTGGAATGTCTGTGTGTGCTACATCTAAATTGACACGTACTACTACTGATGTCAATACTATGGGGCGCCTTGCGTGACAAAACTATACGCCGAGTACATTGAATACTTCTCATATATATATATATATATATATGTGTATGTATGTATGTATGTATGCGTGTATGTACGTGTGTATGTATGCGTGTATGTGTGTATGTATGCGTGTGTGTATGTATGTATGTATGTATGTATGCGTGTATGTATGTATGTATGCGCGTGTATGTATGTGTGTATGTATGTATGTATGTATGTATGTATGTATGCGTGTTTGAGTGGGTGTATATATGCAGGGTGACTGTAATCTCTGCGTGCAGGCTGCAGGCTTTCTTCGTTCATCCCTAGTGTATGTTGATTGCTCGTGCAGAAATGCTATGAACCGTGATTGTGCAGTTCGTAATGCACGCGATGCTATAGAAAAGCACTTTGAATTGTGTATTGCACACTATTTACGTAGGTTGAATGAATATTTTGAAGGAACATTTATTAATGTTCTTAATACTGATGACCTGTTAAGTACGACATTATACAGTCAAAGCAAGGCAACCTACTTTCGTCATTGATATAAAAGATGCACATGCATGCTTGTATGATATAAAGCGGTTTCAGTATGTAGGCCCTACCATAAAGATACCACTGATGTCATGTGAAGCGAATGCTGTGTCCATCTATTAAACGCAGAGCGATCTCTTGTGATTTAAAATATCGATCAAAGTACACTTTAAGATATCATTGTAAAACTTTTTAAGAAACTGTGAAACCAAATACGGCATTATTATTTCTGGAAAAGAGAATCGCTGATGAATTGAACATTAACCTATTACCCATCGAACCAATTTGGAATTTGAGTCTTCAAGCTAATGACATTTTATTTGACATAGCATCGGTATAGGATAACGGTCATATTGGAAGCACTTGATAGCTTCTAAAGTAGGTCGCGTGGTAGGCCATAGGATAAAAGTAAATACCATGATAAATCTAATTAAGGAAGCCAATTTGGTTTATATAGGACAATTAACTCTATGGCTTTGCTCTAAAGGCATATGATCGCTTGCTTTATAAATCTCGGTCAGCTATAACGTCAAGTTTAAATTCCGATATTAATGCAGCCGTGTCATCGTCTCTTGAAAAGCATGGAAAGTTGAAACTATATGGACCAGCAACACCAAATTGCAGGGAAGAAGGACAGAGGTAGAGGGTGCATGGTGCCGTGGAAGTTTGGTTGACCGTGTGATTGCTGGGGCGATTGCGACGGAGACTGACTAAATATATGTCGGTCTATATTGCGTTTAAGACTTTAATATGCAAATTAACATGCTCCATATTTAACAAGTGAGATGACATTTCACCCAGTTGGGGCAAATATGTCCATACTGTAGTGTTATAAGTCCCGCTCCAGAGCACTCGTATTGTCAGTACGAGCAGTATGAATATATCATGTTTCTATCAGATCAAGGTTGGGAACTGTTTGTATATACCAGTGCTTTGAGAGCATGATGTTGGGGTACAGTTGAGAGAGGTATTAGCATTAGGCAATTGTCCCAACTGGCTCCCAATCATTCACCATTGAAATTGAAACTGTTATATTCTTCTCGTATGCTACGGTTGCTACCTAATGTAACTAATAAGTATTCATTGATTGTCACTAATATGTATATTCACTATGTGATAATGAAAAGGTATGCAGCCTGAATAATCTGCGTATTAATTTACAGGCAATTGACACAAGGTCAAACTTTAATAGTTTGAATTAAGCCTGGGTAGTGTACCGCTTACATTACTCTGAGCTTGGTGGAATCATTCCACTCATACTTCTGTGCTTTCGGTAAATTCTGGTTAAGAAAAGGTAATTGAAAGGGCTACGGGAGTTACCACTGGCACCTCCTGGGTGCATAGGTGTTAGGCCTATAGTGTTATTGCAATGGAAGAAGAAACTTACTGCATTGCTAACTTCTAGGTAAGAACCAACGCACGATAACGGACCGACGGACAATGAAAGACAGCTATCACTGTACGCCTATGGCAAGCCAAATGCTCAATAAATCGATAAACATGGATTTTTGGTCGAAAAACCATGTTTATCGACCGAAAAAAACATGTTTATCGACCGATAAACATGGTTTTTCACCGAAAAACCATGATTATCGGCAGATAAACATGGTTTTTCTGAGAAACATGGTTTATCAAATGATAAACAGGGATTTTCATTAGATATTCCAAGTTTTTTTGATAATCCATGTAAATTTCTTTCGAAAATCCATGTTTATAGGCGATAAACCATGTTTATTTGTCGAAAATCCATGTTTATCGGCGATAAACCATGTTTATCGACCGATAAGCTTAGTTAATCGGCAATAATTCATGTTGTTATTTTTGGCGACTGATGAAAATTTACCGGAACTACTTCCAAAACTCTACATGTTATTTATTTATTTGTTTGCCACAAAAGTACAAAGTGGAGGGAAGTCTTCCCTCCAAGTTATGTTGCATGATAAATCTTTGGTTCCAAAGCCGCATGTGGGCGAGCCGTACGCAAACTTCGTAAGGGCCTTGTCCTATCCATAATTAGGAACAACAAAATATGGCCCCTGTTACCGGTGTGAAACTGTTCATGGTGTGCTCAGGGTTGTATCTCCTGATAAATTCTGCATTTCAACGGTAGGTTTGCCTTTGCTTAGCCATTGGACTTTGTAAACCTTTATATTAAATGCAGTTAGGCTATTAGCTTCAAATATTGGGGGGGGGGGAACATTTGCTTAGGTGCCGGCGCGTAGCAACTTTCATCCCCAAAATTGTTCCCACGCTTCTTGGTATTTTGTATATATACATATATATACTGGTTGCTACAGCCCTATATTTTCCTTTTTTATCGGCAAACCAAATTTCATTTAACGGGTGCGATCCGTCTAGCTAATTCATTTCGAAAAGTCAAAACAACTTGTTTTTTGGTGATATTTAGAAACAAATTGTGACACGGTTAGACAGTTGCTTAGCCAGGAATTTGCCAAGGAAGGGGCCAAGCTTGTAGGCAAACCACCTAAGCATAGCACTACCATGAGTTGGTAATTTTTTAAGAAAACCAAAATAATCAATGCTGCTGAACATGAATACTTTATAGTAACTGCCTTGGAAATACTGCATAGTAATTCACCATATTGTGAAGTACAATATTTCTTACCAGATCTGAACCCTCATCACTCTCTACGTCCACAAGAGGGTGCTCCTACAGCAAAGAATGCAAAGAGATATTTATTGTTGAGCAATTTTATTTGTTGGCACAATTAAGGTGCTTATGTAACACCCCCCTGATGTCGGAGATTTACTGTGTTTCCCTGTGCACTTTGGATAGTCTGTTAATGTCCTTTGGTATACCTAACCAATATTGATGTTGTGAAATAACGATGTAGACAGGAAATGGTCGGCATCGGTCAAAATCTTTAAAACCTTGTCAACACATGGATTACTTTAGCAGCTGTAATATACTGCGTACATGTTGTTTCCACAACCTCAAAAACCATGGTGATTTCTTAAATCACATGATTAAAAGGAATTTTAACAAACAGCCTTCCTTTAGACATAAAGGTGTAAGAATCTTTCAGAGAGTGATTTAAAATTAGTGATTTTAATTGGTATAGCCAGGGATCCTGTCATTGAAAACACAATTCGAATTTAATACATTAAAAAACTTGGTTTAATCCTGTTATTGTCAACAACTCTTTCCATTAGTCCAAGGGGCTCAGTGGTGGCAGCTTATTTAAGAGCATCTCGAAAACTTGATTTTCCTGTACTGTATATATGAGCAGTGAATATTGAATTCCTTCATGGCAAGTAACAATAAATAAACAAAAAACATTACATAACAACCTATAGGTGCCAACTGCAATACTTACTCTTGGATGCGAATGTCTGCCAAATGCGCTTGAAGCTGCCCCATCTGAACTGACAATTGCTTGACTTGAATAGCCCTGTCAAAAAACATGCATGTTTTTCATTTAATGTTTTACAGTTTTGAACAGTTCACTTGACATAAATTTGCCTTCACATTGACCTAAAAAGTCAAACATGTAAATAAAGATGATCACAAATAACTCCCCTCTTGTCTCTCTTTCACAAAAATAATTCCCCTGAACCTAGCCTTAGAATTCCCGGGGCAAAGGGCAGCTGGGTGATTTGGTTCCAGTGCAACAAGTTCCTTTTGTCTGTTTAATTTAAAGCATTGGAACTCTCCCCTCAACTTAGGAAAGAGTTCGTATGCCTTGGTTTTAAATTGTTGGGTCGACATGTCTACTTGAATGGCCACTGGGATGCCTTCCCCATTCTCACACAAATGTGAAGGTGGGAACCCTGAAAGACAAGACATGTACAAAATGTATGGAACATATTCCAATAAAACTATGTACAGGAAATATGAAACTCAGGAATCAGTGAATAATTCCTCCATGCATATAGGAGCAATATCTAGAACCATTCTAGGAATGCACCCTCAGTCAGGGGCGTAGCCAGTATGTAGCACTGTAGGCCCGGGCCTACACTTTTTTTGACCCATAATTCAAATCCATAAGCTTGCTGGATGAGTTTAAGAGTCTAGACAGGAAAAACTATTGAAATGAACGGAAGAATATGGCTTACTTAGGGTGACTTGGCATGCCGTTTCATTCAACATTCTACCCGCCGAAAAAGACTAGGATCCAACTTTGTCAGAATGAACACTCGGGAAGGGCGGTTTCCGGCCATCTGGGGGGTTTGTAAAACCAAAAATTTTCTTGTACGCTCTGCGCCAAATGATGGTGACGCTCCGCTCAGATAGTCGTGCCTACAACTTTTGAAATCCTGGCTAGCCCCTGTCAGTAGGGGGTGATGCACTTACAATGCTATCGAAATGAATCCATTTTTTCAACCACCCAATTTGACCAGAAGTTCATGCATGTCACTATGTCAGATTTTTTACAGTCGCCTGAAACTACAAAATTAGAAGCTGCAGCACGAAATAAGATGTCTATAGCCTACTGTATGGGAAGTTACCCAAAATATTGGTCTACATATACTGCACGGTATATCTAACAGCAAGACTAGCAAATATAAAATTCATCACTTTTGAAAGTCAAAGGGGGTGACCTTTGCTTTATTATATATCCCACATACACTTGCAGACCAAGGTGCTACCCTTAGTGATCTTATCTTAAGCATACCAAAAAAAAAAATTTGTGAGAATACTGATAGGTCATCTCCCCCTATATGGTCTCAACTTACCATAGCCATCCCTCTTATGTGCTAACAAATGCTCCTGCCCAGTTTTAAAATTGGGAACAGGCGACCCAGCAGGCAAATGGTACCATTTATTGGTGACTACCCTCATCTTTGGTCCCCTCTTCTCTTTGATTGCTCGTCGTGAGGATCCAGCTGCACCACTGGAATTCCTAATTTTTTTTATATCTTCCAGCCCAGAGATGGCCCTCTGTATGCTTTGCTGGAAGTCCTCCAGGCTATCGATCTTCACTGTCCTATGGTTTAAAAGATACAGTAGGCTAGCACAGATTTGTAATATCACTCTATCCCTCTCAGTAAGAAGATCACTGTAGGTAGGCTTCTTTCTAGCCTTAAGTAGGCAGGTCCATCGCTTCGAGCCTTCAGTCGAAAGCAATGGTTCATCAATCCATAATGTCAGGAGTCCAACCCTATATCAGATCTACCCTTCCTACATCCCACTGTCCCAGACCCTCTTTTACGGTTTTACCTTGAACGGCCGGCCAGATCATCTCATAAGGATATTGCAAAACTTCTTTGTCTGGACATCGTATTCATGGTCTGCAAACTCTGCACTACTAAAGCAATAGTACAGGGGCGTCGGAAGCTATTTGGGATTGGTACGGCAGATCAGAGTGTGCATGGCCATCTATCATAATTATCGGGGGGACGTTTGGTAGGTCAAACTACGCTATGCGCCACTATGGTTGGCGCGTAGCGTAATGGAGAAAATTTTGAAAAAATGTCTCCCAGATTGCAGGAAATGGCACTTCCCGAGCTTGAAAACAAGACCCCTGCCACCCGACTAATCTTCTGAAACACATTTTGAAGTTTCATTTTGGTTCTTTATTTTATGCCATTTTTTTCTTAGTTCTACTTTTTTTTTCTTTTTCTTTTTTGCGCCGTGAATATTGGTCCGGCTACCGGCTCTGACGCCCCTGTAGTATTAGAAACTCTGAGCAGATTTATTGGTGAATTCGCCCTTATGAGGGCCTAACCCTTCAACCCTACTCTCCCAATAACGCTAAACATTACACGTTAGGGTCCGTATGGACCCTAATCTACTAAGCATGCATTTATATAAGCTATGCCTAGGCCTAAATTAAGTTATGTTAACTAGGCCTAGTAACATGAAAACTAAAAGCGTACACCGATTTAGAAAAAAACTCTTGCACTTGTTCACGCCAGGCTGACAATAATCGACATTTGAACTTACCGAGGGTTGAATAACCTCCATGATTATTGCTGAGGTTGCGGATTTCTGAAGTACTTAGCGGATTTAGCTTGTGTCGTGAGATCAGTGTCAGATCGATGACGGTGTACTAAGCCTGTGCGTTGCCGATTATTATTGCGCACTTGTCCAGGTGCGGATTGTGCGGGACCGTAGCTATGTTTTTACGCGATAAACATGGTTTATCGGTGATAAACATGGTTTATCGGCGATAAACATGGTTTACCGGCGAAAAACCATGTTTATCGCTCGAAAAAACATGTTTATCGCTTGAAAAACATGGATTATCGCAGATAAACATGGATTGCACAGATAAACCATGTTTATCGCTTGAAAAGGGTGTTACTAAAACCAAGGAGGTAAAAACAGACGAATGACAATTGCGTTACACAAAACGAATGACAATATGTTGTACACACTAAAAAATTGCGTTGACTAAAACGAATGACAGTAATGACAGCACAGACATTTGCCTCAACCGGATATCACAGTTCAGACTTCGTGGGTATCTAGATCTAGTAAAGTACGGACAAGATAAAAACACACCTTATAGTAAGCGAAATTGTAGAAAAAGTAAATTTAACGTCATTTTTCCGATATTAATTGTTAGAAACTAACAATACTATAATCTTGAAACGGCTTCAGTTATCTTTCTGTATAAATCTACAGAGGTAAAAAGCACAGCACTCAAGCGCATTCTCACACAAAAACTTTCCCTGTGGTTTCTATCCGTAAATTACACCAAAACCCTGCAACCACGTCAAATGCGATTTTCCTCAAATCATTTTTGCGCAGAAAACCAATAACCGCATTTACTCCACTCAGTTAATCATTCCATCTCTTCTCAATACTGTCCTTCGTTGTCATTCTATTTGTCATTTGCTGTCATTCGTTGTCATTCGCTGTCATTCGCAAATGATAATTAACCCTGTACAAAGTCAATTGTCATTCGCTGTCATTCGTTTTAGTTTGTCCCCTTGAAAACACACTTTGTGACCGATAAACCATGTTTTTCGACTGAAAAACCATGTTTATCGCCGAAAACCATGTTTTTCAGTGATAATCCATGTTTCTCAAGCGATAAACATGGATTCTCTCCGATAAACCGTGTTTATCAATCGAAAATCCATATTTATCGGTCGATAAACATGTTTTTTCGATCGAAAAACATAGTTTATCAGTCGATAAACATGTTTTTTCGACCGATAATCCATGTTTTTCGATTTATTGGCTTGCCATATACGCGGCCGAAGTCGAGGTGCATATGGCAAGCCAAATGCTCAATAAATCGAGAATCATGGATTTTCGGTCGAAACACCATGTTTATCGACCGATAAACCATGTTTATCACTCGAAAAACCATGTTTATCGACCGAAAAACCATGTTTATCGACCGATAAACATGGTTTTTCACCGAAAACCATGATTATCGGCAGATAAACATGGTTTTTCTGAGAAACATGGTTTATCGAAAGATAAACAGGGATTTTCATTAGATATTCCAAGTTTTTTTCGATAATCCATGTTTTTCTCTCGAAAAAACCATGTTTATCGCTCAAAAAAACATGTTTATCGCTCGAAAAACATGGATTATCGCAGATAAACATGGATTGTCACAGATAAACCATGTTTATCGCTTGAAAACACAGTTTGTGACCGATAAACCATGTTTTTCGATTGAAAAAAAACATGTTTATCGCCGAAAAACCATGTTTATCAGCGATAATCCATGTTTTTCGATTAAATGAGCAATTGGCTTGCCATACGCGTATGGTCCAGTGACTCCAGTCTCAGCGTGTAGCTTGTACGCTTTTCGCGTAGAAGAAGAAGCAGTGACGTTACTGTTGTGTCAGTTCAGCCGCAGGAATTCAGAACCAAAGTTTTCTAGTTCTAGAACAGTGTCATTAGCAGTGAAATAGTTCAAATCGAAGGTAAAATGGCTTAACGTAATATAAATAGGATAACAAGTAAATACACAATTTAACGGTTTCGGCAACACACGCGGAGACGGCCTAACGAATTACGTTGCTAGGCCTAGCCTCGGGCCGGTGTTAGTCATGGCTAGCCTGCCTAGGACTAAATATACTAGTAATAACCAAAGACCTCTCTTTATTTCTATGGTAATAACTAATAATGCAAGCCTTCTTTAAATAGTGTAAGCCCACATCTGAGCCTACGCATGTGTTTGTAGGTATAGGCAAACCGAACGTTTGTTTCATTGCCTACTGTAAAATATGACAACATAATATGCTGACTTTAGACTATATGCTACACTAGCAAGATGTATAACGTATCTTGGGCCAAAATAATGCCGAAGCTTTGCTGTGAATCATTGCCATTCCGAGTTTCCAACAATTTGCTGTGGTTGGTTAGAGGTTTTAATAAAGTCTATTTTGGGGATTTTTTAGTTTTGCTTTTGCTGTTATGAATAAGAATATGTAACTCTAACATCTTAGCCAGTACAATTTAGTAGTAAGGTGAAGAGGGGAATATTTAACAGTGCTCTAATTTTCCAAATTATCTCTGATGGCATGTACAGTAGAACATGCCACAAGAAATTCTTTAGAATGTGTTTGGCCATACTGGAAAGTACGACCTTTCACACAAAGATCTTTGGCGCATGGAAATGTACGCCAATAAATTTGGCGTACGGCGTACATTCCTTGCCCCAGAGAAAAGTACGACAGTTGGCGTGGCGTATCGCGTAAGCGTGGAAGAAAATTCAGCCGCAACAGTGCAAGTGACGCAACATGGTTCAGAACATCGAGTTTAATAAATCTGGAGAAACTTTCATATAGTAAATACGCCGTACGTGCGTATCATGCATGGAGGGTCATGTGATGTGTTCCAGGGTGGTACTCATATATTACTATCCCCATTACGCATGATGATTTCACCCAAATTTTCATTACACGAAACCTCCAAATATACAATTACAGATGTAAGTTATATGGTCCGGGAAGTGCCATTTCCTGCGGTCTGGGAGGCATTATTGATCAAATTTTTTTTTTGTACGCTCCGCACCAACCGATGGTTTCGCTCCACTTAGATAGTGTGGTGTACAAATACAGACCGAAACCATATCCACCTTGGCGTATTTCTTTGGCGTATGGTCAAAGTACTTTCCAGTATGGGTGTTTGGTCACCTTTAGTGCAATGGTATTCTGACACGAAACAATTTTTTGTGTTAATGAACCTAAATATTATCCTGCTGTTGTTAGTGTATGACACAGTGAAGCTAGTACTACAGTATAGCTGTGAAGGGGTTGCCTGCCCATGATATCGATGTTCACTAAACTTTTTAATTGGTTAATATATGAACACAAGATATTTATGAATGCCCTCAAAACACATTACGTACTTCGTAAGCTCAAACTGTTCAAAGTAGAATTTAAATGGTTCCGCTGTATGTTTATAAACGCTTCGTGAAGTGGGAGGTGGAATGCACGCTGTTTCCCAGAATTTTTTGTTGCCAATTTTCATTGTGATGGCTTCACATTACGTACAGTATGAAGCTGTGACGTACAGTAGGTCTTGTATCAGGCACGTTCGATACTACAGTATGTATATCATTGGGCTATACAATGACCCAGCCTAACAATGAATTTGGAATTCACGGAACTGGTAAAAGTTGTGTTAAGAAGGAAAACTTGGGGCAAACAAATTATTTATAACCTTATATTTAAGAATCTTGGTTAAGTCAGTAAATGTTAACAAATGAAGAATTATGTCAAATTATGCACGGACCCCTTTGATATTACCGGTGGCGATTTTTCTTATATTTTAAAATAGTTTTCGCTCTGGCAATTGTGCTATCGATCGCTTCTTTAGCCCTCAAGAGGGCGAATTGCCCTTTGCCCCCGTGTATTTCCGACGCTGGTCTGTGAATATATCGTGGTCATCTTGCCCTGTACATGATCGTGGAAGGTCTCCAGGGCACTGATGACTGCCATCATCTCCAGAATGTTGATGTGGAATGTTTCCTTTGTTGGGGACCACGTCCCCCAGGCAGTGCGGTTGCTCCAATGAGCCCCCCATCCGACGTCATTGGCAGCTCCGGTGAGAAGGGTATCCCCTGACTCCAATTGTCCGAGTCGAGCCACCATCGGAGGTGTTGGGTTATCTCCTCTGACCTGTGGATCGGTGTTGTATTGTCTGGATCTCTGGGGTTTGTGGATTCAGAAGGTGCAGTTCTAGGGATGAGTAACAACAGCCATGAGCCCCAGGACTCTGAGCCACGTCAGTGTTGGTACAGTTGGTGACTCCTGGTGCGAGATGATTTGCTGCATGGTTGTCCTGACTGAATTGATCCTCTCTTCTGAGGGTCCGGGAATCCCGGCGGAAAAATCCAATATCGCCCCAAGGAACTGAATCGTCTGGGTTGGAGTTGGTAGGGACTCTTTCCTGTGAAGGTAAGCGTCCCGTAAGTCTACGGTCGCTGCCCACATGCCCTTTCCGAGCAGGGGTAAAACTAGATTTCAGGTTTCCATGCGGGAGTGTTTTGGCCTGATATATTTTGAGTTCAGGGGTTTTAGGTTTAGAATGGGACGTTTTTTTGTCGGAAAGAATGAGGACCGGAAGAGCAATTGCCTTCTTGGCCAGCAGGGCCAAAATCTTGTTAAACGTTTGACTGGGTCTGTGGGTGTAGGCATCTGCCTTACTCCACCCCTGAAAGGCGGGCTGAAGGAGAATTCTATGTTGTAACCATGTTTGACTGTGTCCAACACCCGCTTGTCCCTGCCTATGAATTCCCATTGCTGGGTGAAGTTTGCAAGTTTCCCCCCACCTGCGGAATTGCCAAGATGATGTGGGCACTCCTAGGGCTGGAGAGCAAACGACGATCGGGTGGAGGAGTAGTCGTTGTCTCATCGGCAAGTAGGTGCCAGGCCTTGCCTGATCCTCTAGGCGCCCAGGGACAGGTACTGAAAAACCCCGAATTTGAGAAAGACTAACTCTCAAAGCTTAACTAAACAAACGTAAACTAACAAGAGAACGGGAGATAACAAGGGGAGGGAAGTAAGCTAACAGGGAGTAGAGATACATAACATTACCTAGCAAAGCACCCACTATGGGCTCGCGGCCTACAGAATACGCTACGAAAGTGGACTAAACAAAACTAAACAAAGCACAAGTTGAAAAAGAACACAAGAGAGCGATAGGGGAGAGAGAATAATGAAGGAAAAATAAAAAAAAACATGAATATGAAACATGAAAATACAACGATATGTCTGTTGCGTGGGAAAATGACGGGAAACAAGCTAAGCAGTTCCGGAACTGCTTCCCCCGCAAAAGAAAACTTAAGGGCGGAAACGCTCTAGGAAAACAGTCCCCAAAAACCCTCCCTTTCAATAAAAAGGATACTTATCGGGCTGTAGAAAGACTGTAAACACTCCTTGGAATCCAAGGAAAGAAAACTTCCAACCATCGCGAAATACCAAAGACGAAGTCCAAGGAAAAACTTTTCCACAAGAAAATCTGTGTGAGACACTTTGAATGGTAGAATGAGAAGGAAGGACAGTGACCGGGGGGTCCGGTCATAGAGGGCGCACAGTGTTATTACTTTACCAGGACTTCATAGGCATGGTAGAACGAGGTGCTAAGGTTGTGAGGAGACACGTAAGCATGGAGCAAAGCAAATATTCAAACAAGTAAGTTTTGGAAGGTTAGGAATTGTGCTAAGTTTTATTCTTTCCATGTTTTTGAAACAACTTTGTTCACCATACACTAGGTGCACTATAGTGATGATGAAAGGGGTGCCTTCACCTACCTCAGTATTTGGGTAAGTTATGAGATGGTGAAAGGTGGATGTGGACGTTGACTGGCAGTCCCTGTAGCAGGAATGTGTGTGACAATTACATGCCTGCCTCATAACTCTCTGAACCCTTATCGAAAAGAGAGATGTATATATTCAAACACATTAGAGCAAGCAAACTCAGTGCTCGCATAATAATTATGATGGAATCATCATGTGTGTAAACCGAAACTTATTCTTTGCTTTCATTATAGCTGGTTTTCATCTTCCAGAAAATGCTTTGCCAACCATGTCAGCAACTTCTAACCTCAAAGTTGGACAGCTTCTCTTTGAACCCAAACCACCTGGCGGTACCTCCCAGAACAGAGGGAGTCCTTTAAATAGGAGACGAGTTCAGAGTGCCAAAGAGAGATTATGGAAGAATGTTCAGAAAGACGGTCTGAGAGAACGACCAAGGTCAGCGGCGTACTCCTGCGAGAAGACAAACACTTCAAAACCACCCTCGGGAAAGTTTTTAAGACTATTGACCGGTCAGAATGTTAGTCTCAACCTCGGAATTAACACAGCTAGTGAAAAGAAAGAAGCTACAAACAAGTCTACCTTGTCAGTTTCATCTGAACTTGAAGGAGAAACATCAAAGTCTAATCTGGCTGTGAAATCATCACAAGAACACAGGCACAACAACAGTGGTCAAAGTTTTGAAGTTCCTGTTGGTATTGCAGCCTTGAAGCCGTGGCTCACACCCAATGTTGATCAAAGCTTGTAAGTATAACTGTTCTATGTAACATTTTAATGTATATATTGTGTAGTAATGTGGGGAGACCCAATACATGTCAACTGTTCTGAAAGAAAAAAGAAATTCATAGGGAAATGAAATGAATTTAAATGGTTCTTGGTAAACGTCATTGTTTCATCCCCCCTCCACCCCAACAAAATATGCTAGAAAACAAACTAATGGTCACCCATGCTGAAACTTCTGTGAATTCAAATTCAAATCCTTTTTATACCTGACTGAGATGTCGTTGGCAAAATTAACACCACTTAAAATATTTTGGAGGGTCATAACCTCTGGGAAAGTACATTTGGAAAGTTTTCACATGTTTTGCTTTAAGATGCTACCATTTGAGGCCAATATAGTGACTTTTTATAATGGATTAAATTTAGCTAATGCCTGCACAGTCCTACACCTGACCATGAGCTGTAACTAAACATTATGCTGTACCTTGACAAACTTGTATAAACTGTTTGTGATTCAGAGCATCCTATTACTCTACTACAGTATTCCAGCTGTGTGTAGTTGGTAAGCGAGAGAAATTCAATACAGAGCTCTTAGCCATTAGAAAATTACCCACAATTATCAACTTCAAACCTCCAATGACCTGCAGTAAGTGTATTATATGGAAATTAACACAATTCCTCGTAAATTTTCTTCACGGCAGTGGTTATTGTGAACGAACAGAATTTTGAGTGGGCTTTCTAAATATAGTGAACATACCTTCCAGGTTTCCCTGTACGAAAAGAAAATAGAAAAGACGATATACTTCCTGTCCTGAAAACATAAATTTATTTAGGGTTTGGTGGTCTAATTTGTAGTCTAGTTCTCTGAGAATTGGATTGTGCAAACCTTAAGGTCATCTTTATAATCTGTAATTTACTGTCAAATTCAGAGCTTAATTTATTGTAGTTTCAACAATTTAGTCTCGATTTGTCAGTCTGGTCTCAAAGCTTTACATCAAGCCAAGAGCAGCACACTTTTCATTTGAGGCTAATGCCTTCCATAGATTGAATTTTTAATACTTTAGTTCTATTTGTTTGCAAAATTTAACCATCATACTTTGCTTCTGTCACAGAGGTGAGGCTTAAGGTGTAGCCTTACAAGCCTAAACATAGCCTTATAACTAGGGCTGCAAAAAAAAATGATTAATAAATAGTAACAACTCAACCAAAACATGTTCTCTGAACTAATAGTAGGGCACCCTTGGATAACATTCAACACCATTGTTGCTTGTCAAATCTGTAACACCTTGTAAATGTGACATTTGGGGAGCCCTGTAAAAGTCTTTGTTTTCCCACGTATCGCTGTGTTGCATCTGTGGAATATATATATATAATGGTCTGTGCATTAGACTACACAGTTCAGTCACTTTAACTGAGGAACCTCAGAGGCGCTTAAAGGAGCATTTCCCAAAACTTGCAATATGGACTAAAACATTTTTTTTTAAATATCAAGATGAGTTTTAGTAAGGGTGTGGTGTTTGTGAACACATAATTAAGATCTGTTGTTTGTTGTTACGGCAGGATAAATTGGTTCATTTGTGTTTTTACTTCACTGCTAGGATTGGAATAGATCCAGACACTTGTTTAGTATTCTTGCCATCCATGACGAATTATGATGATTTACCAGTGGTTCCTCCCGTCCAAGATGCCGCGGATCGACTTCGATATACAAAGACGATCAAAGAACAGAAACCATTCGTAAGTGACTTGTTTTTATCACACATCTGTACCAAAAAAAGAATTCTTATTTGGTAATTTGAAGAGAAATACCTGTGTTAAATCATGCAGTTTTGTTTGCTGTGTAAATTTTCTCACCATTAAAATTGTGTTCAAGATTGAACAGCAAATAATAATATTTGACTTCATTTGTCTTTTGCTGAAAATGGCTATCTCTGGTATATGTACAATTATAGAAAATTGTTTTGTTAGTGAGTTTCATAACGTTGCAACATAAGGTACAAATCTTGTCAAAGAGTGTGTTTCTTATATGGCAAATATCAACACTTGTCCCAGACCTACATGTGTGGTCCTTCCACACTTTCATCATAGCAGATGCACTTAGCCTAGCCTGCTTTGCATCCTTCCACACTTTCATCAGATGCACTAAGCCTATCCTGCTTTGCATCCTTCCACACTTTCATCATATGCACTAAGCCTATCCTGCTTTGCATACTTCCACACTTTCATCATATGCACTAAGCCTATCCTGCTTTGCATACTTCCACACTTTCATCATAGCAGATTTGCCTAGCCTGCTTTGCATATGAAAACTGGGACTGAACAGAATAATGTAGTTTTCACATTTGGTGTTACAACAAAACAGTCTTGAAGACTCAGAAATTTCTGTCCTCATAAAATACTACGGTTGGTGTGTAAGAAACAGCTACACATATGTGGACAGCTTTGATTCAGATTCAGATTCTCTTTATTACATCCCAAGCTGGGCAATTGATTGCTCACAATATAAAACATACGTACAGTACATAAAATACACACAAAATATATCAGACTCTCAAATACTAAGACATAAGACTTAAAACAAAGCTGGCAAGATATGTAAAAATGGTAAAATACAAAATACAGTAAAACAGCACCAGAGATAGTTGTGAAACATTGGATTGCACAATGAGCAAGATTACTGACCTAACGAGTAAAAGATTCATTATGAAGTTTAATACAACGAGGGATAAAGGAGGATTTGTAACGATTCGTAACGGCACGGGGTAGTCTCATCCGCCCACTGCGGGGTATTATTGCACTTTCCAAATTAATGTGTAGAGGGTGGCTACTGTTGTTGAGAGCCCCAGCAAGTTTACTTTGAAGGTGAAGATGATATGAGGTATTCACTGACTGGCTTATAATAGAATCTATTCGTTTTCTGTCGGTACCATTGACATTACCTCCACAACGATTAATGCAATATGACCACACACTGAAAATCACAGAATTGTAGAAAATAGAAAGAATGTTTCTACTGATGTTGAAGGTGTTCATGTTCCGCAAGCAATAGAGTCTTGGATTGATCCGTCTTACCAAATAATCAATGTGGTCATGCCAATTCAGCTGATCATCCAAAACTACGCCAAGGTACTTATAGGACGAGACACGGTTTACAGCCAGGTCTTTGATAACAACAGGAGGAGGTTCATGATCTCCTTTCCTAAAATCAATCACCATTTCCTTTGTCTTCTCCACGTTAAGCTCAAGGAAATTTTGATCACAGTAGTCTACAAACCAATTTATTTGAGACAAATATTCACCTCCATCATCTCTTGTAATCAAACCCACTAATGCAGTATCATCAGCAAATTTAATTAGAGGGCAGCTGTCATGTGATGATCTAGCATCTGAAGTATAAACAGTGAATAAAAACGGGGCAAGAACAGTTCCCTGTGGTGCACCAGTGCTCGAAACTAATGTGTTGGACACACAGTTGGACTGGTTGATCCTAACATACAGCGACCGATTAGTGAGATAATTGAATAACCATGTGACCAGGTTATGCGGGACGTTCATGTTTAGCAACTTATGTACCAAAACATGTGGTTGGATCGTGTTGAATGCAGAGGAAAAGTCAAAATATGTAATTCTAGCAGAATGACCTGCATTTGACTTTTCCAGATGGGAATACACTTTCTCTAAGCAATAAAGAATTGCGTCCTCAGTATTGCGCTTTGCACGATAAGCAAATTGCAGCGGATCAAGGTGTTCACTCACTAAGGGTTTTATGTACCTTAACACAATGCGCTCGCAGGATTTCATCGCAACAGAAGTCCGGGCCACAGGCCGGAGGTCATTCATGCATGTGATGTTTGCCTTCTTTGGCACAGGAATGATACATGACTGTTTCAACAATGCGGGAATTGTTTTCTGTCTAAATGAAAGGTTAAAACTAAACGTAAAAATGTAGGCCAGCTGATTGGTGCAGTATTTCAATACCCGGGGACTAAGCTGGTCTGGACCAGCAGCCTTTGCAGCACTCAGGCCAGCAAATTCTTTACGAACATCGTCTTCAGCAACATTTAAACATTGACCTTCTTGCATAGCAATTTGTGTTGATACTGGCTTTATATCATTGAAGTAGTCATTGTCATTAAACTGTTGGGCTTAGTTTTAAGATATTTGAACCTTATTCAGTAGAAGAAAAACTTGATAGAGTTTGTAACAGACACTAGTAAACCTGATTGAATCTGGTAGGTTGCTGGTTTCCTTCATGAAACACATACTACTGTAGCATTGATTTGCATTGTCTTCATGCCAATATTGTAGAAGGGCTCTCATACTCTCATGATCAGATTGAAATCAGTGATGGCCTCTAATCTAATAAATCCTTATCTCAGATTTTAAAATCCTCCTTTTACCGGTCTCAACCATCATCACGTTTCTTAAAGCTTGCGCAAGCTCATCTTGAGATTTTTACTCAATGATGGCCTCAGATAATCTTATTATCTCCAATGTTAGTAATTTACTCGTGCTGTAGTCTCGATCGTCAACAGTATGTCCCTTACAGCTCTGCTTTTTGCATCAAATTAGCCACAAATCTGATGCTACCATCCTAAAAGCCTGGAAGGTTAAAGATAATTGATAACAGCTAATTCCATCTTCAGCCACAATGCATATATAAATGATAAAGCCAAGTTTCAAACTTTCATACGTTATGAACTTATGAAGGGTGGAACGGTTAGTCTCTAGGCTAAGTGATACTTATTTGGTTTGATAAGTAATAGGCTTACTTGCCCTCTGAAGTTGTTTGAAGATCTATTGTGTACTGGTAATGTATCCAACCAATAACGTAGCATTTTGTTTGAGTGTTTCTGAGTACGAGCATTATCATGCTGTGTAAATATAATTAGCAGAGCTTGTGATTCCTTTACCTTTGTAGTTAGACATGTTTATATTTTGTGATGGCTTAGAAACCCCACTTTTATCTTTGTGTGGTGTTTGATAAAAAAGATTCAATGAAATGGAGCACCATCAGTAGAGAACTTAACTTCAAGTAACAAATTTGTCACTTGGTAAATTGGATTGAAAAAGGTCCTAATTTCATATTTTTCCATTTCACAGGATCCCAAGAAGTTATTCCATTATGACGTGGTGAGATTTAACTTCTACATATTCTATAAAAAATAAAGTTAATAAAAATAAAGTGAAAATAAAGTTTCACTGCCTCCAACAAGCTGCAAGCAGCAGACATGTTATTAACACAGTAATTGACCATTTAATTGAGTAATTATGATAGTTATTGATGAAAAAAGTAGCCATTATTCTGTAACATCCTATTTCAAAGCTGATTTCTTCTAAGAAGCTTGAGCTTCGATTTGATTTACTTTCTGAGGCTGAGAGTGAGTCCAATGTACATTACTTCTGATCTTGTCATCAAGTTCAAAAATTTCTGAAGCTAGTATAAGTATTTGTCACAAAGTAAAAGCTTGCCAGGATAAAAGCAATGAAAAATCTGTGACTTCAGGTACAAGTAATTTCAGGATTTTCCTGTTAATTAGGTACAGTAGAATAGTGCTGATTAATAAAATATCACGCAAATCAAGGGTTACCGAACTTAACGTAGAATATGTATGTAAATACGGCATACTAGGTGGATAGAGGTATGATATAATGTCTTATCTCTCGTTACTAGCTCTAAACAATAAACAATAGAAAGGGAGTGGGTGGTGTATTTTATAGGCACTGATCACCCAATCCTTGACCGAGAGGTGTTCATCTGCCATCTGGATGCCCGAACTGTTCTGAAATCTCTGGATGCTTTCAGTTTAGGTCATGTATAGTGCATACCTCCAACCGCACCGCTTAGGTGTGCTTCTGGGATGAGGGGGCCAGCAACCCCCCACCCGTCAGTAGTTCCTAAGCTGCTGTGAACCACTGATTGGCCCATGTGGATTTCTCTTAAAGTGCCTGACAGCCTAAATATTAGCTCTTGACTTATGTCAATCTTCATGGGCTATTGTTCACTCTAGCTTTTATAAAACACAAAAAAACACCAATTCATGAATGAAGAAAGGGTGAGTAACCATTGAATTTGCATTCCAAGAGTTTGCCACATTAATGCTATGTTTATCTAAATAAATCACCATCTATACAACATTCCACCATACCTCTGTGTATGGATGCAATATCAAAGGTGAAATAGAAGATGAATTGTTACCATCTGACAGTATATATACTTTATTAGTTACACTTTAAAAGAAGTTGTTTTAAAAAAAAAAGTGGACATAATTTTCAACTGTTTATATTAAATTATATTAAATTAAATTATATCAAGTGCTTGAATCCCTCTCATCTTTTCAGTTGAAGAACCGACCACATTCGGCTGACCATGTCTGCAATCATAAAAGAGTGGACGAACCGACAGAGATACAGAGAATATACGGAGAGAATGGGAAGCTGCTATATGATGGCAGGTAAATACTGTGTAGCAGCCATAATATTGCATTCTGTGTATATATAAATGCTAATAAAATTGATATAAGAATTTTGGAACCATTGTTTAACAGAGTTCAACCATGTTTAACCTTGTGTGTAGATTCGCTAAGTAGTGTTTAGTAGGTATGCTGAATATTTCTTTCATCAAATGTTCCATACTTTGTTTCATTTATTTACCTCTGAATGTTAGAAACCAAATTTACAAAGCTTTGAAAAATTGAAAGTAGAGGATTTGCTTGTGACAGAAAGTTCAAAAGAGGCTGATCCAACAAGCAAAACATGTGCTACTGGAATATTTCTTGTTGGATTCTTCAAAGGAAGCAATCCATTGGGGCTTTCTTGAAAGGAGAATTGATTCTTCAAAGCCTTTGGATCCCATTTTCTTATTCTTGTCTTCCTCGCATGTGTGCAGCCAACCACATAACGAAAACAGACATTCAAATGTCCACCAGTTATTTTCTCTCTAGAGGAGAAAATGTTTGTGTTGCCAGATTCCCATGGGGGACTTCATTACTTCTCATTGGTGAATTGTAAAAACAGCTACTGTAGTTTATGATGGCTCGTTGATATTTTGTCAGTCCTTACATCTGGTTAAAAATCATATTAGATGAATATAAAATCAACGTAAAATTCTGTTTGGGGAAGTTATGGGGTGCATTGACTCTGAGAGACAATGACACATGATGTTAGTTGCACTTTTGTGTTCTGTTGGTTTACTTTTATTTTTTCCTAAAGTTTACTTTTGTTTGTTTTAAACTCGAACAGAAATCCTGGTAAAAAAGTCTGTTTTTAAAGATAACATGTCCAATGTTTGTGGTTTAAACTTTATGATTTCTGTTTTTTTTTTCTTCCAGTGATTATCATCGCAACAGAACCAAATATGTTATAAAGAAAGAAATTGAAGACCTGGAAAGGTTACTTCAAGGTAAAATTCTGATACATTTTGTTGTTTACCTTTCAATCCATGGTTGCATTCTCATAATATCTGTGCATGTATGGCATGATATAGCAACGTGTGGTAGACGATCACTGCGGTCCTTCTTGCTACTAGTGAAAACTGAAGAACCTTTAAAATTGACTTCATTTGACTGGTACAATTAATATAAGTTTAGCCAGTAACCATATAAGCATTATCTTTCCTCTTTCATAACTTGTATAGGGCAAAAGGAAATAAAAAAAAAGAAAGAGCTATTTTTTGCATAAAGTTTACTACAAATAAGACATAAGATTAGATAAAATTATACTGGAATGCAAACCATGATAGGAACCTTTGTGGTTGTCCCATGATATATTCATGATGGTCCCATGATAGATGTTGATGGTTCTAATGTTAGATGCATGATGGTCCTATGATAGATGCATGATGGTCCCATGTTAGATGCATGATGGTCCCATGTAGGGCTGTAACGGTTAAACGGTTAACCGACCGAACGGCCGGATAAACGTCCGCCGTACATCGTATAAGTTTAACCGTTTTTGTAATGCCAATTACACAGTCGCTACGGCGCGTCTTCACATCACATTGTTCCCGAAATAGACCGCAGCAGTTGCTTGCCGAAAATCACGTAACAATGGCAAACTTTATCACGCATCCATACAAAAGATTTTTAAGATCGGCGGTACGATTGAAGGGATTACCAAGCGGTAAGCGACCCGTGTAGCGCCTTTTGTTACCCCGTTCGACAATGCGACGAGACTAAATCTAATCCTTTCAAATTTTGTGATCATTTTCACTATAATCTCGAAACCTCCGTAATTATCTCAACACCATTTTAATTGTCTACAAAGTCTGATAAGTAATTGACCACCAAGTCTGAAATACTCTTCGTAATCGGTAATCTTTTCGAACGTTCGAAACGTATACGAGGTTCTCTTTTATCAATTAATTACGAAGTCTGAAACACCCTTAGAAAGCGGTAACCTTTCAAAGATTTCTAATGATGTCGGAGGAAGATGAAAGGTTGTAGGAAGGATAAAAACAGGCACGAATTTTGAGGTTCTCATTGCAAGTCAATACTCTCAAGCTCAACTACATTCAAGAATATCTCAACATGCCTTCCAAAGTATGGAACTCTTTCGAGAAGTCAGGGCAGTCGTCGGTGAAGTGCAAGATCTGCGGCACCTTATTGAAGTACCTAGGAGGTTCGACTGGGTCAATGACCAATCATCTGAAATTCAGGCATCAGGTTGCAGAGAAGGCACCGTCATCAACTATGGACGCTTTCATCAACCGAACTGTCTGCAACCCGAAGAAAGCTGAGAGGCTCAACAACCTAGTCGTCGAAATGGTAGCCAAGGATGCGCTACCAGTCAGCTTCATCGAAGGAGATGGATTTCGTGCCCTCATGAAAGCCATCGAGCCAAGCTATGTGATACCATCAAGGAAGACCATTTCAGCGTTATTGAAAGCAAAGTATGAGGAAAAGAAGGCGACTTTGGAGACTGATTTGGAGAAGATTGCCTTCGTGTCCGTCACAACAGACTGTTGGACCTCTAGATCATCAGAGGGCTACATGACCGTCACAGCACATGGTTTAGATGGGGACTGGGTTAATCGGAGCTATGTCCTAGACACTACACCGGTTGTGAATCAAGAGGGTGGCCAGGACACAGTGGTACGCCACACTGCAGACGCCCTCACCACACAGATGTCCAGGATCGTCGAGGAATGGGGGTTGGAAGATAAACTTGATGCGATCGTCCACGACAACGCCAGTAATGTCGAACATTTAGGGGAATCCCTAGGAGTGGACGACGTTGCGTGTGCTGGACACACCCTACAGTTATGTGTTAACAATGGATTTAAAGCTCATCCTCAAATCGGACGTTTGATTGCTTGTGGGAAGAAACTTGTTTCACATTTTCGAAAGAGTGTTAATGCTACAAAGGCTTTGGAAGTTAAGCAAGAACAGTTGGGTTTGCCTAAGCACAAACTTATTCAGAGTGTTTGCACCCGTTGGAACTCAGTTTTTGAAATGCTGAAAAGACTTATAGAACAGCGTTGGGCAGTCTGTGCTATGCTCAGTGACCGTCACTTCACTCCTTTAACTAATGCGAGGAGTTTAGAAATTCGGGATGAAGACTGGAGGATTGCGGAGGAGCTGTTGGTTTGCCTGGAACCACTACAGGTAATATTTTTTGCATTGATTTTTCCCCTTCCCAAATACTTTATAATATGCTTAGTCTGACAAACATCTCCTAACAGAGTTCCAACACTCATAAGTGGTACTTTTTCTTGACTTAAAGAAAAAAATTGCATCTATAGGATTTTATAGGTTTTATAAATTTGAATTATTTTGCAACTTTGGTTAAACGAAACTGGATTTTTTATATTTTTTTTGTAGCATTTTGTACATTGATTGCATGACCCCCATCCCCCCCCTCCCAGAAATTATTAAGGACATTCTACTGAAAAAAATATCAGAAAAATTGACCATTTTTTATGTTAAATATAATTAAATTGTAAACTCAATTATTTCAACTATTTTTTTTAACATTTTGTAAATAGGATTTTATAGGTTTTATAAATTTGAATTATTTTGCAACTTTGGTTAAACGAAACTGGATTTTTTATAATTATTAATTTTGTAGCATTTTGAACATTGATTGCATGACCCCCATCCCCCCCCCTTCCAGAAATTATTAATGACATTCTACATAAAAAAAATATCAGAAAACTTGACCGTATTTTATGTTAATTATAATTGAATTACAAATTCAGTTATTTTAACTATTTTTTTTTACAATCTGTAAACCAAGTTCTTACAGTCAATTTTAACACAACAAAAGAGTAAATGATTTATAATTTTGTTTTTTTTTATTTTGCAGATTGCAACGACTGTTTTGTCATCCGAGCAAAACACTTCCCTCTCCAGTATCCTGCCAATAGTCAGCGGATTAGTGAAGAGGCACCTCAAAGTGGATGTTGAGGACATTCCTGCAGTGAATGCCTTTAAGATTACTACGTCAAGTGACTTGAAAAAAAGGTGAGCATGTGAAAAAAAAAATTTTCTTTCCTACAGATTAATTATGCCCAACGGAGGAACTCGGATCTCCATGGTGATCGATCAACTGAAGGTGAGCTGGTGAGAATAAAAAAAAATTGTTTATTTCCAACAGATCACCTATCGCCAACGCAGTTTCTTGGATGGTGTTCATCTGCCAGCGTATCACTAACCTGCCACAATTTTTCCCCCATTACAACTTTAGCTTTTCTTTGTACAACATAAACATTTCATTATTTTTTTATATTCAACAGGTTCACACCAAGTGGGGAAGTCAGCAGAGCCCAGCTGGCCTCGTTCCTGGACCCTCGGTACAAATGCCTGAAGTTCCTTTCAAAGGAAGAGCAAGTCATGGTAAAAGACAAAATGAAAGAACTCATCTCTGAGCAGCAACCCGCCACCAAGAAGCGACGCCGAAGCAGCAACGCTTCAGATACACAAAGGAGCGCGATGGACTTCTTGTTGGGTGATGACGACAACGACCAGACACCCCAATGTGAAGAGGTTGACGAGAGGGAGCTCGCCCACTACATCGGCCTCTCAACTCCCAGCCACAACTCCAACCCTAACCTTTGGTGGAAGCAATACCACTCAAATTTTCCTATTCTTTCCACCCTAGCTCAAAGGTTTATAGGAACACCATCAACGTCAGTCCCGAGTGAGAGGATTTTTTCCATTGCTGGGAACATTGTAAACTCAAAAAGAAGCTGTTTATTACCTGCCAATGTAAATATTTTAGTTTTTTTGAACAAAAATTTATAGAATTTTTTGTGTAAATGCTGTTTATATGGTTAAATCACTGTTTGCATGTTTTCACCACCTTGTCTTATCTTAGTACTCAACCTCCAGTGAATATTTAATTTAATTCTTGCATTTCATTTAGTTAAAAAAAAAATCAGCTTATAATTATTTTATCAGATATGTCTATCAGCAAACTTTCTTTACTTTTCAAAGTTTACTTTACATTCTTTCATAATTCTTGTACTTTGATAAACAGTTGCAAAATGCTATATCAACATGTTGACATTAACAAACTCCTTGAATTTTTTCCTTCTTTTTATTTCTTCACAACTCTCTGCGTCCTTAAAATATGTTTCCTCCCCCTCTCGATAAGTCCCTTACCACTCCAGTCACTCCATAGACCTACAAATCCAAAAGCAACCCCCCACCCTACCCTCTGCCGAACCCACCACAATACACAAATTCAATATATTTGTGACCCATTGTTGTACTTGTAATTGCGTAGGCCTAGCCCTACACTCGTGTAGTAATCTCTTCCTAACAACCGACTTTCCTAACCTTGGCCTAGCTGGTAATGTCTTGTAGTCTTACACGCCATATGATCGCGAACAATACACAATGCCAATATTAAGTAGGCCTAGTAATATAAGCCTAGAATGACCATACAATGCCCACGCTATTACAGTAGGGGCTACGCAATTAGCAAAGAAATATCTGCTCCAAAAATCTGTCACAATTACCGATGAACCGAAAAATGAAACAAACATATGTTAAAAACTTCATGAAAACGTACGATTAGTCTTTTTAAATGTAACGATCGTCAAAACTAAGTAAATACAATCAAATTCTTGACATGCACGATACGAGAAAACGATACTCGTTGCGCCATTTTGAGAATGTACTTCCGCATTAAAAGTGGGGGCGCTCTTTCGGAATTATAATCTGAGTTACGTTTAAACGTTAACCGTTCGGTTAATAGAAATGGTTAACCGGTTAGTGAATTAACCGGAATGACACAGCCCTAGTCCCATGTTAGATGCATAATGGTCCTATGATAGATGGTCCCATGTTAGATGCATTATGGTCCCATGTTATATGCATGATAGACTCATGATAGAGAATGAAAAGAAGAGACATACTGAAACACAAGTTTAAAAAAAAAAAAAGTTATAATTGTTATGTTGGTTTATTTGTGGGCTTTTCTTACATCACAAAAATAACCAAACTGTCATTCTGTGCAGGTAGCAGTCTGAGTTTGGGTTGGATGAGTTGAACAATAGTCGACTTACTTTCTGAGAAGCCATGTTAATACAAATGTGTACCTGATAGACCATAACATGAGTTATGTTTTATGAATTAAGTTTGATTACACCATGACATTAAATCGTATTGTTATTGTAGTGCAAGTTTCCATGGTGAAAAAAAAACGGCAAAAAAAGGTTCCAATGTAATATGGTCAATATTTGTCAGTTCGTTTGGAAATGTTGAAGTGTAACATTATGTTCCTGTTCAACATATACACAGGAATTGGCAATGAAGATGGAACCAGTATCGTCGTGCAATACCAACATGATATCAACAAGCTGCAAGCATCAGTTAAGGAGACTCTATCACAGTGCAATAGGTGAGTGAAGCTGCTATGTACCCAGACATCCAGTCGGGTCGAGATGTTGGTTGCAGCCAGGAATATTTTGAAGCAAAGTTTGAAAGATTTGCTATGTGGGGTTAATAATGTTGAAAGAAATGTGTACCATTATGAATGATGTATTTTTCTTTCCCCAAATTTTTATAAGGAGTGTAGCTAATGTAGTATCATCCTCTGATATACAAAGCTGTAAAGTTGTGAGAACTCTCTTTATGCCACTTTCGGCTCTGTGACAATAGCTGTACAGTCTGCCCGATGTTAATCAACAAATTTAGCCGGCTAGCATTTTATTTATGCTTAAGTGTATTGAATCAGGTTACCAGGAGCATTAATGTGCTTACTGTTAGCATTATGTAATATCTTGTTAGGATTGCGAAATGCCAACAAGAACTTACAAAGGTCATAAATTTAGATTTACACAGATATTTGATCAGAGCATATATATTGCTTCTTTCATTTTTACAGTTTTCCACAAAACTTACATTTGCTTACTTTTTCTTTTTCTCAGACTAAAGATGGAAACAGAGACTACTTCGGACTTGGTAGGAAAATGTTTAAAAAGCTTTAAGTAGACACAAACCCAACCATTTGCTATAGTACTGTGTAATAGAGATAACTGTCTTGAACAAACAGTCAAAGGAAACTGTTAATTCCATTTGGGAGATACCATGGAACTAAAAGAAAGAAGGGGTGAAGACTTGGTGAAGTCTAAATATGACATCCAGCCACATGTGCTTTATAAAATGGGTTTCAGATTGTAGTAGTGTCACAATGACATAGATTTCCAAAACGACAGGCTCCCAGACATGAAGTTTGAACTAACGTATCTCTCAAATAGAGTCGATTATTATTGTCAGCTGTTTAGGGGAAGCTGTTATTTTGCAAAGGTCTGTCATATCAGCTAAAGTTTATGGTAGGGTTTGTGTCTACTTAAAGTGATCAAAGTCTGATATTTTTAAGAGAGACGAATGAAACAGAAGAGAAGAGGAGAGAGGTTGGGGAGGACTGATAGTGTATTCAGCCTTTTTTTAATTTTGTACATTTGTCTCAGCTTGTATTCGTTATTTACAATTATCTTGCCTGTGGTTTGAACCAGGAAGAAGTAACCTGTTGCGTATAACTTGCCTGAACTTTAATTCCTATTTAATATTTTATAATGTGATTTATTAGACGTAATAGTTGTGTTATAACGACCATGTGTGAAATAATAAGGTAAGACAAGACATTACCATATTGAAATCTCTTGATTAGCTGTGTGTGTACTTGAAATTGTAGAATTTGTAAAGGGTTTTGAAAGTCAAAGTTGAGACTTTATTAGTATAGTACAGAGGATTTAGCCAGATAGTCAACCATTCAGTTGCCATCTGCTGCATAGCTTTGTCCCTGTGCAGAGATCTGTAGTACTGATAGTCCCTCATTTGATTTGAAATTAAACATGTGCATATCCACAAAAGCCACTATGTGTTTTTTATCAACACAAGAGTTTGTAAACATGGAAATTGGAAAAGATAAGTATCAAGGGAACATTTGACTAATTTTGGGTATCGATGATATTATTTTTTTTATTCTCCGTTTATTGCAACTGTACAATAATATGCAAATAACGTATCCATTTCAAAAATAGCAGAAATTAAATAACAATGAAGTTGAGCATTACCATACAGTATAATTTCGATTAACGTGGCGGATAGAAAACAAATAAATATAATAAGAACAACTTGGTTTCGATGATAATCGTTACCTTTGCATTCATGATGGTGTATGTGTGTGTGACGCCCAGCTTGTAAACATGATATCTCACAAAGGGAAGGTTGGTGGGCCAACTTCATATTTGGTGTGTACAAGTACCACAATAAGTACAAGAAGCCTATTGTTTTTGGTGGAGGTCAAAGGTCATTTGGGGTCGACGGGTTGAACTGAAAAAATTGTAAACTCGATATCTTGAGGGAAGCATGGGCAGACCTCATGTTTGCTGTGTAAAAGTACCACATTGAGTGCAAGAAGCTTATTGTTTTTGGTGGAGGTCATTTGGGGTCATCAGAGGTCAAATTGTGAAAACCTTGTAAACATGATATCTCAATATGGAAGCTTGGGCAGTTCTCATATTTTGTATGAAGGTGTAAATAAATAAAAGAAGCCTATTGATTTGGTGGAGCTCCTTTTGGGGACAACAGGTCAAACTGTGAAAGCCTTGTAAACATGATATTGGACAGATCCCAAAATTTTCCAATGAAAATAATCTCATAACAGACAACAGAATTTACCATAAACTTTCTTGAGCAAACTAATGCATAAATAATGCATAAATTTGTAATTGGTTGTACCGTAGGCGATTAGACATTTCTGATCGGCTTGGTTCAAGTCCAGGGTGAGTGCTTGCTGCAAAAGGACTTCGCCAGCACCCCTCCCCCTGACAAGGTTCCCAAGCGGCCAGGGGAATTGGCCGGCTCCCCTCCCCCTGACAAGGTTCTCAAGCGGCCAGGGGAATTGGCCGGCTCCCCTCCCCCTGACATGGTTCTCAAGCGGCCAGGGGAATTGGCTGGCACCCCTTCCCCCTGACAAGGTTCCAAGCGGACAAGGGAATTGGCCGGCACCCCTCCCCCTGACAAGGTTCCCAATGAATCAACTTCGTTTCTTACCTTTATACTTCCACGCCCTCCAAAAAACAGAAAAGTAAAAGGCTTTGGCTGGACTTGAAGCATTGACATGCATCCACTGGGGTTTGAACCCAAGACAAGGAGTTTGTCTTGCTCTCCAGGTACAGACACTAACCACTGCGCCACTGTAACTGTTGAGAAATAATGCTTGTTTGTAATATTTAAAGTTCATGATGGAAAGAAAGAGTTATAAGAATAGAAAGAGGAAAACTGCCTTCACTGGGTTTTGAACCAAAGACAAGGAGTTTGTCTTGCTCTCCAGGCACAGAGCACTACCACTGCACCACTGTAACTGTTGAGAAATAATGCTCATTTCTCATATTTAAAGTTCATGATGGAAAGAAAGAGGTATAAGAATAGAAAAAGAAAAACTGCCTTCACTGGGGTTTGAACCCTAGACATAGAGCTCTTTAGGTACAGACACTTACCACTACACCACTGTTTCTGTTGAGAAATAATGCTTGTGTCTAATATTTGAACCTAACAATGTAAGGAGACTTAAAAAAAAATACAAAAAAAAGTTGGCTTTGTGATTCCTTGCCATATGGCTATGCTCACAATTTCAAATAATTGAGGCAACTTTTCCAAGCGAAAAAGTAGTGAGAGATATTGGAAACTCTGGATACGATTTGTGAGGAGAACCAGGATAGACTTCATCACACCAGGGGTTTCTCAGGACAAGAATGTTACAGATCCTGCTCTTTGGTTTCGATGATAATCAAAACCTTTGTAGTCATACAGGCGGATGAGTGTGTGTGTGACACATTGCTTGTAAACATGATATCTCAAGAATGGAAAATTGGACCAATTTCATATTTGGTGTGTAGGAATACCACATTGAGTAGAAGAACCCTATTGTTTTCGGGGAGGTCAAATGTCATTTGGGGCCACCAGAGGTCAAATTGTGAAAACATGTAAACACGATATCTCATGAAGGAAAGCTTGGACTAATATTATATTTAGTATGTAGTTGTGACACGTTGAGTTCAAAATCCTTATTATTTTAGGTGGAAGATCAAAGGTCATTTGGCATTACCAGGGGTCAAATTGTGGAAATCTTGTTATACTTGGCATGTGCATGAATCATATTGAGAACGAAGTGTATAGTTTAATGTGGAGGTTAAAGGTCATCTGAGGTTACCAGATGTCAAACACTGAAAACCTTGTAAACACTATATCTCAAGTTAGGAAGCATGGAGAATTTTTTATAAGTGGCATGCGGATGCATTATATTAAATAGAAAAACTCAATTGCTTTTGGGTAGAGGTCAAAGGTCATCTGGGTCACCAGCAGTCTGGAAACCATTTAAACATGATACCAGTATCTCATGGTAGATATCAGGACAATTTTATGATAATAGCTGTTTCTGGTGAATAAGCAGATGTCTATTGCCATGAACTGAGTACTCAAAACTTCTTACATTCTGATTTAACTATATATTTTGTTGCAGACGGGGCTAAGAGCCTATCTCAGAGAGAAGGAGAGGATCATAAGGCGAATCAGAGAAAGAAGAGAGAGGTGCCTGGAGGAGTTAGAAGAACTGGAAGAAGAGTTTGGTATCCAGGTTACCATAGTAACTCAGGAGAGTAAGAAAGGTGTGTGAAAAGATGGTGAGGTGAGACATGTCTGCAGCCTGGTGTGTGACCTTACAGAAATCATTTCCGGGTAACTCAGTCTTTAATAGATGATGTGATTCTCGCCTGGTTCAGTATTTAGAGTTTGAACCGTACAAACGAGTTAATTACCAATTGTACCCTACCATATTAGTGTACAGAGTGTACCACGGTAGAATTCATAGGTGAAGCTACATGCCAAACAGCTCTATGAAATACCTCAGGATATTGTCAGTTCTTGTTAAAATGTGGAAGTTTCTTCCACTGCAATTACCAGAAGTGTCTCATGCCTACCGATGCTCTCGTCCTATACGCTTGTGTTTCATGTACTAGTTACATACCAGTAGTTGTATGCTCTTGTAGCGGGAGGACGTCCTCATCTAATCTATGTACAGTGCTAAGCATCGGCTCCGCTTTTGATATTTGTCTGTAGACAGACTTTCGTCCTAGTTGAGATATGGCACGCTGTACTGTTTGATAAAAAATGCTACATTGGGCACACTTCAGCCATTCATGAAAGCCCCACAGTGTGTACACTAACACTGTTAACTGAATACAAAGGAGCCAAGACCTCCATTGTTCCCTGCCTTGCAGTAGCATAAGAAAGGTTCAGAACTTCCACCCAGGGGACATTTGTCTTTGGAGGTGGTGGGTTGTCTGCACCAAGTTACTGGGTTAGGCACATGATCATGCACCTTGTGACGTATCAAAACTGACTCGCTTCTCTTACAATTACAAGGATGAAGTTTAGATACACAAAAGCTTGTATATGGTTATAAACAATTAATGTATTTACAATTTAAAACAATCAAAATAAAGAAATAGAGAATAATATCGAGAAAATTATTATATAATAAAAATCGTCATTTTAACATTAAACTAACTAAATCAATAAGTTTCATTGCGGTTTGGACTTGAGACTACAAGGGGGGGGGGGGGTTCACTTCTCGCCCCAAACCTGATCGACCAGCTGCCCGGTCTGTGGTTAGAATGGGAAGAGGAATAGCAAAAACCCTCATCCAGGGGGGAAGAAAAAATCCCACTTTGTGAGGACATGCAATAGTCTGATGGTGTTACTGGTGAAGCGAGTAGGGCATTGCTTAATCATAAAATACAGTGACTATTGCGGTCGTGACTCGGAGAGGTATTATGTTTTGTGTCAGCTAGGTGCTAGATTCCAGTCATTAATTCAGATAATGGCAGTTGCGTGGTGATCATGAATAATTGTGTCATTAAAATTGGGAGTAAAGTACAACAGGTTGGAGTTTATAAAATTATCAGTGTAGTGTTTGAAGGCACTGTCATGATTTGGACCTGTAGTTATATCAAAGATATGCTAATGACGATCTTAACGAGGAGATCAATTTGATTATGGGTGAACAATTCGTTTACTGTCAATGAGATAGCTGGTTTAATTACCAGGGTCTGGATCTTGGCTTGGCTTTAAAGAGACATTTTTATTTTCTTCCAAAAAACTTGCGGATCTATCTTGCTTGAGTGGTCTAAAACTTATTGGTTGCCTGCTGAAGAATAAGATAAATTCTTTCTTTCTTAATTAATTAATCAATTAATTTATTGTCTTTAATCTGAGGTCTTTGCTAATGCAGAAGTCTCTCCTTAGCTTTTTTTTTGGCTTTGATGAGTAGAATATTATTTATCAGAGACTTTCCTCTTTTCGCTTTTTGAGAGGTCCATTTTGGTTATAGACTGCACAGGAGAGATTTGTAGAAATAGCATCCAGTTTATCCGTGGAGTCAATGTTTTCAGAATCAGGGTCGGTCATTATTTTGTCAATGTCAGTCTTAGAACTTGTCCAATTGGTATTCTCTGGCGAACGGTGGTGTTTGTGAGTGGATAACATTGGTCTTTGAGCAAAGAATAGTAATAGAAATAATGCGGAAGTCACTAAAGTCATCTGTTACATCTGGTGATAATAATGATGATAATATATATATTTATGTACTGCTTGACATTAAACATATCTCGAAGCACCTTTACATGGGACGAGAGTAAAATCTTAAGAATTAAAAATATACAATAAATAAATAAGATTAAATAAAAGGAATAAAGCAGTCTCAGCATAATCAGAAATTTAATCAATAAATTAATGAAACTTATGAAAAAATAAGGTTAAGACTAATAAATAAAAATATGTATTTGTAAAGTGCTTTAGATAAAAACGAATATCTCAAAGCACTTTAACATGTATCTGGAGTAATATCTCAAGAAGAACAAGTGTATGATACATACAGAGTAATAAGAGGAATAAAGTGGACAAAGCAAAATCAGAAGAAACATCAATCAATAAATTAACGAAACTAACGTAAACAAGTTTGCCACAAATAAAACCAAGGTCAGCCATGAAAAGCGCATAATATATTGTAAATAAATAATTGCCTATTCGAGCATATGTTAGGGATGTTCCACCCTTTTGGGTTCGATTAGAGGTTATAATCCCCAGTGTCCCATCAGTATGAAGACAGATGAACACTCTAAAGGCTGTACTGTTATTCTGCCAGGTGTGGCCTCATAACACTGATTGCCATATCGTGGTGCCCCTTGGTGGTACTGGTGGTGTAGGCGTCCCCTTGGGGTCTCTTTTTGAGGTGGGAGGTGCTTCCTCATTTATTCTTGTATTATATTAATGTGTGTGTTCCATTCTGGGTCTGACATTACATTAAAGATACATTTCATTCAACTTCATCACTTTATTTACAACATCTTCTAACTTAGAGCCCCATATTGAAGACAGGGAACTTGGCAAATTAGTCTAAGACATAGCAGTAAAGATAAGGCACAAAACGGAAAAAAGCTGTGAAAAAACAACAAATCAGAGTTATTTGCAGCTTACAACAAAAATGTCATTAACCATAAACGACATTCCCTCTCAGTTCCCTTCCCCTTCCGTTCTTATGTACAGGTATTATTAATTATGTTCATCCCTCGCTCTCATCATTGCTCAAGAACCTCATCATCACTTTCAGTGTCCCCACTGGTGAGCTGCTGCCTGCTGCCATATCACAGTTGAAAGGGGCGGCGTGCTCGTCTGGCACTGCTGTTCCAGTAATGGATAGGGGTCAAAGGGGTCAAATTCTGATTCTCTGGGACTTTCTAGAAATATTCTTAATAAGCTGGTGAGGGTACTGCTGGAGAGCCTGTTCATCAAATCTGTCTTTATCCTCTTCATCTGACTAAACCCTCTTTCACATTCCACAGAGTGAGAAGGAATTGTTAGTAGGAGGCCCACCAAGAACAGTAAGTTGGGGCCATCCTCTCTGAACCTGTTGTTTACCTGATCCAAAGTTGTGGTGTGTACTGGTTTGAAGCTGTGTGAAGAGGTAAAATGAGAATGCATATTAATGTATGGTTAAGCTCAAATCATCTATGGGTAGAACTTGTCCTTTTTTGAAAGTGATGGATGATTAATGATACATACTGATTGTAAATACTGCTCCTGATTCCAGCCCATTCAACCTCAACCATGCCAGGATTTCCACAATTCTGGAGCATTATACCGTGATAGTCCACGAGGAGAGCCAATTCTTCATTGCCAAAATCTAAAATTAAACAAAGCAGTTTTGTGATGGTTAAAGTATCAAAGTTACATTCTATCTAATAAGTCCAAATTTTTAAAGAGATTGAAATTATCTTTTAGACATGAACTTATCTGATGCTAAAATAAAAAGCTTACCCTCTTCCTCCACTATGGGCCACAACTTGAAGTCGATAATCTTGGCCATAGCTGCTACTTGTGGTTCATTGTGGGCAACATCAAATCTGTTTGAAATGCACTCTTGCAATCTTGTTGCTACTGAGTCAATCACACAATTTTCCATAACTGGTCCATCCAATTCAATGCCATGGAATTGTCCATCTTCACCCACTTTGCGTCTAAATTCTCTGAGAGTCGGCCCAAGGCTACCAATTGCGGACAACAAAAAAATGATGCTGTGTTCTCACTTAATGGCCAAAAATATTTGAAAATATTTTTATTTATAGTTACAAGCATTACATATTCTTTTTGGATAATCTATATGCTTACTGTGTGGGTACCTTGCTGATTGATGCTACAGTGTCTTTGACCAGCTTTGGCAGCTGTGCATAGCTGAGGTCTGCTTTTTGAAAGAGCAATGACAATCTTGCCAGTATGTTCACAATGTCAACCATGAAGTGGATGAAGTCAACAAAGGTTTTGGAATGGAGAAGCTTGATAAAGCCTGCACTTTTCCCTCTTGAGTCCTTGTGGTAAAAAGGACCGCTGTGACAACATCATGTACATGCATTGCATTACATGTTAATGCATCAATGTTACATGCATTAACAGACTGAATCTTTCTGGTGTGTCATCAGAACTACACAGCTGAAGTAGCTGTTGTCTATGGCCTCTAAGCTAGTGCTAAAATATAACAAAACATAATAAAAGAATGCATGTCAGTTAGGTTAGAGAAGCAATGAACAATATACTTTAATTAGTAAATTAATAATAATCATGTTTCCTCCTTCAAAATGGTATGCTCTTGTGAGGGAGCATGGGATTTATCTGAGCATGCATTTCCCCACAAATGCTGCTCGCACTCTCATTAAATCATCCTCTGCAAAGACATAATGAGTCATTGATTGGGGAGCTAGATCTGGTGGCCGGACCGCTGTGACAACATCATGTAGCGGATGATAGAACACTTCTGATTTGAACTCAAGAGTAGGCGGTTTTCATGGTGCAGTCCATAACCTTCACTGACTGACCACCCAGAGCTATCGCGCCATCGGCATCTCTCTTGCCGTGTGTGCATAAAAATCCAGCAGTTTAGCCAGTGTGTCTGGGCTGACTGAGTCTCTTCTTTTCTTCCGGTAGTCTATGGCTTGTGTGCGGGCCTGGACTGCTTAAAAAGGCCCAGCTGAGCCCCAACTGGCATCTAGCAGTTGTTTTCTTTATCCTTCGCTTGATACAGACCGACCTGTACAGAAGACGCCTCAACTGAATGTCCCGATTCTTTCTGCTATTTCAGATGTCATCGAGGACTACTTTCAACGAAGTTTACTCCAGAAAATCTATCCTCTTCCTACTGCTAGGGCTAGGGATACCTTTCCCTCTGAGTGCTGCTCTTTTCCGCGGAGTGGACTTCCGAATCATACCATCAAGTACTTCAGCAAATTGATCTGGACACTTCGGCGCCACTGTCCACGATCGTGATAGTGCTTTCCTCTGAGCTGCATTGGTCTTAGAAGATGCTGGTTCAGCAGATGGTGTTGTTTGTTGTGTCATTAAGGCATGTCGTTGTCGCCGCTGTTCATTTATTCGCCTTTTCTTCTGGCTCGACAGTGAGCGTCTGTACTGCCTTTGATACTCCCGCCATTTTTCCTGCTGCTGGGTTGTGCCAGAGCGAGTTTTCTTTTTTGATGCTGTAGTCGGAGCAAGACCATCATCTTTCCTCCGCTGCCTCATTCTCTGCATCCTTATTCTGGCATTCTCTCTATCCTTTGCCTCTTGTTCCTCCTCACTGCGATGCATCCTGTAAATTTATTGAACGCAATGTTTCTCTTTCACGGAACTGCTTATACTTTGTGGGACTGCTCTTCAACCTTTTTAATCTGTTCTTTTGGGCGTGTGCATTCCTAATACATTTCTCTCTGCTTTTACTTGTGCATATATTATCCTTGGAACTGCCCAATTACCAGTAAGTTCCAAATGGGTACACACATCACATTATGCAAATAAGGCTCCTTCATGACACACATCACATTATGCAAATAAGGCTCCTTCATGAAATGGTAATAAACATGTCGCTGATAGGCAAATTTTTCTGGACAACAATCTTTTTGCAATCCTGTACAAAAAGCATTTATACTCACCTTCATCTCTGTCATCAATCACTTTCAATTTAACTGCATTATCTTCCATCTGCTCTTCTTCTCTACCACCCTCAATGTCCACCCAGTCATCAAAGTCTTTATCAAAGACCTGAAGCCGAAATTTCTTTATCCCAAATTGAGATTTGATTTCTGGTTCTACATCACTTGCACAACATAAGAAAACCCTTTTCCTGGATCCATAAGTTACGTGGTACCGTTTAAGTGCTTCACTGAAGACACAAATATAAAGAAGTAGCAGTGGAACATGAAGCCTCACTCTGCTCAATTTGATCCAGAACATTCTTACTGGATTCTTTGCTGTTTCTGAGTTTCATTGTTCTCAATCATGTACCGAACTGTACAGGGACTTTTGAAGCAGTTCTGATATAAAAAAAAGCATAAAGTTAGTTAGTTACTTAATGTTTAAAAACATGCGTTTATATAGTGTCTACAAGATTAAGGACGGTAGAAGTGATCCCCCTTAGTCACCCCTTACAAAATAAAAATAACCCGTACAATATTTATGGATTATTTCACTGTCTAGAGTGAGGTTATCTATAGAATAATCAATGCTCGGGTTTAATGCAAGCGATGCACGAGGACAAAGCCCAAGTGCATCCTAACACTGCTGAGAGATGTGACACCTCTGCACATAGGCTGTTGTGGGAAATGTCAAATGGATATGTATTTATACATTTGGTTTCTTGCCAGGACGTTTTGGATTCTGACGGCTCTTCCCTTTGCTGTCGTGGGTGGCATTGTGCGTAGGATGCCATATGCTGGTGCCCCTGCCTTACTGTTGGTGTAGGCACCTGACATTTCTGCCTCCCATTGTGCTCCTTCTTGGGGTTTGCTTTATATATGTAATTACATATAGAAGTCATTGTAATGTAAGAATTGCCTTCATTGGATTACATTTACCAGGATGGTAGACCTTGACCTCCCCTCTTTTGTCAGCCATTTGCCTAACTTGAGCCTAAGTACTACTACACATTGTACACTAATTTTACAACTTCTGATTGAAAATTATCATTTAAGGTACTGTACGTTGGTAATGTCAGCATCCATAAAGTTTAAATTTAAATTTTAAAACAGATGTTGATAATTTATAATAACAAGCTTTAAACAACAGATCAACTTGGAGGCATTGGAAACTTGAAAACTTTCCTTATCTCTGCCAATGAAAATAACTTGAATTTGTTTCTACCAAAATAATATTCTTGCCTCTGGCTAAAAAATGGCCTCTTCCTCTGAGGCCTCCTCTGCCCCGACGAGAACTCTCCCCATACTTGGGCATTACTTTGGCAGCCATTTTATTAGCATCTACAATATCCTTGAGCTCTTTAAAGATGTCATCTCCAATCAAAAACTTAGTCACTGGTACATTTTGGGAGCACAAGGTTGCAATTTCCCGACTAAGATCTGTTTTGATTAGCTCTATCAATATGACTTGATATTCATGTAAGGGCTCAATGGCTGTATTTGAATTACATATCAATTTACTAACTATACTTAACAAGAAACAATTTAATAAATCTCAATGATGGTTAATTAAATCTTGCAATCAAATAACTTGAAGAATGCAATTTTTAAGTCTCCAAATCCAAATTGTGTTGCTTCAGAAAACAAGCAAGTAAATTTTAGAAATGTAATAATACAATATAATAACAATATAATACCATATGCTGGTGCCCCTGGCTTACTGATGGTGTAGGCACCTGTCCACTCTCTGCTTCCCCTTGTGCCACTCGTTGTGGCTGAGGTGTGCTTCCCAAATGTTTCTTTATGCCATCAGCCCATCCACTCCTGATCTGACATAATGGCATGCTTGCCAGTTCCAGATTACTGTGTTAGGCTAAGCCTATTCTAAATCTAAACTAGGTGCTGCTAATTCTTCATCAAATTTGAGTGATACTGTACACATTAACCTTTCATTAAGCTATCACTGTATCACTCAAGCCAGCAATGAGGGTGGTCACCATGCAAATGCCATCAAAACCTGCAAGACTTCCTACTGTTGTTGACACTGCGTGATTCTGCTGAGAGATGGGACACCTCTGCACATAGGCTGTTGTGGCCTATGTGGGAAATGTCAAATGAATTTGTACTTATATATTGGTTTCTTGCCAGGACTTTTTGGATTCTGACGGCTCTTCCCTTTGCAGCCGTAGGATGCCATATGCTGGTGCCCCTCCGCGTCATGGGGCTCTATGTCGTAGCGGGCGTCAGGGGGACCCAGAAAGTAGTCCCAGTGTCAGGAAAGTGGTCCGGCTAGGGAACTAATTGCGATTTTGACAGGCCTTTTGGAAAACACATAAAAACTGTAAATACATTGGTTATTACAACTCGGGCGGGCCTCTTTTAAAGACATGGGTGATCGCCGCCCATGGGTTAAGAGGGCTGTCCAGATCACCTGTTGGGGTCTGGTGGCAAAGCCCCTGGAAGCCAAGCGATTTGGTGCACTCAATAATAATATAATATAATAAGTTTCACTAGAACAAAGGCAGGTTAAACAATTAAAAGCTGAATAATGTTCAAGCAATAGAGGACAGAGTTTCGTCAATAGGTAATACATCATCCCAAGTCTTTCCCAACACACCAGAAATGGGATCTTTTCTAAAACCTTCCAAATGCATGTTTTCTAGCATTGTTCATGCTCACAAATTCTCTCGCTACCAATGTAATATCAATGTCTTCCATACGATGTTTGTGTTCATTGCACACGGCAACCCAGTTTAATCTCCCCCTAGTCAGTGTACTCCTCAGCCAGTTTTTATACGTCTGAGGTCACTGAATGAGCGTTCTGCCTCACATGAGGACACAGGGCAAACCGGTAGCAGTCTTAGAAGCTGCACAACCTGTGGAAAAAGGGATCTCATTTCTGGTGACATTCCACATAGAGATGCGCGAACATCAAATAATGTATTTGGCTTGAAATTCTTAATGAATATCTTAAGTTGAGTGTCCAGTGTCTCATAATTAAGTTCAGAATACATATCAACCAGGTCTTTGTCCATCTCATGTTTAATGTCTTGCATGCATTCATACACCCCCCAAGCCATTATCAGATGTTCTGCTAAATCTCTCCCTAATCTGGGTCATGGCTATATCAACAACAGCAAAACAACTCGTCCTATAGTGAGCCTCTGCATTCTCAGCTTGGTGGCTCGGAGCTGGTCCAGACAGTCGCTTTGAGGGTGCCCTGACTCGAGGTAACTTCAGAGGTTTAAGCCCATACTCTGTTATCCTCGCCTCTGTTTCCGAGAAGATCGCAGTGAACGAATCCTCAGTTCGGAGATACTGGTACGTTGCCATTACCAGTTCTGAACATTCCATTATACCGGATATCGACTGTTTTTGAGCCTGCATTATCTTGTTTAGTTGCTCCAGTGGTGCTACAATAGTGGCAGCTACTGAAAGTCCCAAGTAAGTCCTTCCGGATAAGGTCTTCTCATAGAGACTAAGTGCTCTGACTGCTGTGTTGGACCTGTCCGACTGTCCCATTTCAAGCAAACTTTCCAATATAGCTGGGTACTGACTTACAGCAGATGTAATATAATAGCCTTGCGCCTACAAAGAAACCGTGTTGGACATAATAGTTTTAAAGTTGCTGGACTTGGAGATGCTTGTTCATGGTCAGTGGCAATGTGCTGAAACTTTGTCGTGTATTTGCCACTTTGCATGTAAAGTTTGCCAAGTTCATTCAGCCAGTCAAGAGCATCCCTCACAAAAATGTCAGCTGCACATGTGCGTTCAGCAACCAAATTAAGTATATGTGCGGGCAGTGCGGCACATCTGAAATGAAGGGCTAGCGGACATATTTCCCGGATCAGTGCTTGTGCCCCATTGTACTTTCCGTCCATGTTGACTGCGCCGTCGTAGGTTTGGCCACGAAGGTTATCCTTGTTGATTCCTAGTCTCAGCATGACATCGAATATCATAGATGAAATTGCTCTGCCAGTGGTTTTCTTCTAGCTTATGAAACCCAATGAACCCCTTTTGTTCTTGGAGGAAATCATCCACGTAGCGTATGCACACATTCCTGTTCAACACCACTTATATCTTGCGTGCCATCGACAATAACTGCAAATATTACAGATCGACTGATATTTTCAATGATGGTCTGTAGTATCTGGTGGGCAAAAAGTTGATGCATATCTTCTACACACTGGTGGTGGGTCACGTTTGTGTCTTGTTCTAGCCAATCTTTCAGTTCCTGGTCTTCCATCGCTTGCATCAGGAGTAACTGGTTGAGTTGCCCTCCTTTACTTCGTGTCCACGGTGTGCAAGACCTTGCCTTAGTAGGAAACGTACAGCTCGAACAATCTTTAAAAGGCACCTCCAGTTCTGTTCTTGCTGCTGTTTTGTGGATGGATTGAATCATGCTTAGGACTTTCTCTGCAAACTCACCAAATGTAGAAGCATCACAATTAACAAGTTGCTGTAACACAGCCATTGCATCAAATATCCAAACAGGATTCTTTTCAGCTACACTTTTGACTTCCACTGGTGCATGGTCCTTTTCTAGGAGTTGGAGAAGTTTTGACTTGCATGTCTTTACCAAACATCCTCCAGGTGTGGCGAGGGAATACGGATAGGTTCCAAGAGTGTAGGTGAACATATCCTGAAGATTGACTTTCCGTTGGAGCTTGTTATTGATGACCAATATCTAGCTGAAGAGATTGCGATCTTCCTGGACATTAACTTTGGGAGACACTTTTTACCACTTTCTTTATGCTGTTGAAAGTTTTCAATTTCGAAAGCTTCGGTGTAGAATAAAAGTCTGTATTGTTTGTCAAGAGCCTATGCATTAACAAATTTTAAAAACCTTTCCTCATCAATGGCTTTCGCACTCAACAAATGAACTTCTGGAGGAGGGACATATCCTGCTGTAAGATGCATTAATTGGTTGCAATCTTCAGTGAACGGATTTGCAAAACCTGCAATGGTATCCGTCACTCTTGAGACATCTTCCTCATCCCTCTGAACTTGTCGACTTAGGTCCTTATATGATGCCAGACGGAGCTGTCATTTAGTCCTGCCAGTTCTCCGCATTTGGCCACATTTTGGCCACTGCAGTCCATCACCAATATCCATCATACTCCTCGTAAAATTTGAGCAGCATGGTAGAGATCTTTTGTCTCCTCTACTTGTATTCTTTGTCCTGGAATTGTTGATCTCATTTCAGTACAATCTGCACCTTCGCTCATTGAACTTGAATCCATAATTTTTTCCAGCAAAGCTCCCTTTGGAAGAAAGTCTGAGTAAATCAACTCACATCTGTTTCTTTTTTGGGGGCGCCAAAATGTGATTTTGGGCCCAAACCTTGCAAGCAGTATTTTTTCAGTTTTTCTGTCCTGAATTTAGCATGAACAAAGCCCATATATTGTTCCATAAGTTTTGACATTTTCAAAACTTCCCCCCTTCACTATGACTGTTACTTCCACATACAGAGCATGATCCTCAAAAGCTTCAGCGTCAGTTTGGTGATTTTCTGCTGATTGCTGGTTACTGTAGCTCCATCAACATTTCCATGTGTCCTAACGTATGAGGAATAACAGTTCCTGTAGGTAACAAACTTCAACAGCAATCAAATCTTGATTGGAACAATAACTTTTCATCATTGCTCTGGCTTATCCTCAAGCTTGAGTGTTACTTCCAATTTTTCTTTGTGTGTGATGAAATTGTTCTTTGTCATTCCAATAAAAAAAAATCATCAATTTTTCGGTCAGAATCTAGATCTCTCCCCTGGGATTTGACTACTCTGACTTCTTTTGGTTTTTGCTTTGGTGCATTTTCTTGCTTGCTTCTACAAACTACTGCAAAATGATTCATTTTTCCACAGTTTCTACATGATAGCCCTTTCGCTGGACAATCATGATTCTGAGTCCACGCCCTGCCACATTTAAAACATGACTGTGCCTGCTTCTGAGACTTTTTGTTTCTTAGCTTATTAGAATTTGCAAAAGTTCTTACCGTTTGTAAGTTCTTTTCTGTGTCCGCTGTAAACGACTTCATTTGGTGCATTGTAGCTTGACTTGCACGGCAAATGTCAACAGCTTTCTTTAATGTCAGGTCCTCTTCACGGAGAAGACGTCGACGGATCTGGTCATCACTGACCCCGCACACGATCCTGTCACGAATTAGTCCTTCCGTTGAGGTTCCAAATTCGCAACTTTTCGCTTTGTTACGTAATTCCGTCACGTAATGGTCGATTGTGCCATGTGGATTTTGGTTTCTAGTATTGAATATGTGGCGTTCCCACGTTATGTACTTCCTGAGCGCACAGGACTCCTCAGATTTCTCCATTACTTTATTAAACTGTTTATGTTCATCTCCTGCTTCCTGCCATTGGAATGAGTTGTAGATCTCAACTGCATCCTCCCCGGCAATATGAAGTAATGCTGCGCTCTTTACTTCATCTGTTTTAGCGGCAATACCACTTGCAGAAACAAATAGTAGAAACATTTGCTTCCATTTCCTCCAGTTTTCTGCAAGATTTCCTTGAAGGCTCGACTTGCCTGGTTGTCTCAGCTGATCCATATTTTGTAATTTCCAGTAACAAAAATTAGAAAATTCTTAAAATACGGAAAACTTTTCACTTCTGACACCATGTAATATTCTTGATGATAATTATACAAGAGATGATTCAAAGAGGAGTTGTTATAGCTTTGACTTCTGTATTCAGAGTCTCTCATATACGCACTCATTGTTCTTAACTCCTTCATTCCCAATTGTGATCATATAATTGTCCCCCTGGGGGAAAAATATTTACACATTGTAATTACTTAAAATCTGTTCATTTTTGTCAATAGGGACCCAAGTATTGACAGATAGGTATTGAAATGAGGTTTTAATTTTTATAATTTTTTTTTATAATTGAGATAATTAGATATGTAAATATGCAAATGAGGTTATGATACATACACTGCACTTTTTTTTGCCCATTTGAAATTATTTTGATGAAATCTGCTGGACTTTTGATAGTTTGATGAGTTCAAGACATGTTATTTCATAAGTAAAATATAATTTGATGTTTGAGTGTGAGGAATATGACTGGTTTTTCCACCCTCCCTCCAAACTACTTGACCTACATGGATTATGTAATTCAATGGTAGTCAAGCATAACGGTTAGTCATATATACCAATTGCGCTACGACAGTACATGTATACACAATACATGATACAGTGTGCGTGTCAGTGTGGCTTACCATATCAGGATTTCATCGTCAGAATCTTCTTCCTCTAACGGCTGGATGGTCAAATTGCCCATAAAAAGAAGGTCTAGCGCCTCTTAGAAGTATTTAGCCATGATAATATGTGCTAAATAGTGCTAAATATTACGTGAGTGATAGCATTTACCCTAACTACAGGGAGCATTTCAACTGTGGTTGACCGAAATTCTATTGCATAAAAATGCTTGAGTTGAATTGCTAAGGATTACTCACAAAGTGGAGGCGCTATTGCTAAATTGTTTCTATGTAGAACTGAAGTTCAGTGTGGCGCTTCTGGAGAGCTAAAAATCTTTTCTGTAGGGTGAGGCATTCATGAGAAATATTTTCGGAAAATTGACCGTTTTTTGGCCCTAACATAGACCGAAAAACGTTATTTTTGATATATTTTCCCCAAATACAGAGCCATCTCTCTACATATGCCTGTGAGGCTCCTGATTTGAGTCCTTGTATGTCTTAGCTAGTTGTAGTCGAAAGGGTTAGTTGATTGAAGGTTTTCACTGTTCTCACAATTTCTTTGAAGAAAAAGGTCAAAAACGACCGTTTTTTGAATGTAAACAAATCTTTGAAGACAAAAAAAAAAAGTCCATGTAACCCCTCGGAAAAAGGTTGTTTATTGATGCAGGCTGTCTTATGTGCAAAATAAAGCTATGGGAGCTCGAGTAATGATTTTCTAAAAGCATGTGTTCAAATACGAGCAAGCGGCAATGAATTACTTCTACTAACATGTGTCATATGTCATACACAAACATTCCTAAGAGTGACCACAGCCCCAGGCTTCTTAGGGTAGGTTGGTAGTTACAACAGGACATATTGTGGTTGCTAAAGGGTGGTGTAAAATACAATACTGTAGAATGAGTACAATATGTTACATTTGGGAAAGTATATTTTAGAAAAAAAAAGAGGAAAAAAAAACAATTATGATATAATTTATTGAAAAAATATATAAATATGAAACTCAATCAAACAAGCATCAGCTTTTTCTTCCTGTACGGGACCTCATTTCGGCGTCCAGGGCTTTCGTCACTTGCTTCCAAACCGCTTCATGTTGCTTGAGGGGAGTTTGTAAAATTGAAAACAGGTCTTGGCGCAATTTTGCGAGCTTGTCCTGAGGGAGAGCTGGTTTTCCAATCCCGTTGCAGTTGCGTTCTGCTCTCTCTTCACTTGTAAAGTACAACTAAGCCAATCTTCTCCCAACCTCATTGGGGTTGTTTGCAAAAACAGACAAGGACATCTTAATAGGCTCGGAAACCGGTGACTCGGAAGGGTGTGGTGGTGGTGTGTTTTGGTCCAGCTCTCCCAGAGGCACTCGGACAGGAGTTCTGTCCATTATATTCACTGGGACCGCCTCCAAGGGATCTGGTCTGTTTTTTCTTCATTTCTTTGAATTTTCTTTCTAAGTTGTTATACTTTGAAAGTAGTGTGGTATATCATTTGTTTGATTCTGTAATGAGGTCTGTCAATGTTTTTTCAAGTTCTTTAATTTCCTCTTGGTAGTTTACCTCAACTGGAATTTCTTTGTCCAAAGCCTCTTTGCCAGTTGATCACCCTGTGTTTCTACTTGTTCTTCATTCTGACTTTCCTCAGTTGAAGGTTTATCAGTGCCAATCCAAGATGCTGGCTTTCCAAAGCAGATCATTTTGGCAGCCTGAATAAAGGTAGAAGTCATAAACAAAATGATCGGTATTTTCAGTAAACAAAATGATCGGTATTGTCAGTAAATTATATATATGTAAGGCTGTTAGCCACTGAAAATAAATGTTCTTGATCAGAGAACTCTGGGTTTAGCGTGAAGACCAAACACAGAGTAATACACATACAAAAAATGGAAAACTTAGCTGGATTGGAACAAAAGAAATTATAATAATCAATAACAAACAATATACAGCTGATCTGGGTCCAGTCAAAGAATTACATAAAATAACTTACAGTCGTGAGGTGCGCACCCAAATGTTAAAGTAAATACACTTAATATAAAAGTCTGTTCTGGTGAGGTAGCCTGCTGATGACATCAAGTATTCCACGACATCAGATCTTCCACGACATCAGTATAGTTGAACATAATACAATAAATGGTAGTATGAATGTCTTTAAACAAAAAAGTATACAAATAATGAATGGTTATGAGTGCAATAGTGCAAATATTTCATGAGTTGAAAGATGGAATGTTCCATTCCAAATTATGTTCCATTCCAAATTATGGAATGTTCCATTCCAAATCTTTCAACGAATGAAATATTTGCACTATTGCACTCATAACCATTCATTATTTGTTTTATACCCCCCCCCCCCCGTTCAAAATTGGATGTAGCGCAAGTTCTCCCTGCCACGATTGGCAAAGTAAATCATAATATCTACAAATACCTTGTTCAGGTGTGGAAATGTTGAGTGAATCCAGAATTTTTGTAATGTCCTCTTTGCTAACAGCTCTCTTGTACTTTACGAATCCTTTCCTACTCTTCTTCAACTTTACCAGCCTTATACATACGGTTACTCTCTTTGAACTCCTTCGTAGTCTGAAAGTAACGGTGTAGGCCAAAATGTATAGCCTGCATTGATTTCTTCGCATATAGCGATCCACACTCTTTTCGTAGTCCGGCATAAAACCCAAAAGGAAATTGTCAAGATCTGCTGTGTCATATCTTTCAACTGCCTCCAAATCAGTCCCGGCCATTTTTTCTCATCAGGAAGTGAGCAGACCATGTTGATTAGTAAACGGTTAAAACCTTTCACAGCCTCCATTCCCAGCTGGGTGGTATGGTGTTGTCCTACTCTTCTTTATGCCATACAGGTTTTGTCTTTGTCTACGAGGGCATTCCCTATTAAAATGACCAATTTCATCACCCTGGAAGCATCGTCTTGGCCCTCTATCCATTCTTAGAGAGAATTGGCTCTGGGCTTGTACTGCCTTAATTAACTCCTCAATCTGCTTTTGTTGGGCAATGATTTGAGCGCGTTGCCGCTCTACTAATTCAGCCAGAGGTTTTTCCGCTTTGACTTCCTCCGCAGTTCCATACCTTGTCGTCTTACTAACTTGTTTTGCCATTCCGAACCATTCAAGAGCCTTATGTCTCGCCTCAAAGAAATCCATTTCCCGACCTTTCTAGGTTAACATTCTGCAGTTCCCTTTTTAGCCCTTCATCCCTTGTAGCTTCAGCGAGTCTCCCTTTCAGATTTGTTTCCCTACCGGATTGGAATGACGGATCTTTCAGCACAATACGATCATATAGATCTACCAACTCCAGAGAACATGTCACCAAGTCTTCATCTTCTTTTTGCCGGTACCAGAAGAAATGCTGTTGCAGCTGAGCAATGCTTTCCCCTTCTCCAAAAACCTTAGACAAAAGGCTGAAGATAAGCTCTGGATTCTCCAGTGCAGCATCTCCACGGCCTGCGATTTCTCTCCTGGCTTTTCCCCCCAAGATGATCTACTATGTAGTTGGCCTGCTCCCTTTTTGTCATTCGCCTAGCAGCTATCTGCCCTTTAATATCCCGAATCCACTCTTCAATCCTGGGGTCTGTAGGCCGTTGAGGTCTTTCACGAAACCTTTCTATTCTTCGGTCAGCTGATACGTACACCATACGCTGACCAGGAGATGCAGCACCATCTCCACTAGTTTCACCATCCGATTTGGTAGCTTTCTTCTTTAGAGCCTCAACCTCGGATGCAGCCTTCAAGGATTTTGTCTGTTCCTTCTCTAAGGCCTCTTTCACCGAAACCAGTTCTAGTTTTAGTTGGTCTACCTCTGACATCTTGTCAACTATACCGTTAGTCCAACTTAAATCTCGGGATGGCTTTTGTGTAGACATTGGTACCAACTGTCAGTGGTTTTTCCTCAGCACGTTTGTCAGAGTGTCGTTGACGTGCTGCAGCCTGATGTTTTAGCGTCTCCCCTGCTTTCTTGTGGGCCATCTGGAGGGTTTAATTATGTGCAAAAATCCACTCATCCACTGAATCTGCGGTTTGAGAGTGTGGTTTGATTTAACAAGAAATCTACAGGTAATACAGGCTCCCTACCATACATCAAATAAAATGGGGAAAACCCAGTTGAGGCATGAGGAGTGCAGTTGTAGGCATGCAAAACTCCTGGTAGCTACTCAGACCAGCGTTTCTTCTTAGAGGGTGGAAGTGTTTTCAAAAGATAATGTAGGGTTCTGTTAAAACGTTCTGCTTGGCCATTACCCGCTGGGTAATAAGGAGTAGTTCTCGTTTTGGTAATGTTGTGAATCTGACATAGCTGTTGAATTAACGCTGATTCAAAATTCCTTCCTTGATCAGAGTGCAACCGACGAGGGGCCCCGAAAAGCAAAAAGCAAAAACCAATTGTGGCACTTCTATTTTTCCTACCTTTGTTCTGGCCAGTTCTGCAGCCAGCGCATCTAACTGCTGATGGAGATCCTTAAGAGCCCTGGACGACATACTGCCACCTTCCTTAATTAATCTCGTTTATGCCATATAGTTGTTCTGCATGGATCCCACTTCTGACATCATTTGTGAGCATACTCAGGCAATAAATAAGCAGGAGAGAGTGCTAATTACTACCACTGCTTGCTCTGGTGGCTGAGGGGTTTATTATTTCTTCTCTCACTTAGCATATTCAAGATTATGTCAAATAACTACAAAACAAAAAGGACGGTGCAGCACCTTAAGGTTGTTTCCCTCAACCATGTCTTCAAAGCAGCATCTCCGGTTATAACTCTACATTTGAAACTACAGAGCTTTCATGTTTTTTGTGTTCGTATCTATTATAATGTAGCATGTCCTTGTACAGCAACGAACGCCGAAAAGGACAAATGTACAACCAAAACATGGCTCCCTGTCTGATGCACTACATAAGGCACAACTAAACACTTATATCAGCAATAGTTAAGTGACAAGTCCTAGCTAGTTTAGATAAAGTACGTAATGGTCCCTCAAGCCCAGAAATAAGGCAAGATGGTGAAAAAAGCACAAACAAATAGTTCACACAAGTAGAAAAAATTAGATCACACAACCAGAAAAATTAGATCACACAACCACACAACCAGAAGGGTAAAAATGTTTGCTATATGTTTAAAAAAAGAATAACCTGTGCAAGCTTAACTTGTTAAATTAAGACGAATACAAGCTTTTGAGTGGTCTTGAGACGTGATGCAGATTCACTCTTGTAAGTTTAATCACAGGTTTGAATTGTTTGAGTATATGGACTCAAAATTAGATGTTGATCAAGTACTGCATGAATGTTCATGTATGACCTAATTGCATGTTTGCCTGAATACTGTATGTTGGTAATTATAATAGCAGTGTACTGGGTTCTTAAGTCTGTTATTTTTGTGTATTGCATACACACACAGACATATATCTGCAAAGCAAAGCCGGTGCCGCCCTGATACATACTGTACTTTAAGGATGTATACTTCTCTATTCAAATGAAGGATGTCAAACATAGAAAGCCTACTTCAATTGTCAGTCAGTTATAAAGTAATTCGATGAAACTAGAGCTACAAAATCTTCTGGGTTTTGTACAAACATTATGTAAGCTTGACATATTCATGGATCCACAACCTGGAATGAAACACCTGTTCATGTTTAACACTACTTTCATTGGGCAGAGTACAATGTTAGGATACGATTAAACCACCTTTGTTGGGAAAATAATTCTCCCACCTTGAAATACCCCGTTCTTTCACTCATGTGCCAATATGTGACTGAAAGCCAAACAATACATACTACAGAGGGAGTCCAATCTTTGTCATTAATAATGTCATGATCATCTTCTTCAGTGACATTCAACATGGTTTTAAGCCTACTTCACATTTGAACAGTTCAATGTCAGTACCATGTCATAAGTAGTAATTTGAGGGGGTGGCAGTGGGTAAGTACTTTAGGGCTCAGCAGTGTCCATATAATTGATAGTACTGCAGTAGAGATAGTCCCTATGTGTAGGATGTTGCACCTTCTATACTTTCCAATGTTGTAAAAGGCAAATTCGACCTACAGTATCGTATCTGTTTTGTTTGATAATTGCTATCATGTTGGGTGTTTACATGTAATACTTTTAAAATGTTGGTTGTTTGTTAATTGTAAGGGAAAAAGATTTCACGATCTGTGTATTTAACAAGTTATTAGTAAGACAGCACCTCACCAGCTTGAATTACAACAGTGAGAGTGCAGTAGTTATGTAGAGATATGTAATGGAGATTTTTCGAGCAATGTCAAGTGATGAAACATCAATGTGTAATTTTCAGTTAACTACTATTTGTCACCATTTATTGCCTACCTGTGTGTGCCATTTTTTTCACTAGTTGTGTTATGTGCTACTTTTTCATCTTTTAAAATTATTCTAATATATATATTTTTGCTACTAGAACTATTTTGTGTATGAAGTTATGCATATGGCAAGTCTTACAACACTTTTGCAATGGATGAAGTTGCTTTAAAGCCTTCTTAATTTTTGTAAAGCTATTGCCCATTGTTAGGGTTGTGCGGGATCCTGGTAGTAAAGTGAATCCCGGTATCCTGATCCGGGTTTTGACTAATCCCTATCGCAGTGCAATGTGTAAATACTACCGGGAGTGGGAAAACAACCGGTTATTACATTCCTTTCGGTATCATTCCCGGGAATCCCGGAAGTGATAAAAAATATCTACGTGTTACTCTTTGAAATAAAGAAAAGAAAACATGTTTATTTCTGGTTTCTGTGTTCCTAGTTCGAATAACATTCCGATGAATTGACATACTGGCCTAGACCTATATATTGTATTATCGTATCAACTTTTCATGTAGTAATTTGTACCTAGGATACACCAAATATCTAACATTACTTGGGCTCAGCATGTTGCGGTCCAAAAGTTATTTTGAAATTTTTGTTATTTATTATTCCTTGAATAATTGTGTAGTCAGTGTAATAATAGTGTAATAATTGTGTAATTGTGTAGGAAATGATTGTGTAGTTTCTCATGAAAAAATTTTACTACATGTATGTCACCTCATTTTGATATAATAATTATAACGATTTAATACATTTTGAGCCAAAACCGCAGGGAGTATATCCAGTTTAATCCATCTTTGCCTGGGACTGTATATTATTATAGCCTAGGGTACGGTACTGGTACAGCACTTAAGATTTGATGCTGTAATCAAATGGATTCGTTTATTTTTACGGAGGGTTCCCTGATGCCATTTATAGTTATAGTATGGCTACATTTTAAATTTTTTATGAAAGATGGATATGGTACATATTGAAAGTATATTTTCTGTAGAAAACGAGCCGAATAACGATATAAATAATTTTGTACTATTCTCATGTATGTAGTTAATAATCCCGTATTTACATAGCCCCTATGTTACATTCTTATTGTCTGAAGTTTCAAACAAAAGGTCTTTGTTGACTAGATTCACATATGAACAGTATATGTACATATGTGTGTACACTTTATTTGGTAATTTAAGGGATGGCAATTAGCTTGAACTGGATTTATGAACTGGGTCACTAGTTGTGTCCAAATTGATCAAAATCTCCACACCAAATGTACATATGAAATAATAATAAAATAAAATCGTACAAATCAGTTTATTGCAGTCTTCGAAATCTGTGTTAATTTTGTTATTATTTATGGCGTTGAGCCGCCATCGAAACAAACAGACCTACGGTATGTGATACTATCGGTAGTTATTGGGGATCTCATCAGCACACATTGAACCTTGCATCCAGGCGCGGCAGAACGGGAAAATTATTGGGGAGGCTAATGTGTGGAGACTATCTAAGCGGAGCGCCACCATCGGTTGGCGCGGAGCGTACAAGTAAATTTTGGTTTTTCAAACCCCCAGATGGCCGGAAACGGCACTTCCCGAGTGTTTTATGCTGCGAATACCTAGCCCTAAAATATGGGTCTCAAGCCTGCAATTTCTCAGATTGCATGTAAAAATCTGTAAAAACATTGAAATTTGTATATTCGGTGGTGTTTTAAGAGAGTAGCTACTCGTAGTCATACTAGTAGTGTACTCGCAAAGACGTTTTTGAGTGTAGTAAATTACTACTTGCAATTAAATGTAATAATTAAATAAATGTCATAAGAAAAAAACCTCCCGCTGTGACAATCGTGGTGATTGTAGTTGATGAAAGGAATCCCACGAAACTTTCCATATGCAATGCACAAATGAAATGAGCACCCAGTTTTCACACTTAAGGGCACTTTAGAAGGACATACCCTACGAAAGATACATCTCCAGTTAGAAGGAAATGTCCCTGAAGGATATATCCATGGGAAATGTGCTACCATTAGAAGGATATATCCTTCAGGGGATGTTGGAGAACTGGCTGAAATGAGCAAGTCATTGGCCTAAGACGAACTTGTGTTGCACTTACCGGTACTCACACTCACTGCTTCCACTTTTCACGGGGTGTGAAGACGCGGTTGGGGTGACAATGTGGTCTATAGCCAAGGGACGGGCCGAGGGTCCCCTCAGCATTTACTAAAATTATTACACCTGTATAGTATACGCAGTGGCGTAGCTACGGGGGGGCCTGGGGGGGCCGAGGCCCCCCCATGAAATCGGCTGGCCCCCCCACTGGCCCCCCCACTGGGAATGGGTTAAAAAAAAAACACTCATCAGTGCGATTCGCTAATATTTTTTGTTCAATAAATAGAGAAATATGAAACAGAGTTACACAATTTTCTCGTCTGCATCTGGCAGAATAAGAATAATACAATATCTGTAGTAATCATGAGAATGGTCACACAGCATGGCATGGCAATGGTCGATGCGACGATTGCGACCATACACCACGAACCTTGTTGTGCTGCGTGATAGCGATATCTGCTGAAAATATGTTCAGTGCTTCCACCTAGCGCAACAATCTATCAAAAGATTGGCTCCGTTTGTTCTGAGCCGAGGTATCAGGTATTCATGGGCGGCGATCATGGGGGGGGACGGGGGGGGACATGTCCCCCCAATATTTTAGGTGGGGGGATATAGTATCTTATATCCCCCCCAATATTTGGTGGCATAGTGTTTTTTTAAGCATATGTTTTGTATTTTTTTATGATATCGCTAGTAATTTCAAAATAGAAAATGCTTAGATGCAACTTACAAGGCCTGTAAAGTGCCATTTCCAGCGATCTGGGAGGCATTTTCGGCCAAAATTTTCTTTTGCGCTTCGCGCCAACTTATAGTGGCGCTACGCTTAGAAAGTCTGGGTACAAGCTTTGCCCCTCCCTTGGCAAATTCCTCGCAAAGCGCCTGTCTAACCGTGTCACAATTTGTTACTATATATGACCGAAAGTAGTTTTTACTTTTTTTTCTCGAAATGAATAGCTAGACGGACCGCATCCGTAATGAAATTTGGTTTGCATCTTGTGTATGAGTGTAAGTACGTACAATCATACATAGGATCCACATCGATATGGGTACACTGGGTTTCCATTTGGCCTGTTTCCTACAAGATTTCTAACCGCAGGTGCGTAGCCAAGGGAGGGGGGGGTGAAGGGGTGGAGACCGCCCTCCCCCTCGAGCATATTTTTTTGGTATTTTCTATGATATCGAAGTTTTATAGTAGCCGTTATAAGAGGTTTTAATATTTGTACACCAATAATTTAACTGTGTCTGAAATTTCGAAAATCCCTTGACCAACATTCTTCATCATAGTATACTTCCCTCTACACTCGTACAATTTTGACCTGTCTGTTAGTGGTTGAGGGGGGTTTTCTATATTGGTTGTCCATAGATGAAATTTAGTGCAACATTATGGGTATGTTTTGAAGTGAATTTATTATTCAAATTCTGAACAAATAATGGGCTTAAAACCTTGAAAAGTGGGGCTGACGGGTATTGTGGGGCGTTACGTAGAATTACCTACAAATGCAATGAGGTCGAACATGATGTGTGACTGGTGACAATCTTGACAAAAGGTTATGAATGAAAAAAAAAACTATTAGGAAAAACTTGGTTCTCAGGCAAAAGTGTACATCTGGTTGGTCATTTTAAAGCCCGAGAAGTGCCATTTCCGGTCATCTGGGGGGCTATCAAAACCAGAAATTTTCTTGTACACTGCGCGCCAACCAATGGTGGCGCTCCGCTTTGACAGTAATTCGCCTGCATCCAAGCAGATGTCCCCCCCCCCCCAATATTTGAAACAGATCGCCGCCCCTGCAGGTATTCATATATTGCCTCGAGTCAAATGAATATATGTCATTGAATATTCCACAAAACAACTTTTTTATGGCCACGAAACTGTCGAAACAGGATTTTCCACTACTGGTAGAGATATAAAATATTGGGAATTCTGAAATTCCTGCAAATGATGCCAACTTCCCTCAAGTTAAAAGTCTGGTTGAGTTGGCAAGGCCAGTCAGCATGAAAGAGAAAAAACTTTTTTTGCATTTCTGTCACCAAAGTTGCACATCTTTTTGGTTGCTATTTTGCCTCACAGGTGCCATCTCCTGCGATCTGGGGGGTGCTGAAATCTCAAATTTTCTCTGTACGCTCCGCGCCAACCATGGTGGCGCTCCGCTTAGATAGTAACCTCCGGCCCCCCCACTAGAAAGAACAGCCCCCCCATGGCCCCCCACTCAAAAAATCCTAGCTACGCCACTGAGTATACGTGTGCATCGGACAGATCGACAAGTATGCATTGAAAAATGGGCAGATGCACGTTTCGGAGCCTTGGTAAATATTGGGGGGGGGGGCTTATCATGCATTTGCCCCCTCAACTTTTTCATTGGGGGGCTGAGCCCACCCCCCCCCCCCAAGGCCCCCCCGGTTCCGCCGCCACTGCTTGCATCTACTAACTTGAACATGGCAATACAAGTTTCTTAAGTTTGCATTGGTAAGATGGTGATAGAGACCATTTATTTAACATAGGCAGAGTAGCTGGAACTCCAATCTTATCAATTAGATATATATATACACAAGCATGATACAAAATGCATATTTCTCATAAAATTTTGGGTGACAAAGGTCTTTCTAAGTGCCACCATTTTACATGTAGGCATCACCAGGATTCCAAAAAAAAATCAAAAGGGGAGGGAGGCACCCTCTCCCGATAAACCCCTCCCCCAGGACGGCGATTCGTGGCATGGACCAGCATTTGCCCTCGCAAGAGTTGGGAGCTATGAAACAGTCGACACAGTGAGAGGGTCTACTGTGCAAACTTAGGCTGGACCAGCTGTAGGCCTTGGAGCTACGTTATTCCCTATACTATCCCAGCACTTTGAGCTGTTTTCGAGGATGTCTTAAGGTTAGGCTATAGGCCCAGGCTTAGGGCCTGATTCAAGTCTAAAACTACCCCGCCCGTGATCTGCCTTGTTGGCAGTTCACATCATTATGATATTGCATTTGTAACGGTTCTAACAGGGTTTTCATTCTCTATAATTCTTGCCGTTTTTGTATTTCTGCAATAATTGGAGAGTACACGATACAGTGTATTAATGTGTAATACATGTAGAGCCTTTCTGTATAAACAGTATAACTACATTGTAATGCGGGCAAGGAAGCTTTTGTGTCTGACGTTGGCTATGGATCAGTGGCGTAGGAAGGTACTTTTGAGTGGGGGGCTGAAGACTGATGGCCGGCCTGGGGAGGGGTCTAAGGGGAGGGGTGTCCCCCTCCCCTTTGGATTTTTTTTGCATTTCCAGGTGGCCTCAGATGCAATTTGGTGCAATATAGCACACTTCAACACCCACTCCATTTTGTAAATAATTTTGCATTTTCACCTGGCCTTAGATGCAATTTGGTGCTCCAAATGAGATTTTTTTCCGGATTTGGAAATGAAAAAGGGGTTTTCTGACTTGCTGAGCGGGGGGCGGAATGATACTTCCGCCCCCCATATTTTTCACTGGGGGGGGCTGGCGCCCCCAGCCCCCCCGGTTCCTACGCCCTTGCTATGGGTCGCCGCTGGTCTTTACGATCATTCGTTGAAAAGTTGGGTCGCCGGCTAGCACAGTGTCAGGAGGGATACAAATCCCAGGCCCTACTGACATACATATAGCCTCGAATACCCAGGCGCTTTCAGAAAATGGCGCGTAGTTTGTCACTATGTAGTCAAAAGTACCTTCCTACGCCACTGAGATGATCTGCTTTATTGGCTGCAATTATAGCACGCTACAGCTAGGAGAGTTTTTGTGATTACGTAATCGACCTGCCACGGTCTAAAATCGACCCGTTCCCACAACCACGCTTCATCGGTAAATCAAAATTGACAACAATTATTTAAGCGTCGAAAATAATTTTTGTTCCAATGTCCATATTAAGCCACCGTAGTCTTTCAGAGCATGAAACATCGGTCTATCAATTTCTATGATATATTCATATTTCAATGACGTCATAGGATGTATTCCTAAGATCAATAGCATGTATTATGTCAATCATTACCGAAATCGGGATTTTGAATATGTTTAATGAGCTAAATCGATGATATGTCGATTTAAATAGGTATATGTCAATTTGAGTTGCAGAAACTGGTATAAGGGGGGGCTAATGTGTGGAGACTATCTAAGCGGAGCGCCACCATCGGTTGGCGCGGAGCGTACAAGAAAATTTTGGGTTTATTCAAAGCCCCAGATGGCCGGAAACGGCACTTCCCGAGTGTTTTATGCTGCGAATACCTAGTCCTAAAATATGGGTCTCAAGCCTGCAATTTCTCAGATTGCACGTAAAAAAGTCTGTAAAAACATTGTAATTTGTATATTCGATGGTGTTTTAAGAGAGTAGCTATTACTCGCAGTGTACTCGCAAAGACGTTTTTGAGTGTAGTAAGGGCAGTGGCGGAGCTAGGAGTATTGGTCAGGGGGGCAGGAATGGTCTGTAGGGGCGCTTTCGACACTATCTAAGCGGAGCGCCACCACAGGTTGGCGCGGAGCGTACAGAAAATTTTTGAGTAAAGATACTCCCTAGATTGCAGGAAATGACCTTTTCCGGGCCTTGTTAATTTGCAGATAAACGGAGAATAAATAGGTTTCGTCGCCATTTTGTCGGAAAATTACACCAACAGAATATGACAAATGTCAATAGGTATATGAGAGCGCAATAAAATAGTCAATAATCGCGAATAAGTGAAAAGTAGTGAAAAGCTGAAAAGGGCGCCAGCAGTCCATTTGAGTCCGTCATGGGGGGGGGGGCATCCGCCCCTGACTGTATATATGGACGCTCCGCCACTACGTAAGGGGATGTTGGAGAACTGGCTGAAATGAGGCAAGTCATTGGCCTAAGACGAAGTTGTGTTACGCTTACCGGTACTCACACTCACTGCTTCCACTTTTCACGGGGCATGAAGACGCGGTTGGGGTGACAATTTGGTCTATAGCCAGGGGACGGGCCGAGGGTCCCCCAGCAATTACTTAAATTATTACACCTATATAGTATACGTGTGCATCGGACAGATCGACAAGTATGCATTGAAAAATGGGCAGATGCACGTTTCGGAGCCTTGGTAAATATTGGGGGGCTTATCATGCATTTGCCCCCTCAACTTTTTCATTGGGGGGCTGAGCCCCCCCCCCCCCAAGCCCACCCGGTTCCGCCGCCACTGGTCTGTGGCACAAAGCTCGTCAGGTCTACTCCATGTGAACAACATGTGATCATGCGTACCTCCAGCATTCACCACAAAACAGTTTCGTATAGCAGGTAAACTGGTATATATCGATTTAAATTGACATATACCGATTTATTTTACTTATCATCGATTTAAATTGGTAAATGTCGATTTAAATCGATGATATGTAGAATTAAACTGGTACATGTCGATTTAAATCGGTAGAAAATTATTTAAGCTGCTGGAAACTGGTATAAGTCGAAGAAAATTGGTGTATGTCGATCTCCCACGATTTGAGACTGATTGCCCGTCATAACAGCAATGGACATCCAGGCGCGTAGCCAGGAATTTGCCAAGGGGGGGGGGGGACTTTAGGTTCGGCATTGCAAACTATCTAAGCGTAGCGCCACCATGGTTGGCGCGAAACGTACAAGAAAATTTTGGCTGAAAATGCCTCCCAGATCGCTGGAAATGGCACTTCCCAGGCCTTTTTAGTTGCATCTTAGCATTTTCTCTTTTGAAAATACTAGCGATATCATAAAAACATTAAAAAATTTTTTTTTGAATATGCTCAAGGGGGGGGGGGGGGGCTGCCCCCTTCGCCCCCCCCTTGGCTACGCGCTTGTGGACATCTCAGGTTCAGTTAAAAGATAACAAGGTATCACGTTTCATTACTGTCTGCATTTTGTAGCGACACGCACAAAACGTCATTTGCAAGTTTCAGATGGCCGCACTCGGTTTGGGCGTATGGAAAGCCATTTTAACATTTAATCGGGAATTTTAGATATCTGAAATTGTTTCGTATTTCAGATATCTAAAATAGATTTCGAGATATCTAAAATAGATTTCGAGATATCTGAAATTCTAATTTAGATATCTGAAATTGAATTCGAGATATCTGAAATTGAATTCGAGATATCTAAAATAGATTTCGAGATATCTGAAATTCTAATTCAGATATCTGAAATTGAATTCGAGATATCTGAAATTGAATTCGAGATATCTGAAATTGAATTCGAGATATCTGAAATTCTATTTCAGATATCTGAAATTGAATTCGAGATATCTGAAATTGAATTCGAGATATCTGAAATTGAATTCAAGATATCTGAAATTCTAATTCGAGATATCTGAAATTGAATTCGAGATATCTGCAATTGAATTCCAGATATCTGAAATGCATATGCATAAATTCCCGATTAAATGTTAAAATGACACGTATGGAAAGCCATTTTAACATTTAATCGGGAATTTTCAGATATCTGTAATTGAATTCGAGATATTTGAAATTGAATTCGAGATATCTAAAATTCTATTTCAGATATTTGAAATTGAATTCGAGATATCTGAAATTGAATTCGAGATATCTGAAAATGAATTCGAGATATCTGAAATTTTATTTCAGATATCTGAAATTGAATTCGAGATATCTGAAATTGAATTCGAGATATCCAAAATTCTATTTCAGATATCTGAAATTGAATTCGAGATATCTGAAATTGAATTCGAGATATCTGAAATTGAATTCGAGATATCTCGAATTCAATTTCAGATATCTGAAATTCCCTGGTATTTCGAGATATCTGAAATTGATTTTAAGATATCTGCAATTATTTGTAGATATCTTAAATAAATTGGAGATATCTGTAATTTAATTTGAGATATCTGAAATTATTTCGAGATATCTGAAATTCCTTATTAAATGTTAAAACGGCTTTCCATATGGGCGAGTCTTTTAAGATGACCTGGAGGGATCACTCCACAGTACGAAAAGGTACCAACCACGAAGGATCATGTGACGTGCTCCCAGGTGCTACTTACATACTATTTAAAGGAACTCCGCTCCCTATCCAGATCATTTGCATTGGCAGTGAAGGTCAAAGTGGGAAGATATTGCAACGACAAGCTCCTCTGAGAAATTCGAATGGATTGATGCAGCCTGTTATTTGGTACCCTTTATAACTCTTATTATATTATCTTATTGCGAATACACATCACCCCATCAACGTCCCCCCCCCCCCCTTCATGGAAAAAATGCATACAAGCACTTCAATACCCAATGTGCAAATTGGGATACAGGAACAAGTTTTATTTCGAGACAAAATGAGGTGAAATCATTACAAAGTCCAAGTCCCTGCACACGCATTCGATACATGCATGAAAGCAAATGAATTATGTCAAAATACGAAAGGATGGGGAAGGTTATGGGATATTAAAACTATACTCATTATTCATAGTAGGCTATAAATGGCTTCTGCTTATTACAAAGTCATAATGTAATATCAGCAATGCATTTTCGGAAATGCATTTAGGATTTTTTGGAAAATTGAATATGCATAATGGCACTCACCAGAATGTTTGAAGCCTTGTGCTAGTAAACATTTAAAGCTTCCCGAAATATTTCATTCGACGTGGGTTTCGCTACAATTGTTATATAAAAAGGACACAGTTTTAACCTGAGGAAAAGTGGGGGCACGTTCCCCATGTGCCCCCTCCCCCCCCCCGTTCCGCCGCCCTTGTCTAAGTTCTAATCCAACACCCATTCAGCACGGTAATTTCAAATGTGATCGTATTATGTATGCATCGAGATGCATCGATTGTTGCATCCAATTTTATCACCAGCCACCGCACCCCAACTCACACACAAGATTAAGGGTCACATCACTTTGAACCACCTCTAATGTCATCTATCTGATCTCGTGTAGAGTTTGCGGTATCCAATATGTTGGTGAAACCAAAACCACCCTCAAGAAGCGGTTCCATGGTCGCATAACCAGCCAATCCAGTCAACACTATGAAGACCGAGACCCCGGTTGGACCTTCCCAACCATACCATTAATGACATGTCCCTACAGGGGATTGAATCGTTAGGTAGCCGTCCTGACCTAGTACGACTCAGCAGAGAGAGACTGTGGATGCAACGCCGTCCAACTGGTGGCGCTTTGCTTTTACGGCAAGCAGAGTTCCATTATAGAGAAAGGAACTCTAATGGCAAGAAAGTACCGGCGCGTAATACAAACACTACGTCTTTGACATAACTATAGTGATAAAGTTGGCATAAATCACTCGAAATGGTGATATAGTGTGCCGCATTTGGGTGCCAAAATCGTCAAAAAAAGGGGTAGTGGACTTCAGTTACACAGGTAATTGTTAGGAAGCGATAGTAGAAGCAATTACATAGGAATGTAATTACTTTACTAGTGTCGTCTTCTCAGTTGCTGTATTGTTATTCAGTGGACCCTTGCTATATTTAGCCTAGGCCCCTAATCCGGCTACGGCTGTCCTTTCGGATGCGATATGACTTCAGCCTAATGTCAACAATTATCACCAACTCATTTTACTTAAAACTGTATCCCTTACGGTAGATCCACATGCCAGAATACGAAGGGATGACGCTTACGATGTCACTATAACAATTCAAAACTAGGAAAATAGGGTTTGCTTAACTTATGCCTATATACGTAGCCTTGCCCTAACTTAGGTTAGCCTTGGTCATAACTGAAGCCTAGAATATTTCAGTCTATTTACATATCTAGAATTGTACAAATATTTCAAAAACATCATTCATTTGCAACATATTTTGAGGTAGGCAAAAGCCAACTCAGCCTAGCCAGGTATGTTCTGGGCAGGTATGTTGCTTTTTCTCTGCATTTTCCATGGAAAACTATGACACTCTCTGAATGGAGCCCTAAAATAATACAAGCAAGAACATATTTTGCCATGTGCCTCTCAGATACCGGAAATGACACTTTGCAGACATTAAAAGTTTCATAAACATTCCACTTGCTCGAGTCATCAGAGACGGATTTTTTTCAAAGTTGGTTCTTAAGTCAGGAGTATAGTACTAACCACTCTGGTCGCCATAACATATCTCTGTTGTGAATAGTACACCTCCTTTTTCGAGAGAAAAAACGGGTAAAACCAAATTCAATTTCAAAGTCACTGAATGCACAATGTACTAAGACTTACAAATAATCTGGCTCTTTGCCGTACAACGCAAAGCGCCCTCACTTTTTCAAAAGCGATACTCTGTGTCAGCGTTCTTCCTAGTTCAATTTCTATGGTCAAGTCATATTTCAATTTCTATGGTCAATTCTTACTAACTACAGATATGGTTCCCGGACAATTCCCCCCTGGACGATTTCCCCCCGGACGATTACCCCCCGGACGATTCCCCCTCGGACAATTGCCCCCTGGACAATTCCCAACCCTGACAATTGCCCCACGGACAATTCCCACCCGAACAATTGCCAACCCTGACAATTGCCCCCCGGACAATTCCCACTCCGGACAATTCCCACCCATGACAATTGCCCCCGGACAATTTTCCCCCGGACAATTTCCCCCCGGACAATCCCCTTCCTCGGAAATTTCGACGATTGATTGACAGCCGATGTAGGCGGGGTTAAGGCTATTATTCCAGTAAAAATGAGGGTGTGCAACAAGAGATTTCAGTTTTGGTTTCGATGACAATCTAACCTATGCATTCATGCGGGCGGAGAGTGTGTATGCGTGTGTGTTGGGGGGGGGGGGGTGTAACGCATCGCTTGTAAATACGATATCTCAGGAAGTGAAGCTTTGACCAATCTAATATTCGTGTATATGAGTAACACATTGGGTAGAAGAACCCTTTTGTTTTGTGGGTAGGTCAAAGATCATTTTGAGTCACCAGGGGCCAAATAGTAAAAACCTTGTAAAGACGATATCTCAAGGATGTAAGCTTAAACCAATATCATATTTAAGTTCGTGAGTAGGGGACCACATTTAGGAGCAAAAGCCTCTAGTTTAATGTGGAGGTCAAAGGTCATTTGGGTTCACCAGGGGTCAAATAGTGTAAACCTTGTAAACACGATATCTCAAGAAGGGAATGTTGAACGAATCTCATATTTAGTATGTAGTTGTTACACGTTCATTACAATTTTTTATTGAGATCAAAGGTCATTTTGAGTCGCCAGACGTCAAGTTGTGGAAACCTTGTTTATAAGCTACAGTATCTCCCACCGACCAGCCTATCAGATAACATGTGCGTTACGCCTCGTACGAATAGGGGGCTATTGGCATTGGAAATGAGCTTATGGGCATCCGTAGAATCTAAAACTCACAAACTGTAAACTCCAATTTTCTTCAAGCAATCTGGGTTGTTCTGATCATTTAGCAGCAAAGTACTACAATGATCAGCCACCCTCCCAATTTCTTCAACACCCCCGATGAATTCAAAGTTTCGTCTTTTCTTGCTGGCCATAATAAGGGTCAACAATTTGGTTACAGAACTGAAAGTTTGTGGACAAAAGCCGAAGCTATGCCTCATATTACTGACTTGTGAATTAGGATACAATGTTTTATTGACATGTCAGGTAGGCCTTTCTATTCTGTGCAAAAAGTATATTCTGTAAGAAATATATATATGCTGAACAAAGTACGGAGCTCTGTAAGTTCCAGCTGAGATGTTGGTATTTCAGTAACTTCAGTGAACAGCTTATTCATTATATTGGCAATAAGTGTGCAAGTACAATGCACTTTCTTGCTCAGAACCGAAATGCAGTTCAAAGTTAGTGGTTTTGCGACATCACATTGCATATGATATTACGACGATACGATCAACAGCATAGCCTACTGTATCTAGCCGGCTTAACAGTCCCATTAACATATTATATAACCAGGGAGCTGTTAGAGTAGCAGCTCCCTGGTATAACATAGGTAACATATACGTATAGCAGCAGTACTGCAATCATTGCGTCCAGATATAGCGCGTTAGTAGGATAGTTGGTAGTGTGATGTTAACGTTAGACTACTCTAAACAGCATACTTATTACTTACACTAGGCTAAGACTTAGCATATATTCCACTATTTGCTTTTCTCTAACCACAGTCTTTCAATAATTTGTTGCACTTCTGCAAGGACTCTATACATCAACGGAAAGAAAGTGGATGTGAAGAAAACAGCAATATGATGAATAAGCTGGTCACTGAAGTTACTGAACAACAAAACATCTCAGTTGGCACTTACAGAGCACCGTACTTTGTTTAACATATATATTTTTCTTACAGAATATATTTTTTGCACAGAATAGAAATTTGTTATTAGAGAAAATATTTCCTACAAAGAATAAAAATTTATTTTTGTACAAACAAAAACTTTTTCTATAGAATATATATATTTTCTGTCACAGAATTTATATATTTTGTTAGAGAAAAATATTTTTCGGTCAGAGAATTTACATACTTTTTGAAAAGGATATATATATTTCTTTAGAGAATACCTTTTTTTTCTCTTAGAGAATAAATATATTCTTGGCAGAGAAAAAATATTTTTTGTGTTAGAGAATATATATTTTTGACAGAATATTTACTATAAGAGAATATATATTTTTGCACAGAATACATATTTGTTATTAAGAAAATACTTTCTGTACGCCTGGAGAATATATAAATATATACTTTAAGGGAATAAATATAATTTTCAGGGAATATATATGTGTAAACAAATATGTCTAAAATGTATTTTTGAAGTTAACCATGTATGTATTTCGCAAGTACAGCATATATATATTTGTATGTATATATTCCGCTTTCTCGCGCCATAGCAATTGTCCGGGGGAAATTGTCCAGGGGGGGGGGGAATAGTCCGGGGGGAAATTGTCCGGGAAGGTTATTGACCGGGGGGTAATTGTCCGGGGGGAAGTCGTCCGGGATGGGAATTGTCTGGGGGGAATTGTCTGGGGTGGGAACTGTCCGGGGTGGGAATTGTCTGGGTGGGAATTGTCCGGGGGGTAATTGTCCAGGGGGAAGTTGTCTGGGGGGTAATTTTCCGGGGGGTAATTGTCCAGGGGGGAGTTGTCCGGTCACCACAGATATATAGAACGCGAAAAGGGCAACCATATTTCTATGGAACGCGAAAAGGACAACCATATTTCGCTGTCTAAACTAAAGTTGTTGCTGCTGTTTTATCATGTTGTTGCTCAAACTTAAATTGTTGTCTAAACTTACGTTGTTGTCTAAGCTTACGTTGTTGTCTAAACTTGTCTAAACTAACGTAATTGCCCAATCACGTGATAAGAAAGTATGGGCATTTCGCGCGAAATTCGACTTGCGCTGTATATACATACGCGTCGTTAATTTACTGACCAATTACGAAATAGTCAGTAAGAATTAATTAATAATTCGAATTGATGATATGTACATATCACTAATTCGAATTAGTGATATGTACATATCATTAATTCGAATTAGTGATATCAGTAAATATGACGTCATATTTCATGATATCACTAATTCGAATTAATGATATGTACATATCACTAATTCGAATTAGTGATATCAGTAAATATGACGTCATATTTGTTGATATCATTAAATCGAATAAGTGATATGTACATATCACTAATTCGAATTAGTGATATGTACATATCACAAATACATTTAAAGATATCTTTAAATCATTTCTTGATATCACTAATTCATTTAATGATATCATTAAATGAATTATTGATATCAAGAAATGAACCGAATTAATGATATCATTAATTGATTTAATGATATCAACAATTCGAATTCTTGATATCAACAATTGATTTAATGATATCATCAAATAATTAAAGATATCATTAAATATTGAATAAAAAGTAAAACGGCTTGCCATACGGCCTTGTCCACAGGACTGTTTTCCTAAACCCATGCAGCAATAACCTACGAAGATCTAGAGAGGACATGGTTAAAAAAATTATTACGTACGTACGTGATAATACCACGTACGTACGTAATAATATCACGTACGTACGTGATATTACTACGTACGTATGTCATAATTACTACGTACGTACGTGATAATTACTACGTACGTACGTAATAATTACTACGTACTTAATGTAGGGATTATCACGTACGTATTTAATAATTATTACGAATGTAGGCCTACGTATACGTACGTGTTTAGTGATATAGCCTATGTTAACACTTGTCTAACGTAAGCGAGCCTACGTTATATACTGCGGGTGATACATCTTCATAACAAAGATGGAGAGGGATGAACTTGTTCGTATGTACTTTAATTTGGGGTTTAGCCAGAAGGAAATCCTTTATTACTTTGACAGCAATGCATAGGATAATAGTTAGTCGAAAGACATCTCAGACGCATTCTGAGTAGCCTTTTCTTGCATCGCATGAAACATTCATACATTGTGGATGTAGAGATTTTTATATTGTGGCAAGCCTAAGCACAGACATTCCTGTGGTGTTAGGCGAACGAACGTACCAATTGTCTGTCTTCGGCATTTTATAGTTATAGGCTTGACTTCTGTGGTGTACGTATCTTGCATGTTGACAAATATGTTACAGTATGTACGTACCGCGAACCGCCACTTCTTACTATCTACTTTTTATTACGTACGTACGTTATAAATATTACGTACGTACGTAATAAATATTACGTACGTACGTAATATTTTGTTGCTGCTGTACGTAATAAATATTACGTACGTACGTATTTTTTTTTACCATGTCCTCTCTTGATCTTCGTAAGAACCATACCCTGCGTATAGTAGTCATATGAAGCCCACGTGGTAAAGCAATTGTTGTACAGCGCCGATGGCAACAACGTAAGTTTAGACAACGAAATCAGTTTGCCCTTTTCGCGCGTCCACGCACGAAAAGGGCAAACTGATTTCGTTGTCTAATCTAACTTTGTTGTTGCCTGAACCATGGAGCTTTATAGCTCCATGCCTGAACTAAAGTTGTTGCTGCTGTTTTACCATGCTGTTGCTCAAACTCACGTTGATGTCTAAAATTCCGTGAAACCTAGCAACGAAATAAGTTTTCCCTTTTCGCGTTCCATAGACTAGTGGGAGCTATCGCTCCCCTGTGCATAAATTAGAAAGTACCAGCGCGAAGTACAAACACTATGCCTTTGACCTAACTAAAGTGATAAAGTTTACATAAATCACTCCAGATGGTGATATCGTGTGCCGCATTTCGCCAAAAATGTGGCAGTGGACTTCAGCTTCACAGGTAATATTTAAGAAGCGATAACAGAAGCATTTACATAGGAATATAATTACTTTAGTAGTGTCGTCTGCCCATGTAATGATCTAGTGAGTAGTGCTGTATTGTTATTCACTGGACCTCGGAAAGTTGGATGTAGGCTAGTTAGCCTACTGTAGGCCCCTAGGCCTAGACCAGCTATACGGCTGTCCTTTTGGATGCGAAATGACTTAAGCCTAATTACAGCAATTAAAACCACCTCATTTTACTTAAAACTTTATCCCTAACGATAGATCCACATGCCAGAATAACTGAAGATGACATTTACATATCCTACCTTGCCCATGGTCTACTGAAGTGAAGAGTAAGATTCTAACGTAGGTTTGTCTAGGTCATATTAAACGAAGCCTACAATATTTCAGTCTATTAATATATTTACTAGAATTGTACAAATATTCAAACGCATTCTCCATTTGCAACATATTCCCAACAAAGTACAAGTAAGTGTGGCAAAAGGGTATAGGGCCTAAGCAGTAAAGCAGGCTAATCAGAGCAGGCGCAATAGCATCACGTCGTCCAATTCTACAGATGGAGAAAGTTGACTGTTTTTACAAAAAACACATTTTTTTGCCGTGAAAAATATGTATGCACAATACTTTCAGTCAGTTTTAAACGTGTTTCCAGATACACTTTGATTACAACCATTGTATTTGATGGTATTTTACACTTGTTTGCTTGAGTTGTCGGGAAATCGGCCTGTTGACGCTAATTAGTATGACCGGGCTAAATGCCTAGCCAGTAATCTGAGTCTTGACTCTTGAGGTAGGCCAGGGTAGGCCAAAGCCTATAGCCAGGTATGTTCTGGATAGTAATTTAATTACAGGCAATTTGCATAAATTTACTCAACTATGATTTAAAGGCCTAATGATATTTACTTACCATGTTTGGACAAAGCTTTGTAGGCAATACAAAACACTCAAGCCACTACTCGTGATAACATCTCATCTAGGCCTATTGATGACAATATGTGACTGAATGTAGATATGCATCAAATTGTTTGCACTCTCACTTCATAAGGTGGGGTCTGTTATCCTGCATAATCTACTACCCACTTTGCAACATTAACATTTAACTGAAAACTGCATGCACAGACTAATATGGAAATATTACACAAAAGTAGGTGTGTGGATAGGGGGAGGGGAGTAGGGTGAAAGGTGGAGGGAGGGTTGCTTCTTCACTGCATTTTCCTGGGACAACTATGACACTATCTGAGTGGAGCACTAAAATAATACAAGCAAGAAAATGTTTGCCATATGCTTCTCTGATAACGGAAATGACACTTTCCAGACATTAAAAGTTGCATCAAGCACTCCACTTGCTCGTAAGAGGCGAGAAAATGTTTCAAAGTTGGTTCTTATAAGTCAGGAGTAAAGTACTTACTTCTCTGATCTGGTCACCATAACACGTCTCTCTTGTGAAAAGTACACCTACTCTTTCGAAAAATTAAAATCAAATTCCGTTTTCAAAGTCGAATGGACAATGTATGTATGACGACTTATAAATGATCTGGCTCTTTGCCTCACTTTTCTCAAGGCTTCACGGCTTCAACACACGATTACTTTAATTATGTCCCATTGAGATACTTTTCTTGACTCACAGGCAAAATGTTTATACAATCTTTCATACAGAATCTCATATAATCTTTGATACAGCAATCTTTTTTATTCTCGTATATTCTCCTATAGGCAAATATGGAGAATAGATGTGCAATACAGTGTGTCAGTTGTGAGAAGCATGTCCTCTACCTTGCACACCATGTAGCCAGGCAACACCAGGTGAAGGACAAAGGCCAAAGATTGCAGCTTAAGTACTAGTGAGGACAAATGTAAGTAGCAAATGTTTGTGTAAAGTATCATAGTCACACAATGTAATAGAAGTAAAGTTCTAATATTTTGACAAGTAAAATTACTGCCTTTTTTTATTAAGGAACTCACATTCTTCTTCCAATTTGAATGACAGCATCTAGCTCTCTCCTTTTCTGCTCAATCAGCATGCAATTGTAGTAGCATCCTATACTTCTGCCCTTAATCAAAAGTACTTTTATTCCAAGGTACTTTCAGATATAACCCTTCACAGTTCAAAAGGTCTCCTGTTAAAAAAAACCCTTACAGTTCACAAGGTCTCTCCTGTTTGATCTAAAGATGCAGTACTTTAAGTGGCTAGACCATGTTTCATATTGTGTGATGTGACTCCAGTCAGTCAGTAACTTTATTCGGCAGTTGATAACTTTGATTTGTCCAGTGGAAAATCCTGGAAAAGTAAAGAAATTTCAGTTTCAACCCAGATAGTTATTGAAATCTTTGATAGCCAAGTACTGTAACAAATTTGTGTTGAGATAATACTAATAGTATGAAATGTTATAAAAAGGTGAAGCTAAACCAGGTTTTGAGACTGAAGACTTTTATTAACTTGGAGATAGTGAGCTTGGTGTCTTGGTAGCACATGCAATAAAAATACTATTTTTGTGTCATAATATTTACTCACAGTACTTTTGTTGAATTTTGAAAGTAAATATCTTATCAAAATGCCACACTTTTGGACCCATAATGTATTGAATAACCCATCATGTAAGTTTCTAAGATAGTAACCATGTTTTAATTTATTTGTATCTCCACAGAGGTTCAATCCTATACTGTACAGTAGTTACTCAGATTTTGATAGCGACAAGAGTAAAGAATTTAAGTGATGACACACTCCAAGGAAAACCTGCAAAGATAGAAATAGATGGAAGTATGTTGAAATAAAGTATTCAGAAAATGAATTGTGACTTGAATATATGGCATATTGCAGTGATTTTGTCATGGACAGGACTCAGGAGAGTTTGCAGCTAATCAATTCATTTTGCTGCCATCTTAAAGTGTTTAAATGATTACCTGCTTAAATATTGATATCGTACAACATGGTGGATACCAAATCAAATTCATCACTTGCCTTGGTTAAATATTTTGTAAAAAGTGTGATGTATGTTGACATAATTCCAAATTCATCCTCAAAGCATTAAACATTGTTGAACTGATGTGTTTCAAAAAGACATAAAATAGAAATGAAAAATGAATTAATTGATTATAGCAAAGTATGGTCTGTGAAGGGGTGTGTCTTTTGTCTCAGGACTGATAGATGGGGACCTAGGTAGACTCACAGATGGCTGGAGCAGTTAAGGATCAACTTACAAACAGTTCCAGTCTGAGACAGTGAGTATGGTTTATTATCCTTGGTCAGATTGTAGGAATGAATGTCTTTGATATGGGTAGTCAGTCTGTCATTGTGCAAGCCAAGGATGAACCTTGCCATATCAGAGGCTGTAGAATGTTTGCATTTTGACAAGAGTGTCCTGTTCATCAGTAGTCTAATTACCTAGCCTTTTGGCCATATATTGTATGTCCAGTTAGACTTTGGCAGAAAGCTCATTTGTGGCATTATGAAAGTGGTCCTTCCAGAAATTGGTGAAGTAGAGGGGTTAGAAAGGGATTTTCATGACATCTGTAAAAGGGCAGACTGTGTCCTATGGATACTTGAGTTATGTCTGCTATGAATAGAAATGATGTGTGTTTTGTGAGTCTCGAAAATTCAGGTTATGGAGGAATGACAGACCAAGTTCAGCATTCTCTTATTAATGATAGCCTATATAAATGTCAGGTACGCCTAAGCAGAATTTACTTATTCATGTTCTTGTTTGATGATTTGTACATCTTTGGTTGTGGCTATGTGCATGCAGGCATTTCTGATTATTTTTTCATACAGACTATATGTGTGAGCTAACATTGGCTATGCTTGTCCAGTCAGGCTGTGAATCGGAATTCCTGGTCATGGGTCAATTATACTATCTTTCACTTGCATCATTTCAGGAAAGCAGGAATTGTTGCTTGCAGTGCTGAACTGTTTTTATCCAAGCTTACAGTGGCTTTTCTTATTGATTAATGTTGAATGTGTTTCTGTAATTTTTAATTTTTGTGGTTATAATTTCATGTTTGTCCTGTAATTTTTAATTCTGTTCTCTTTCCTTTTTAGCTGTCATTTCCTTGCCCAACATGCTGTTACATTGGAAAAGCACTTTTATATATGGTTCATCATTGTTTATACAACTACAATTAAGGCAATCTAATGTTTTACAAATATCTAAGTAAAATCGCAACTTCAGTAGCAGTATCTCCAGGCCAGCCAATTTGAAGAAGTTCAGATTTACCGTTTAAAATTTCAAAAATATAGTATTGACCCATGTGACCTAATTAATATGATCTGAGCATTGTGAGCAACAAATAGTGAGGCATATAGCAGGGCTCTAGCCAGGTTCACTTGTCCAAAATCAAGTCCAAGTCAACATGTCCTGAGTCCAAGCCATGTCAGAATCAGAGTGAAGGCCGGGACAAGAATATCAGAGTCGAGAATCTAGTTGAAACATAATTTTGACTTTTGTTGCTCACACCAACTTGGCTGGCCTGGATGTATTGCCATTGCTAATGTTGTTTGTGATTGTACTTAAATATTTGCAAATATTGGATTGCCATTATGTTATCGATAAGGCATGATAAGTATGGACAGTTTGTCAACTGCTTGTGACAATTAGGATTCAAAGACATTTTAAAACTCTTGGCATAGTAGTGCTAATGAAGCAGTCTATGAGTCCAATATTACAAGTTTTCCATGTCATCTTGTATGGGAGGGGGCAGAAGAGAGTAAAGGAGGCTATTGGGGAATGGTGGGTATGGGTGTGGAGGAGGGGTAGGGAGAGATAAAACTTTGGAACAGGATGACTCCCAGAAAAGTTGTCCATAGCTGTTTAAAACTATGAATACATCATTATAACTTCAAACCTTGTTTATTTTCAGTGTGACAATCACCATGCAAAGCTCAAAGATCATCGTTCAAGGGACTCGTGCGAAGAGACCAGCAAGAAAGTTAAAATCCTAGATTAGAGGTGAGAGGTTTGATCAGACATAGTGAAGTCTGCATGTTTGTGTGTGATTATGTGTGTGTATGTCTTATAATGGAATCTTATATTATGTTATATAGTTATATAGTTAAATGAGCCAATATGCCATGTTATGTTGGATTGTTGGTACTCATACCATAAATTAATTATGAATTAAGTTTTCAATATATACACAACTATAAAGTAGGTAAAATTTCATCAAGCATGGAATGTGCTGCTGTACAACATAAATTGACCTTACCAAAATTTGAAAACTTTATTATAACTCAAACATAAATGTAAAAACAAATTTTATGGACCAATACAAGATTTCTACATGCCAATAATTGGGGGAATGTTTTGTTACATTTCATAAAGTTGTATTTGTGTAGTGTGGATCATTCCATTCTAATTCCAATTAGTCCAAAAACATAACATTGACTGTTACATTTAATAATTGTGGTTTTTTTACCAAATTTTCTTGGTGGATTACTGTAGGTGTTAACATGTACCAGTGAGAAATTATCATATTGGAGAATATTTTACCATTTTGTTAAATTTGCTAAACTAGAATGTTAATTCCTGTATGGCTATAACATTATTTTATTTTTTCCATTTGGATTGAACCCATGTAAATATGATTATTATCATTACTTTATCAACAATGCAGATTTGAACAATTTGCACTTTCTAGTAAAAGTTAATTAATTAACAACTTTTGTGGCTAATAGCTCATTTTTGGCAAGGAAGTCATTTCTATTGGTGGTTGATCATATGCAAACTCATCCCTTACTAATTTAATTATGTGATTAATTGTTGGTAAACAATGAGAAGTTCACACTAACTATCATTTCATGCAAAATAATGATCAGTAGTGCAAGCAAGCCATGATATTTCTACTGGTCTAGGTTGTCATTACATATTTTTCTTTTATATAGACAAAATGATTGATGCCGAAGATATAAACACAGTAGTTATGATGCTGAAGAAGGAGACAACACCATACATCAGTGAGTTGTATTGTATTGAAACAATTGATTAATTGTTAATTACTTCCCATACTGGAGGCAACTAAAACCTATGCAATCAAGTTGGTGTCTGGGTGTGTATGTGGCAATGAGCTTGTGAACAAAATATCTCTACAAAATGCATACTAGAGTGATACCATACTTGGTTAATAAGTTGGGAAGTTGGTGATCCCTATTGTTTTGGTGCACAACTCATGAATATTAGTGATTGGGCTTGGTTAACTGAGGCCTATAACAAATAGCTTTGGCCATGTTAGTTTGTGTTTCCAATTTTTAGTGCTAATCTATTGGTATCTCATTATATGCCTTCTAATTTAATCTTGTCCCACTAAACATCTATAACATGAGAAGGTGTGATAGGGTGGGGGGGGGGTGGATTGATAACATGGGAGGGAGGAAGGAAGGTAAGAAAGGGTGGACCATTGCACTTTTCCCAAAAACCTTCAGTTTTGTTTCTCTGATTCACTTTATGCAGATTCACTTTATGCAGATTCACTTTTTTCAGAGCCAAACACATGGCTAAATCTGGGAAATAAGCTATGGACACCCCTCCCCTCAGACCCCTGCCCCTGATTCACTTTATGCAGATTCACTTTTTTCAGAGCCAAACACATGGCTAAATCTGGGAAATAAGCTATGGACACCCCTCCCCTCAGACCCCTGCCCCTTATTCAGACATCAAAGCTCTATGCAGCTGTTAGTGTGATCCAAAGAAAATATCATGCTTTGTGCGCCACTGATGTACAGTACTTGTCAAGTGAGAAGATTCAAATTTGGCCACCCCACTTTCCAAACCCACTGCTGATGCCGTCATGAGGTGATCCAAAAAACTTTCATTCATGAAACTACACAAAATCTATAAACATGAATTATTCCTTAACAATTGCCAGCAAGAGCCTGATCATGGATAGTACCATATTGACATTTATGTCTAGCTAGTTTTCCTTGTTGAAAACAATTCTCCTCTCCTACTGACCCTACCAATTTAGTAGGGCAGCTGAAAGGGCTGTCAGCTGGGGCAGGTCTCACCCAGCATGCCCAGGGCCACGAGGTGAGTGCCCATACAAAGATTACACAAGTGGATAAAATGCTCTTTTTCCTGTTGTGATCCTAATGAAGAAAAAGATTGATGAATTCAAAATAAAATTTAAAAAAATTGAACCCCAAAATGACATGTTTGTTGGACAGTAAGAATGCATATATTCCATTATATTTTAGTAACTCAACTAATTGAAAAAGAACATTTTTCCTCTCTGCATGCAAATTATTATTTTTGTTTTGTCTAAGGTTAACTTCTAGCTAGGCTGACTCCTACTGGCTCCTGCTCAACTTGGTGTGTCTAAATTTCACCACATGGTAGAGCAAAGAAATACCATCATAAATGCATACAATTCAGCCATTACATCTTAAAAATGACAATAGTGTTATTGAACTAAAATTACAAAATATCTTACTTATATGTAAATATTAATTATCCTTCCTGAGTGGATGAGATTGCAAGTCTCAGCTCGACACATGGTCCTTGTCATTGATGGAATGTGTACATGAGTACAGGTGATATTTGATATTAGAAAAGTAGGTTTGAAAAGTTTGGTTTGTCCTATTGCTGTTGTCTATCAGGTGCCTGGATGACTCTGATGAATTAGCTGAGAGTAGCAACCTTAAAGGGGAGCATTGGTTTAATTCCTTTAAGTTGCTGATGTGTTTACAAGTCTCAGCTCATCACCTGATTGGTTGTTGGCATTGATGGCATATGTTCATGAGTTGCCAAGGCCTGTGCCATTTAAGTAAATTGTTCATGTGGAACATTGTCCTTATTTACTGCTTTTTATATCTAAACAATGAAATTAAAACTTCATTGTTACTTAAATCACATCAAATTTATGCATGTTGATGACCCACATTTGACCTACATCACTTCTCAGCAATAAAGTACCTGTCTGAACATATGATATTCCACTCTAAATTTGTTAAACATGACATTTTGTCACTAATATCTGAGAGTTAATCCTAATATTTGAATATTCATAACAGCATCTGGAAATTTTTAAAAGTACACATTGGATAGATGTGAGGAGGCAAACTGTTAGGATTTCTACTTGGGAGGCACACTGGTAGTGTGCAAACTGGTAGTGGGACAAAATGACCTGTTATCTTCTCAAACTGCCAAAATGTTGATGAATGAAAACATAGTATAGAAGCTTCTACTTCTTAAATGCATTTTCATATATTTTGATAATTACTTTCAAGAAAATGTAACAGTAACTTCAGTCCCATACAGAAACTAGAATTTCTTCACACATTTACTGTGCAAAAAATGTTTGTATATTCAAAACTAATTGTTGAGTGTATATTCCAGTTGGTTCATGGTGAGTCACTCTAGAGATCACAATTTTGTTTTGAGGTACTGATCAAGTTAGGTCTATAAACAATTATCACTACATTTGACAAATTTCACCATGATGTCTTTGTTGGTATTTCAACAAAACTTACAAGTTAATTTTAAGCAAAGTTCTGCATAAGTTTATTAGCTGCAAAACCTTACTTTTAACATACAGCCGGCTGTTGGCCAACAGGTACTGATAGAGTGCTGCAATATTTCTGTACCTTTAAAGTAGGGGGCTTCCATGGACCATGATATTTTCTAAACCAGCCCCTTACTATTAATCTCAAAATAACAAAATAAATTACTGAATGCAAATGAAAACTCCCATTTTATAAGGGTAAATTTCCACTCCAACCTGTTTTTTATCATTTAACCAATAACTCATTTGATTATAAATGAATTTGGATTCTACACTTGTGCAAAAGGAAATATCATCTACCATTAGATAATCACTAGTTATGGCTGGTACTTATAGTGGCTATCTTTGGTGTGAAAGCTATAAATAATCAAAAGTTGCTGTGAGTCTTAACTACTCTGGATCATACCTTGCCACTTGGATTTGTTTTTAACAAATATTCATTTTGAGAGCAACATGTCTCTGATACAAAATGGAAAAAAAAATCAACAAACCATAAAGAATTCTTTCTACCTATTATTAGATTAAACAGTAGTAATTATTTCTTAAGCGGCGACTTATGGGACATCATCCAGTTTTGCTTCTGCTTTTAACTTACTGCTTTCAATGTCATTGTATGTGTATTGTTTTTATGATTTTAAATATTTTGTGATGTTATCTCTCTTTTTTATGTAGTTTCTTAAAAGGATCACCCTACACCAGGACTGCCTCCATCATGTACAATCAGAGTGTGATAAGGAAGACTTTCAAGTGAGGTTCATCATTGATACCATTGGTAAGATGTAAAAAAAAAATCAATTAATGCCTTTTTAGGACATTCTGTATGATAGTGCATCAAATTCAGGTGGGAAATGATCCACAGCTTAAACTATAAAACTAACACTAAATATTTCAACTTGAACGTTGGTCAAATTGTTTTACTGACATTGGAGTACAGTATGTTAAAGGTAGTCTGTATTGGCCCTAAATTTTGGCATGCTTAAATTGCTAGAAGTTTTCAAAAAGTACTGACCTTGAGGTCTTTACTTTCCAAACTGTTCTCAAATTCTAAATGAACACACAAGACGACTGAAAGTCCCAGTGAGGTAAATTGATTTAGTTCCGATATGGAAAGTACCGCCATTTACTGTTGCTCAATGGAATACTATTATAAATACAAAGCAATTTTCCTTCCTGCCACTGGGATTGGGGTGGGGTGGGGGGATGAGGGGGTCATGCCCAGTGTCTCTCTCATTTTGTTTTGACCTTTTTGTGTGTGGGGGGGGTGCTCATTTAGAAGAGTTGGTCTTGATAACATTACTGTTTCATTATAATGATTGTACAGATGGAGGGATGGGGGTGAGCAGAAAGAAGGGAAATTATTTAAGAACAAAATCACTTTTAGAACACCAACTGTGTATGGCCTTCTGTGATTGTTCCCAATTCGATATGGAACGCGGGAGTGAGGCTGTCCAAGATTGAAGACATTGGACACAACATCAAAGAATTCTTCTATTTTCTTTCCCTGTATCAGAAAATCTTTTTCAATCCATTCCTTTTTTGATATCTTGACAGGAAGAGGAGTGTTTGCAACAAAGGAAATCAGGCAAGGTGATTTCTAGCTAGAGTATAGAGGAGAAATAATTTCTCCTGAGGTGGTATCCAAAATAGCTAGAACCAAGGAAGATGGCAACACCTTCATGTACTTTTATGAGAATGGTGGAACTATAGAATGGTAAGTTAAAATGTTTGCTTCCCATATTATGGTCTGTAATTGTTTATTTTTCTTTGACTATTCACAACATTAAGGATAACAATTTAAACTTTGAAATGCATATTTTGTTCTATAAATATTCACAAAATGGAGGGTTCGAATGTCACACTACTTGCTAATTTGTGAGTAGGATTTTATTATTACCAGGAGAAAATGAAAGGCACTACTATTTTTCATGGAGTAGCCTAAATTACCTGAGAATATTCGCTGCATATTTCTACAAATAAAACCTAGTCTACTTTCCAAAGATTTGTCTGATGGAGCGAGATATCACCTTTGAATTACACTGATTTTTCACCAGAAGTGGACTTGAAGCAAACGAGGGTGATGTCAGAGTTACGCACTGACAACAAAGCGTTTTTTTTACCTTTCACAAACTACTGTATGTTTGCACCTTGGAATGAATAACTTGCAAAGGGGAGTCATACTTGATGCTTGGGGTTGACTTTTGTGTGAAAAGAGACAACTTCAAATGTACATCAAAACATATGACTTGAATCAAATTCCTCCAGAATGTTACATTCATTTTCCTATTTAACCTGTCAAATATTCATTTTGGCTTGTACTATCATAAACCATGGGTGATCTGTCTATTTAGCTCTCTATACAGTGTTTCAACTTTTACAGTTGTTCAGTCCTGCTCCTTTGGTTTCATAGTCATTCTGAATTGTTTTATAATCCACTTAAACTTTCAATTTGTTGCCCTCAGTATTGATGCTACAGACACAGCCTGTGTTGCAAAGATGGTAAATGATGAGATTGGCAGGGAGGCCAATTCTGTTATGAAGAAACAGATACTTGAATGAAGAGTCTGTCTCTGTTTGTTTGCCCTAAAAGACATGAAACATGGTCAAGAACTCCGGTACGACTATGGGCAAACAGATTTACCGTGGAGAAAGAAGGTAAGAAAGAAATTGCAAGGCATGAGTAAAAAATCACTGGTTTGTTAAAGTTTAATAGGGTATGGAGAAACATCTTAAAGATAAAGTCTTGGTCATGATGTTTTTTTTCAGATTTTAACTTGTGAAAGTTCATATCAGCATTAAGGAAAACTGAATGGATATTGCAACTGTTTCCACATTATGTAGGGAACAGAGTGGTATGTTGTAACTGAACTGTGTAGACTGGCGATAAAAACACTGCTGGCACTAAACACATTTCTAATGTAAAAGATAAGTTTAAAAACCCTTTCTGCTTGAATGAGATTTGATTGAGGAAACCTTGGATGTTGTCGTAACCTCATTATTCAATTGCAACTATTTTTTGTGGTTTGACACATTTCATAACATTTTTTTAATTTAACCTTTGTGTTAGTTTATACTAATATCACCTTAATACCTTCCCTGGAGTTCAGTACTTGTCTTACAGTACTGATACTTAGCTATGCATGTGACTATGAAGAAGACAAATATGTGCTGTGAAAGCCGAGCACAAGACTCCTTTGATGTTTGTAAAACCATAAAAAAAAGGCATGAAGAAAACTGCCCAAAGCTTCAAGTTTCCTTCCTTATTTCGAAGATAAGAATTTATGGAAATTATTAAAAATAAGAAAACTTTTGAACTGTTCTAGACCTACCACGATTTGGACCCTAAACCAAGACCCAGAGAATTATAAAATTTATAATTTGAAGCAGTGTTAATATCACCTTTCATGGGATTAATAGTAAGGTACATAACCGTGAGAATCTGTAAGATAAAATATATACTTATACAGCAAAATAGTTCAATCTACTTGCTTCTGAACTAAACAGTGAGGGTGGTGTCTTAATTTAACAAATTGTAATGGAAGTTGTCAATACTTGGTAAACTATTTACGAGCTAATAGTGGCCAAACATGATGTGGTAGGAATTAGAAAATATGCAATGAAATATAAGCAAGAAATTTTTGGCACAGAAATAAATGAATTTATAACAACCTTCAAGAATATCAGCTTAACCACCAATATGTGCTAGAAATGAAATAATGGTCACTTATGCTCTTTGCTTCATTCCTCAAACTACTATTCTGTAGCACAAAATTTTTAGAACCATTTGTCGTGAATAATCTTTCTCTTCTCAAAACAATAAATAAAAGGTGTTACTGTAAGTTAAATGAAAACAAATGAATGTATGATCTTATATTTCTCAAGTTTATTTTCCTTTAATAATGTTGAAATCAAATACAGTATTACAAAACGATATCATGCAGTGTATGAAATATTACAAACCTCGGTCCCTGGCACCAAATGTTCCTATTTTCACCCATCAATCCTCGTCTACCCCCTCCCCACCCCACTCACAATCACTACTTACCCATCTAGTAACCTTTATTTACATAAACAGATTAATAGGGAAATATTCTAAATCTGTTGCATGATATGGATAAAATTGAAAGCAAATAGTTAATAGCCATCTCTGTAATTTCTTCCTCAAAAGAAAGAACTATTTCACACGTTTTTGTAGAAAAATAATTATTAAAAGTTTACTTTTAAAAATAATAACAACAACTATTGCAAAATAATATATACAGTATCTGTGAAGTTAAGATTTCCCTCTACCAGTAAAAAACAGAACACTATTTAAAACAAAAATAGGACAAAATGTACCACAAAAAAACAAAAAATCTTGCTTTTGTTTGAGATCTTGAACATAACATACATCGCATGCATCTTGCTCATGTCCAGATGTTTAAAGGAGCATTTTGAGGAAAAATTTAACAAATTTTCTGCCCTGTCAAGATACTAAAATCCCATGCCAATGAAGGTCATTAATTTCACTAGACAACTTCAACCTAAAATAATGTATTCCAAGTGGAACAATTTCAAACATTATCAATGTGATTTCTGTGCCTGAAATATGAAAAATGTCTTGAGTGTTAACTATGGAAGATCATTGGATTTGTTCACCACTTTAACCACTGTAGGCTTGATTAAATTTACAATTAAATGCATAAAGCTTCTGTAATTGCTTCAAGAAAGTTGTTGTTTTTGGTTGAAAGCAATTTATTCCTTTTCTCCCATGTTGTAAGTCCTATTCATATAGGGTAAAATGAATTGGTTTGTTTACGAGGTAAACACCCCCCCCCCACCCCAATACAGAAATCATTGATACAAATATGTAGCTAACCTGTTGCATTATTGTTCAAAATTATACATGGCTTTAGAACTCATTTGTATACATTGACTCAAGTTCTGCTTGTGTTAATTCTAGTTAAGAATGAAACTTCATGTCTTCCTATGGCATATATACATTTTTGTTACATGCGCAGTTTTATCAAGTTTTTTGAAACACACTTAGAAGGAAGTGAAAATACAAGGAACTCTTTTTTCTGATACAACAAATTTGTTACCATCGAAGAACAGAAAGTAAAACCCAAAGTGTGTATCGCAGTCTAAGAAGTAAAATACTAAACTTTGTCACACAAAAGAGAAAAAAACTTTATGAAATGTTGGTCCGTCAAATGTAATACAAACTATTCCTGTGTAAATAAAAAAATATCTACAATGGCAGAAAAGGAGACAAAAGTCCTCCAATCAATTCTGGGATACATATAAATATTGCAAAATTATGAGGAGATATCAGATATGGAAAAGTTATCCTGTGTGACATATTGACTTTTAATTTTGGGGATTAACCTTGAATAAATAGAAAGGAAATGCATTTCTTTTTCAAATGTTGAAAAAAATAGCCATCGCAATGAGCACTCAATCCATAACTTATTAAGATTTAATACAAACCAATGACCTAGTTTTATGATCGCATTGTAATGAGTGACCATTTAGCAGTACATGTAATTATCCAGCAATGAGCTATTTCATAGACCCATTGAAAGTAGTGACCATTTAGCAGAACGTGTAATTATCCAGCAATGAGCTACTTTGTAGACCCATTGAAATTGGTGACAATTTAGCAGTACGCGTAATTATCCAGCAATGAGCTATTTCATAGACCCATTGTAATTAATGACCATTTAGCAGTACACGTAATTATCCAGCAATGAGCTATTGAAATTAGTGACCATTTAGCAGTATGTGTAATTATCCAGCAATGAGCTATTTAATAGACCCCATTGTAATTAATGACCATTTAGCAGTACGCGTAATTATCCAGCAATGAGTTATTTCGTAGACTCATTGAAATTAGTGACCATTTAGCAGTATGTGTAATTATCCAGCAATGAGCTTTTTAATAGACCCCATTGTAATGAGTAACCATTTAGCAGTATGTGTTTTCTATTGTCTATTATCTATTGTTGTTACATTGCAAGACAATATTACAACTGTATTATTCATTATGAGAATTGAATTCATGTTATTGATCCACTAACCAAGCTCTGCCTGTATGAATTTCAATATGTTGAACAATCAATACCTTGTTTTGTGCACATTGGGACAATCATTATTAACTTTTGCATATGAACCTCATTTTCATCTTTCTTTCTTCAATTTTTTCAATAGTTTCAAATCGATAATCCAGCTTTTTGCCTGCAAACGGTCCAATAGTGTTATACAAACTTTTCTTGCAAAGCAAATACTGCAAAAGGAAATACCAAAGAAGCAGCTTGTGTCTCCAACATGGCTAAAAACTCATTGGGTATATTTCCCTTGATGTTATTGATCAAACTTTTTTGTTGCCAATTAATTTATAAGAAGTATTTGAAATTTTCTGATACAGAAAAAAAAAAGAGTTGGAACACAAAGATATATGTTGTTTCACTGATCATATTTACTTTGCCATCAACTATATCAGAGTAACTGTGGTAAATATGCTAATGGCCGTCACAATGTGACAACGAACAACATCTCACCTTTAAATAAAAGACCTGGTGTCATCCCACGACAAAATAGTTAACGAGACTTACCATTAATGTATATCAGTTGGAATTTAGGTACACTTACTTAGGTACACTTACTTAATCAAAAACTGTTTCAGACTGTATAAATGACAATTAACTCTACAGGGTGACAAATATATTGTAAATACATCATTTCTTAACAAGACTGCAAGCCCACGATGATTGGATGAGTACTGTCATGAACAAACTAAACATAGGTAGATGCCATGCTATGTATATTCCATTTTGAAACGGTTATCGGTTCCAATCGTTCCAAGAATCCAGTGTTTGATGGGGGAACCATGCAACCATACAATCCATTCTCTTCTTCACCAGAAAACACCGGATAACGTGAAACATTCTCGATCACGTAATTTGGGATTCACTTAATCGACGGCCATATTTCTGGGATGTTTCCTAAGCAAACATTGGCAATAGATTTGTAAAGATGGTGGCTTTTCACCTCTGTACCCTTGAGTTGTATCAGACTGAGTCTCACACTATTGGGCGTTGAAATAATTGAATTTTTTTAAAAAGAGATTGCATTCTATTTAAATATTTTATGTATCTTCTTCATCGCTGTCTTGATTTCTGAAAAGTTTTTTCTGTCCTCTGGTTCTTTCCTCCAGCAGGCCTGGATCCATTCCCAGACGGCACCTGGACATTCGGGAGGCTGGTTCATCCGATAGCTTGAAATTGAGGAGAAGATAGGCTTATAACCATGACAACGACAAACAAGCACAGGCATCTAACAGTCGCTATGGTAGTGGTCAATAACGAGACATTTTAGGCATATTTCCAAGAATGTCAGACTTTTTTCTACATCATTTGTATCATTAATATTATATGTAAATAGCAGTAGTTAGTGCTAACGTAAATTAAGGTGGCATTTTTCTTGAGGACGAAAAGAAGGAAGCAGTTACAGCTTTACACAAATTAATCCCCCCTCCACTCCCCCAAAGAATAATTCATTAACTGTCTGGTACAGCTTTGGAAACCCTCTATTATACCTACTGAGGCTTTCTTGTGTAACTATAGTAACCAACTGAGGACCACCTGGTGTAACTTTTGTTATCTATTATATATCATCTTTTAATTGTAATTTGAATTGCATACAGTGAGTACTATTATTTTCCAGTTCATCTGGCCAATATTCTTATTTTCCTTAAAGGGGGAGGGTAAGGTTAAAGTGACTTCATATTCCTCTCTCATTGTTTTTCAGTACTTACTGCCCTCTATTTTCTCTCTGGCCTCGTTGTTATTCATGCCGGGGTACGGAGTGCTACCTCTGGAGAATATCTCCCAGAGGAGTACTCCATAATTCCAGACGTCAGAGAGCGACGTGTATCTTCCTGAAAGAGGATAGAGAGAGGACAAGCAGAACGGGTTGATTCGTGAGGAGATAGATGATGCAAGTCTCACGTTGAATGGAAGAGTCTAAAAAACATATTTATATATATATATATTTTATTATATATGCAATCAATTTAATATGTATCTGAACAAGATTTGAATGCTAGTACCTGTCTGTTGATGTTTCATGCTACGATGTAAGCTAGGGGCAAATTTTTTACGGATTTTGACTGGTTGTCCATCTGACAACCCGGCCTAATAGTTTATATGTCGAGAAAATTATAAAAATATCAAAATAAGAATCACTAATATATTCACTTTAGGAGAGATTGATTAGACCATTGATTAGATTAGATTCATTAAAACTGATTGGTTGGAATTAAACAGGACTATATCTGAGCCTTATGATGTTTTGATTTATATATTTGATTATTGATTCCTAGAGCTACAGTATGATGTGTCAACTGTTTTTAACAAGTAATTCTTATTTTTCAAATTGGGGGGGGGATGTGGGGTGGGGAAATACATTATCAATGAATTTGGACAAAAAAAAGCTAAGATGCCAATCAGGATGCTCATTATGGATTCCAAGGGCTCAGGTAAACTCTTCAATGAAGTGGCAGGGTTTGGGATTGAAAGAGTTTCACATAATAAAACGATTTTCAAAATGTTTCCTTGTGTTTTATTTCAAATTGTGAATGTTCTGATTTTGGCCAAAAATGAGAAATAAAATCTTAATGCTTTGGCCAGACAAAATCATTAAATTTTGAAAGAAAAAAAAAATGTTCTCAAATGCCAGTCAGGATGCTCATTATGGATTCCAAGAGCTCGGGTATACTCTTCAATGAAGGTAAGTGTCGGTCTATGGAACACTAATAAAATGATTTTCAAATGTGTCTTTGTACTTTCTTTAAATTGAGAACGAATAATCTCATTATAGCTTAATAAGAAGGACACCCTCTATACAGTGTAGAAAAAACTAAAAAAAATGGCCAAAAAAAGAAGAGAATTGATAAGGCTATAAGCCATACAAAATCCCAAAAATTTTGACCAAAAAAAAAAAGTTCTCAAATGCCAGTCAGGATGCTCATTATGGATTCCCAGAGCCCAGATATGCTTCTCTCTGGAGTTAAAAGTGGTAGCCTATGGAATTTTTAGCCTATTAAAATGATTCTCAAAATGTTTCATTATAAATTCCCTCAAATTGAGAATGAATAATATCACTGTTGCTTTGGAAGGACACCCACTATCTAATGCATATGTGTAGGAAGAACTAAAATAAGGTCATGATTTTGGCCAAAAAAAAATAAACTCCTTAGGCTATATAGCCATACAAATTCATTAAATTTGGACCAAAAAAAAAAGGTTCTCAAATGCCAGTCAGGATGCTCATTATAGATACCAAGGGCCCAGATATGCTTCTCTCTGAAGTTAAAAGTGGTAGCCTATGGAATTTTTAGCCTATTAAAATGATTCTCAAAATGTTTCATTATAAATTCCCTCAAATTGAGAATGAATAATATCACTGTTGCTTTATAAGAAGGACACCCTCTATCTAATGCATATGCATGAAAGAACTATAAAGGTCATGATTTTGGCCCCCCAAAATAACTCAAGGCTATAGCCATACAAAATCATTAAATTTTGGAAACAAAAAAAAGTTCTCAAATGCCAGTCGGGATGCTCATTATTGATTCCCAGAGCCCAGATATGCTTCTCTCTGAAGTTAAAAGTGGTAGTTTGTGGAATCTTTAGCCTATTAAAATGATTCTCAAAATGTTTCATTATAAATTCTCTCAAATTGAGAATGAATAATATCATTGTTGCTTAATAAGAAGGACACCCTCCATCCAATGCATGTGTGGAAAGAACTAAAAGGGTCATGATTTTTACCCCCCCCCTCCCCAAAGTAAGGCTTTGGCCATACAAACTCAATAAATTCAGACAAAAAAAAGTTCTCAATGCCAGTCAGGATGCTCATTATGGATACCCAGAGCCCAGATATGCTTCTCTCTGAAGTTAAAAGTGGTAGCATATGGAATTTTTAGCATATTAAAATGATTCTCAAAATGTTTCATTATAAATTCTCTCAAATTGAGAATGAATAATATCATTGTTGCTTAATCAGAAGGACACCCTCCATCCAATGCATATGTGTGGAAAGAACTAAAAGGGTCGTGATTTTCACCCCCCTCCCCAAAGTAAGGCTTTGGCCATACAAACTCAATAAATTCAGACAAAAAAAAGTTCTCAATGCCAGTCAGGATGCCAAGAGCCCAGATATGCTTCTCTCTGAAGTTAAAAGTGGTAGCATATGAAATTTTTAGCATATTAAAATGATTCTCAAAATGTTTCATAATAAATTCTCTCAAATTGAGAATAATATCATTGTTGCTTAATAAGAACGACACCCTGTATCTAATGCACATGTGTGGAAAGAATTAAATAGGTCATGATGTGGGCCATATGGCTGCAACTTTACAAATTTAGTGAATTTGGAGAACGAAAGTTCTCAATTGACAGTCAGGATGCTCCCTATGTTTTCATACAGAGCTCAGAAATATGCTTTACTATGCAGTTTCTATGTTTTTTAGAATTTCTTTCAAGGTGGGAATGGTTCTTCTCATTCCATCTATTTTTGTAAAATTAAATGAAATTAGAAAATCAGAAATTTGCTTTTCTATCCAGATAAAAGTGGTAGTCTATGGAATTTTAAGCCACGTGATATCATAACAATTTTCAAAGTGTTTTAGAATAACCTTCTTTTAACCTGGGAATGAATAATACATTATTACATAATTCAAAAAGACACCCTCCATCCTATGCATATACTTAAAAGGTCATGATTATGGTAAAATATAGAGTTATTTTTAAAGGGTTAAAAATTCCCAATAAACCACTTTAAACTGATCCTAGACAAGCATATCTGGTAACTCATAATGAGCATTCTATCTGACATTTGAAAGGGGTTTTTTTTCCGACTGAATTTAGGGTTCTATTTATTATTGTTTAGCATTGGGTGTTTATTACTGTTTTAGGCTTTTACAATAATTGTCTTACTGTACTATTGTTTCTCATACTTATTTATATTTATAAACATAGACTATGATTTAATCTTTTGTGCATTTTGTTAAGTTTTTAAAATTATTTTACTATTTACATACTTCTGAAGTTGTTTTGGACTATGCGTTCAGGTTGTATTTTTTTATTATCGTTTAGTACAAGTGTTTTTTATATTGTTGGGCTTTTCATTTTATGCCTTATTGGTTCTATATATTTAATATTTAGGTTTTTGTTACTATTTGTTTTTAGGTTTTACATTTGCAAAGCGCTTTGAGCACTGTTGCTGATTATGCGCTTAAAATATTACTTATTATTATTAATATTATTGAGTGATGATTTTTTTGTCTTAGCTTTTTAATTCTTTCCAAAACTATGGTTAGGATGGAAGTTGTCCTACTGCATTAAGTTCAAATAATATGCTACATTCTCAATTTGAAAGGAAGTGAAATGAAACATTCTGATAATTATTTTAATATTTATAGGTTTAAACAGTCCATAGACTTCAACTATTAGTTTCAGTATAAAGCATATTTCTGAGCTCTGGGAATTTATAATGAGCATCCTGACTGGCATTTGAGTACCTTTGTTGATTTTTGCATGGCTGAAACCTAATGATTTTTTTGTGGCAAATCATGTCTTCCTGTTTTTTTCCACAAGCAACAATGATATAATAAATTCCTAATTTGAAAGAAGTTATAACAAAACATTTTAAAAATCATTTTAATATTTAGCGGCTCTAAGTTCCATAGACTAACTATTTAACTTGGAATCCATAATGAACATCCTGACTGGCATTTGAGAACTTTCTATTTTTTTTGGTCCATATTTAACAGTTTTGTAGGCTGAAACCTTATAATTTTGTTTTATTTTTGGCCCAAAAAATGACCTTTTAAGTTGAGGGTATCCTTCTGAATTAAGCAACAATTATATCAATTCCTAATTTGAAAGAAGTTATAATAAAACATTTTAAAAAATCATTTTAATATTTAGAGGCTTTTGGTTCCATAGACTAACACTTTAACATCAGAACTTTCTATTTTTGTTTGTCCAACTTTAACAGTTTTGTTACTCTAAAACCATAAAATTATTTTAATATTATAAGAGGCCTAGCTCTGAGAATCCATAATGAGCATCCTGACTGACATTTGAGAAATTGTTATTTGGTCCAAATTAAATAAGTTTGTAAAATTAAATTTAAGTTAAATTTAAATTAACTAAGTTATGATTTTCTTTAGCTAAACCATGACCTTTATAAGTATTTCCACAATGATGCATAGGATGGTGTGTGTCTTTCTGAATTAAGCAACAATCATATAATACAATCCAAATTTGAAAGAAATTATTATGACAAATTTTGAAAATCATTTTATGCACATTTCTGAGCTTTGAGATGCCATTATGAGTATCCTTACTTCTGTCCAAATTGAATGATTTTTGATAATATTGGAAAACAATCATGACCTTTTAAGGCCTTTCCAAAATTACGCATAGGGTGGAGGGTGTCCTTCAGCAAAAATCAATGGCATTTGAAAACTTCTGCCAAATTGAAAGTTTTGTAGGGCCATATATAGCCTATGACTTTTTTTTTTAATTCTTTAGCAAAAATCATGACTGTTTTAATTCTTTCCAAAATTATGCATAGAATGTCTTTTATTCTCAATTATCAGGTCTGGATGCTCTTTATGGATTCCTAGAGCCCTGGTTTGCATTTGTTTAGTGGTAGTCCCTAATTATCAAATTGATTTCATATAACACAAAATCATTCAATTTAGATTCTCAGCATCAAGAATTTTATGCTTTTCTCTGAAGCTAAAAGTGGCATGTTAAGAGGGTTAAAACTCCATTTTTTGCTGTGGCTAAAATTCTGACCTTTTTTTAATTCTTACTAATATTATACCTAGATTGGAAGTTGTCATTCTGATTTAAGTTATTATTACTTCTGAATTATTACTTCTGACTTATTACGTCTGAGTACTTATTACTTCTGAGTTATTATTACTTCTGAATTAAGTAATATAATCAGTTCCCACATTGATAAAAGTTATAGCCATTTTTTGTAAAATCACTTTAATTTTTAGAGGGTAAAACTTCTAAAGACTACCACCTTAAACTCCATTTTTTTTTCTGTGGCTACAATCGTGACCTATTTTTAATTCTTTCTAATATTATACCTAGATTGAAAGTTGTCATTCTGAATTAAGTTAGATGAATATGATCTGTTCCTACCTTGAAAGAGGTTATAGACATTTTTGGGGGAAAATCACTTAAATGTTAAGAAGGTTAACTTTCAGAGAAAAGAACATTTCTGGGCTCTGGGAATCTATTTAAGAACTTTCATATTTTGTCCAAACTATAATGATATTGTACATGCTTATAAATACCTTATTTTGTTTGCCTTATGATGATTTTTAATTATTTGCCAAAATAATGACCTGTTTCTAAAATGATTTGATCCCAATTATTTATTATGTAACGGGCAATAGCCCTGTGATTCAATTTGTTTTTGGCCACACTCATTTTATCTTTTCATTTTAACTCAATACATGTTTCTGCATTTGAAAACTTTCGTTTTAGTCCAAATTTAATGATTTTGTAAGGCTAAAACCTTATGATTTTTTTCATTTTTGGCCAAAGTCATGACCATTTAAGTTTTTTTCCACAATTAAACATAAAATGGAGGGTTTCCTTCTGTGTTAGGCAACAATGGATACAATCAATTCCAAATTTGAAAGAAGTTATGAGAAAATATGTTAAAAATCATTATAAATATTTAGAGGCTTTAAGTTCCATAGACTAACACTTTTTACTTCAGAGAAAAGCATATTTCTGGTCTCTGGGAATCCATAATGAGCATCCTGACTGGCATATGAGAATCTTTTTATACTTGTCCCAATTTAATGTTTTGTAATGCTAAAACTTAATGATTTTTGTTTTACTTTTTACCAAAATCATGACCTTTTAAGTTGTTCCACAAATATATGCATATGATTTAGGGTGTCCTCCTAAATTCAGCAACAATGATGTAATTCATTCCCAATGTAATAGAAGTTATGAAAAACATTTTGAAAATCATTTTAATAAGCATAAAAATCCATACATTACCACTTTTAACCTTCAGAGAAAAGTATGTTTCCAAGCTCGGAGAATCAGTAATGAGCATCCTGGCTGGCATTTGAGAACATTTTGTTTGTTCAAGTTAATTGATTTAGTAAGACTATTCATATCGCCTTACGAATTTTTAAATTTTCCACCAAAACAAAATATCATGACCATTTTCATTCTTTCCACAATGATGCGTAAGAGACAAAGGCTGTCCCTCCTAAAGTAAGCAACAATGATATAATACATTCCCAATGTGAAAGAAGTAATTATGAAACATTTTGAAAATCATTTTAATAAGCAAAAAAATCCATACACTACCACTTTTAACTTCAGAGAATAACATATTTTTGAGCTCTGGGAATCCATAATGAGCATCCTTACTGGCATTTGAGAACTTTTTTTTTTTGTCCAAAATTTAACAGTTTTGTAAGGCCTTGTAAGCCTTACAAGTTTTTTTTTTGGCCGCCAAAATCATGACCTTTAAGTTTTTCCACAATAATGCATAGGATGGCGGTGTCCTTCTGTATAAAGCAACAATGATATAATACATTCCCAGTAATTATGAAACATTTTGAAAATCATTTAATAAGCGTAAAAATCCATACACTACCACTTTTAACTTCAGAGAAAAGTATGTTTCCAAGCTCTGGTTCCGTCATGGGCATCCTGAGTGGCATTGGAGAACTCGTTGAGTTTTTGGCCCCAATTTAGATATCATGAACAGTTTAATTCTTTCCACGGTGATGCATTAGATGGAAGGTGTCCTTCTGAAGGAAGCAATATGATATAAAACATTCCCAATGTGAAAGGAATTTTTAGAAACATTTTGAAAATCATTTTAATAAGCATAAAAATCCATACACTACCACTTTAACTTCAGAGAATAGCATATTTTTGAGCTCTTAGAATCCATAATGAGCATCCTGACTGGCATTTGAGAACTTTTTTTTTTGTCCAAAATTTAACAGTTTTGTAAGGCCTTGTAAACCTTACAAGTTTTTTTTTTTTTTTGGCGGCCAAAATCATGACCTTTGAGTTTTTTCCACAATAATGCATAGGATGGAGGGTGTCCTTCTGTATAAAGCAACAATGATATTATACATTCCCAATGTGAAAGAAGTTATAATGAAACATTTTGAAAATCATTTCAATAAGCATAAAAATCCATAGACTAAACACATTTTAACTTCAAAAAGAAGCATATTTCTGAGCTCTGGGAATCCATAATGAGCATCCTGACTGGTATTTGAGAACTTTCTTTTTTTGTCCAAAATTTAACAGTTTTGTAAGGCTAACACCTAACAAGTTTTTTTGTGGCCAAAATCATGACCTTTTTAGTTCTTTCCACACATATGCATTAGATAGAGGGTGTCCTTCTGAATTAAGCAACAATAATATCATACATTCCCAATGTGAAAGAAGTTATAATGAAACATTTTAAAAATCATTTCAATAAGCATAATAATCCATAGAATAACACATTTTAACTTCAGAGAGAAGCATATTTCTGAGCTCTGGGAATCTATAGTGAGCATCCTGACTGGCATTTGAGAACTTTCTATTTTTGTTTGTCCAAATTTAACAAGTTTGTAGTGCTAAAACCTTACAATTTTTTTGCCAAAAATCATGACCTTTTTAAGTTTACCTACAATTATACATTAGATAGGTGTCCTTCTGCATTAAGCAACAATGATATCACCAATTCCATATTTGAAAGAAGTTATAATAAAACATTTTGAAAATCATTTCAATAAGCATAAAAATACATAGACTAACACATTTTAACTTCAGAGAGAAGGATATTTCTGAGCTATGGGAATCTATAATGAGCATTCTGACTGGCATTTGAGAACCTTTTTTTATCCAAATTTTAACAATTTTGTAGGGCTAAAGCCTTATAATTTTGTTTAATTTTTTGCCAAAAATCATGACCTTTTTAAGTTTTACCACAATTATACATAAAATAGAGGGTGTCCTTCTAAATTAAGCAACAATGATATAATCAATTCCTAATTTAAAAGAAGTTATAACAAAACATTTTAAAAATCATGCTTTAAGTTCCAAAGACTAACACATTTCAGAAGAAAAGCATATTTCTGAGCTCTAGGAATCCATAATGAGCATCCTGACTGGCATTTGAGAACTTTCTATATCTGTTTGTTCAAATTTAACAATTTTGTAAGGCTAAAACCTTATAATTTTGTTTTAATTTTTGCCAAAACTATTGACCTTTTAGGTTTTCCACAATTATGCATCATATAGAGGGTGTCCTTCTAAATTAGGCATCTATGATATAATCAATTCCAAATTTGAAAGAGATACAATAAAACATTTTAAAATCATTTAAATGTTTAGAGGCTTTAAGTTCCATAGACTAACACATTTCAGAAGAAAAGCATACTTCTGAGCTCTAGGAATCCATAAATGAGCATCCTGACTGGCTATCGAGAACTTTCTATTTTTGTTTGTCCAAATTAACAATTTTGTAGGGCTAAAACCTTATAATTTTGTTTTAATTTATGCCAAAACTATTGACCTTTTAGGTTATTCCCACAATTATGCATTAGATAGAGGGATGTCCTTCTAAATAAGGCATCAATGATATAATCAATTCCAAATTTGAAAGAGATATAATAAAACATTTTGAAAATCATTTTAATATTTAGGGACTTACATTCAATAGACTAACACTTTTAATGTCAGAATAAAACATATTTCTGAGTTCTGGGAATCCGTTATAAGCATCCTGACTGGCATTTTGAGAACTTTTCGTTCTTGATATTGTAAGAATTTGAATTTTAAAATGATAATTTTCTTTTGAGGTCATCTATTTTTTTAATTTTTGACCAAATTCATGAACTTTTTAATTGTTTCCGTAATTATGTGTGGGATGGAGGGTGTCCTTTTGATTTAAGCAATAATGATAGTTTACCATTTCAAAGATATTATAACAAACATTTTGAAAATCATTTGAGTATTCAGAGGTTTAAATTCTCAATATTTTAGCACCCTGACTTAATATTTGAGTCCTTTTTTAAAACCTTCCTTAAAAATATTGTAAGTCTTTAGTCATTATGATTTTTTTTTTCTAGAATCACAAAATTTTAAAATTTTTCCCAAAGTGATGCATAGGTCACCATGTTGATTATAAAAATGCAAAGAGTTCAATTAAATTCAGTGTTATTTAAAGCTATATTATAATTTGAGGCTTAATATTTCATAGGACCCCACTTTTAGCTCGAGAATAAACCAGACCCTAGTTTGGGGGGAATTTCTAGTTTCTAAACTGTTTAATTTTTGCTAAATTTTAAGGTTTGCATAACCTGTGATAATTTTTCAATTTTCAGCAACAAAGCACAAATTCCTCTTGCTTAATAAAAAACGTGCCATCATGATGACGTTATGACGTTAAAATGCCCCTAATGGTAATTATTATGACCAAAAAAAATAAATAAATCATCAAAAAAAAATAAAAAAATAAAAAAATATTCCACTTTAAGCGCTTTACAGAAGATATGTTACCCCTGGTCAATGATAACCTGTCCCAGAGACAATCCCTCCAGGCGGCTGCAGTTATATACTGCGCCCAATGACAAGTTACCTCACAGGTACCCATTTAACCCCTGGGTGGAGGGAGGCAATTGAGATAAAGCATCTTGCCCAAGGACACAACGTAATGGACTAGGCAGGAGTCGAACCAGCAATCCTTGGATCACAAGTCCGATGCCTTAGCCAATCGTCCACAACACTCTCTAAGGTTTTGAACACGCAGGTTTTGAAACAGACCCACAGAATATTTCACTTTTATATAGCGCTTATACCAGCAATAGGTCTCAAAGCGCTTTACAGAAGATATGTAATCCCTGGTCAAAGATAACCTGTCCCAGAGACAATCCCTCTAGGCGGCTGCAGTTATATACTGCGCCCAATGACAAGTTACCTCACAGGTACCCATTTAACCTCTGGGTGGAGAGAGGCAATTGAGATAAAGCATCTTGCCCAAGGACACAACGTAATGGACTAGGCAGGAGTCGAACCAGCAATCCTTGGATCACAAGTCCGATGCCTTAGCCAATCGTCCACAACACTCTCTAAGGTTTTGAACACGCAGGTTTTGAAACAGACCCACAGAATATTTCACTTTTATATAGCGCTTATACCAGCAATAGGTCTCAAAGCGCTTTACAGAAGATATGTAATCCCTGGTCAATGATAACCTGTCCCAGAGACAATCCCTCTAGGCAGCTGCAGTTATATACTGCGCCCAATGACAAGTTACCTCACAGGTACCCATTTAACCCCTGGGTGGAGAGAGGCAATTGAGATAAAGCATCTTGCCCAAGGACACAACGTAATGGACTAGGCAGGAGTCGAACCAGCAATCCTTGGATCACAAGTCCGATGCCTTAGCCAATCGTCCACAACACTCTCTAAGGTTTTGAACACGCAGGTTTTGAAACAGACCCACAGAATATTTCACTTTTATATAGCGCATATACCAGCAATAGGTCTCAAAGCGCTTTACATAAGATATGTTATCCCTGGTCAATGATAACCTGTCCCAGAGACAATCCCTCCAGGCGGCTGCAGTTATATACTGCGCCCAATGACAAGTTACCTCACAGGTACCCATTTAACCCCTGGGTGGAGGGAGGCAATTGAGATAAAGCACCTTGCCCAAGGACACAACGTAATGGACTAGGCAGGAGTCGAACCAGCAATCCTTGGATCACAAGTCCGACGCCTTAACCAATCGTCCACAACACTCTCTAAGGTTTTGAACACGCAGGTTTTGAAACAGACCCCGGAATATTTTACTTTTATATAGCGCTTATACCAGCAATAGGTCTCAAAGCTCTTTACAGAAGATATGTTATCCCTGGTCAATGATAACCTGTCCCAGAGACAATCCCTCCAGGCGGCTGCAGTTATATACTGCGCCCAATGACAAGTTACCTCACAGGTACCCATTTAACCCCTGGGTGGAGAGAGGCAATTGAGATAAAGCATCTTGCCCAAGGACACAACGTAATGGACTAGGCAGGAGTCGAACCAGCAATCCTTGGATCACAAGTCCGATGCCTTAGCCAATCGTCCACAACACTCTCTAAGGTTTTGAACACGCAGGTTTTGAAACAGACCCACAGAATATTTCACTTTTATATAGCGCATATACCAGCAATAGGTCTCAAAGCGCTTTACATAAGATATGTTATCCCTGGTCAATGATAACCTGTCCCAGAGACAATCCCTCCAGGCGGCTGCAGTTATATACTGCGCCCAATGACAAGTTACCTCACAGGTACCCATTTAACCCCTGGGTGGAGGGAGGCAATTGAGATAAAGCATCTTGCCCAAGGACACAACGTAATGGACTAGGCAGGAGTCGAACCAGCAATCCTTGGATCACAAGTCCGATGCCTTAGCCAATCGTCCACAACACTCTCTAAGGTTTTGAACACGCAGGTTTTGAAACAGACCCACAGAATATTTCACTTTTATATAGCGCATATACCAGCAATAGGTCTCAAAGCGCTTTACATAAGATATGTTATCCCTGGTCAATGATAACCTGTCCCAGAGACAATCCCTCCAGGCGGCTGCAGTTATATACTGCGCCCAATGACAAGTTACCTCACAGGTACCCATTTAACCCCTGGGTGGAGGGAGGCAATTGAGATAAAGCACCTTGCCCAAGGACACAACGTAATGGACTAGGCAGGAGTCGAACCAGCAATCCTTGGATCACAAGTCCGACGCCTTAACCAATCGTCCACAACACTCTCTAAGGTTTTGAACACGCAGGTTTTGAAACAGACCCCGGAATATTTCACTTTTATATAGCGCTTATACCAGCAATAGGTCTCAAAGCTCTTTACAGAAGATATGTTATCCCTGGTCAATGATAACCTGTCCCAGAGACAATCCCTCCAGGCGGCTGCAGTTATATACTGCGCCCAATGACAAGTTACCTCACAGGTACCCATTTAACCTCTGGGTGGAGAGAGGCAATTGAGATAAAGCATCTTGCCCAAGGACACAACGTAATGGACTAGGCAGGAGTCGAACCAGCAATCCTTGGATCACAAGTCCGATGCCTTAGCCAATCGTCCACAACACTCTCTAAGGTTTTGAACACGCAGGTTTTGAAACAGACCCACAGAATATTTCACTTTTATATAGCGCTTATACCAGCAATATGTCTCAAAGCGCTTTACAGAAGATATGTAATCCCTGGTCAATGATAACCTGTCCCAGAGACAATCCCTCCAGGCGGCTGCAGTTATATACTGCGCCCAATGACAAGTTACCTCACAGGTACCCATTTAACCTCTGGGTGGAGAGAGGCAATTGAGATAAAGCATCTTGCCCAAGGACACAACGTAATGGACTAGGCAGGAGTCGAACCAGCAATCCTTGGATCACAAGTCCGACGCCTTAACCAATCGTCCACAACACTCTCTAAGGTTTTGAACACGCAGGTTTTGAAACAGACCCACAGTAACTGCTTTTACCACTTCTTTGCCATACTCAGGCGCGTAGCCAGGAATTTGCCAAGGGAGGGGCGAACCTGTAGGCAAACTATCAGAGCCAAATATGGCTCTGCAAACTATCTTAGCGTAGCGCCATCACGAGTTGGCACGAAGCGTACAAGAAAACTTTGGCTGAAAATGCCTCCCAGATCGCTGGCACTTCTCAGGCCTTGTAAGTTGCATTTAAGCATTTTCTATTTTGAAATTACTAGGGATATCATAAAAATATACAAAAAAATATGCTCAAGGGGGGGGGGCGGTCGCCCCCTTGGCCCCCCCCTTGGCTACGCGCCTGGACATACTTATACACAACCTTTACCATAGTTCATGGCCTCAGGGGCCGCCATTTGATTGGTACCTGTCTCATGTTGTTGCTGTCGATCTGTTATTCCTCTTCTTCTCTCGACATTCCAAAATCGCTGATCTTCAGAATATTCTTCGTGCCGACCAGACAATTCCTCGCTGCCAGGTCTCTGTCAATGAGGTGAAAGCATGACCATGAGTTTTACAGAGGTATACTGTGGGAGCACGGCAGTGACCATATATCAATCTACTAGATCTGCTGTAATATACAGAGCATTTGGCATCTCACGTTATTGGGCCCCTCCCCAAAAATTTCTCCCTACCTTGAGGTTTCATTCCTTAATGTTGCCGCATTTTTGATAATGTTAACATAATTTCAGTTCCACAGAGTGTTTTATTCTAACATTCGTGTAGATGGATAGGAGATCAATGGTGTGAGGTGTGGAGGGGGGGGGGTGCATGATGGTGGTGAGGTTCTATCTGTTAACAGAAAGTTACTTATCACTACAATTTACTAGCAGCATTCTACAATTACAACCATCAAGAGCAAAACGTCTAATTTCTAAAAGGAGTGGGAATGTCCCATTCTCCTTATGTGGTTAAGTAACGAGAATTGTCTTTAATTAGTATCCAGTTTTGACATTTTCCCTTTGAAAGCAGATATCACACAAAGTATTAAATAGACACGAGTCCTGATTACTTATCTGAGTTCTTCTTGTTTGTTCCTCAACAAATACATACTAACATACATGCATACCCATGCCTACATCCATAAACCCACACACATACACATGTTTATTAATCCCAGGACAATTTCTAGTTTACCTGTGAATACAACTTTTGTCCTCCAAGTAAGCCATCCCTGATGCTCCGTCTTCACTCATTTGAATCCTCTCGGGGACACTCAAGGTCTTGCTGTCATCTCGAAGCAACTTCAAAGATCTCCTCCTGCAAAGGTGACAGAGAAGCAAACATCAGTCAGTAAAATCAATCTTTTAAACAATTTACTGATTTCATCTCATAAATCTATTGTTTTTAGACTGTTTTGTGTGTATTAATTATGATACAAGCCTAAACGTACGCAAATAAAGTTCCTCTGTTCATGGTACATGTTGCACATCAGTGTAGAGCAAGCCAAAAACAACTAAAAGAGCTTATATATAATTGCAATCTTCTCTGAATGTGTAACCAGAAATACACCATACAAAACTTCAATTTCTAGAAAATGTCACAGTATATTTAGAAAGATATTTATAAGGATATTTATGATATACGGATATATATGGACAATATAAGGATATTTATAATATTTATAAGCCGGTCAAAATAGGTTACATTCAATCAACCAATACATCTCCAGTTAGGTGCATAGATCTTGAGTTGGGCTATTCAACTACTAGCAGTGAGTAAAGATTTTCCTCTTCGATAAAATTTCACGTTGTTTGCGACCAGAAAATACTTCTCCATACAACTAACCAGAGTGGCAGGGGATCCATATACAATAACATGTTGATGGTGTACCATATTCCCTAATGAATCAAAGGCAAAATTTGACCCCTAATCTAACTAATTTGATAGCTGTCACAGAAAAAAAGAACCAATGTCAAATCTATTTTTTTCTGGTTTTTGACCTTGTACAAGCTCCATGACGATGTAGATTGGATGTCTGTCTGTTGCCACGCCGATAAGTTTGACGATGTTGGGATGGTTGTAATTCTTGAGGATGTAGGCCTCTGAGAGGAACTTCCTTCTCGTTGCAGCATCTACTGTGGCCTTGCACGTCTTGACGGCGACAGGTTTATTCTTAAATGTCGCTTTGTGGACGTCACCGAAATGTCCTTGCATGTACACAAGAAAAAGGATGCTTATGAAACTAAAAGTACAATGCAGTCAACAAACCCCGCCCTCACCCACCCCACCCCCATTTTCATTTTTTAATATTTTATTTCACTGGGGGTGCAATAGAGAAGAGTTACAACCATATGGGTTGTAATTAATACAGTTCTAACAAGATATTCATATAAAAATTCACTTTTTTTCTTCTTTTTTTTTCACCTTAAATAAAGAATGCAGCAGTAGTATAAACAAGGAGATGTCACATGCGAGGTCATGTGATATGTCACATGAGAGCTCACAATATATGTCACATGAGAGGCAACCAGTTGCTTAATCAACCTTAAAACAGTAATTTTTCATTGCCTACAGCTGAAGGGGTATACACTAGAATTCAGTTAACATCTTACGTTAGCCCATATGTACCACCAGTACGAATCTCCCCAACTAACTCAACATTAGTGCACACATACTGTGTTGATAGGAATAGACTGGAGTAAACAACATGACACATGTTGCGCACACAGGGTCATCCCTGTTAGCTTCAAATACAAGTCAATTGGCCCAAAAAAATTACAAGGTTTCAGGGTCACTGGTACAAAGTGGGTAAATGTCAGTGAAATTAATTCATCAACCAACTAACTTTTCAATACCATTTAAGGCAATGAAGACTCGCCCCAAACAGCGTGCTGCCATCTGAAAAAGTTAAATCTCTGTTGCTTACAAGTGACGTTTTGTTTGTGTCGCTACAAAATGCAGACAGTAATGAAACGTGATACCTTGTTATCTTTAGCTGGACCTGAGATGTCCATCTCTGTATCGTATGTACACTGTGCTGTGGGTATTGACCGCAGCTGTATGTACTGACTGTATACTAGTATCTAATTTACTGACGGCAGTTACACCTCATTTGAAACTAGGTCAGATTACTGGCATTAGACGTTTCTTTTTTTGCGCGAGTCTTCACACCCTTTAAAAGATTGAATCGTTGTGTCTTTCATGAAACTCACCTGTCCTAATTTGGTGTCCAGCAGGATGTCCTCATGTCGAAGGTCGTGCTCGTCCTTGACCTTACTTATTGGATTTCTGATCATCGCGTTGGACGCTTTCGTCACCGGTGTTTGAGTTGACATGTGATGGTTCACTAGTTCCTGGATTGACCCAAAACTTCCAATCGATACTGTAAAAAACCAGAACATTCAGACATTAAAAAAAAATTGTGTGGAGGAGAAAAGTCAGGCTTAATGATATATCATATCAAACACACACAGTATGGCATTTCAATTTTATACCTTGTCATCACGTAATGTGAGGGAGGAAGGGGAAGGAGGGACCCAGATGTGTGGAAGGGGGGCCTTTGAGGACCCCTGGCCCCACCACTGCCTACAGAGGATGGTATTGTAACACCAAAATGTGTATTTTACATGGTGTTTTTACATGCTTTTATTTAAAAAATATTATGCTATTATGCTAATATATTACATATAAAATATATGTAATATATATATATATATTATGCTATTATTAAAAAGTGAAGCACTATTGTAATAATAGCTATCAGCAAACATAAGTCCCAAGATTGATTTGCTGTCATAGATAGGTTAACTCTCTGCAGGTTTAAAAACTCGCAATGTACTGACCGTGCTATCGTCTTGTTTCACGATCAGGAAGTGCCTCTGTTATCGGCGGACCTGCAGGAGAGCACATACTGGCCGGAGGCGTCGCTCTTGAATCTGACGATGAAGTCTCCTGTTTCAGCAGCTCCTCCGTCTCTTGTCTCGGCAGGGCGCCGTGGTACCAGGCTTCATCCTCCAGGGGCACGTCCTTGTTGGAGCTAGGCTGTAGACACAAACATCTCTGCTGTAAGTTACTCAACATCAACAACATTCTGTTCTGTTAAACAACAACTTTGGACGACAAAAAATATAACTGAACCTAACTGTAATGCTTTCTAGTCACTTCGCCCAACAACCATTTCGCCCAACTGCCATTTCGCCCAACCAGCCTGGTCATTTCGCCCAACCAGCCTGGTCATTTCGCCCAACCAGCATGGTCATTTCGCCCAACCATCATAGTCATTTCGCCCAACCTTATATTTACTAATATTCAGTCAGAATAATATTACTTTTTCTATTCCACTAGTTCAATTTGATTTATTTTGCGTTAGGTTACTTCGTAATAGGTAAATAAAAAAGTGAGGTCCGCTCGATATCGATCGAAGTCTGAGCAGTTATTTCGGGTATAATGGGAGGATTACACTACTTTAGGCGTTTACGCATACAATGGAAGTTAAATTATTATACAAACACAGGGGAATCGGTCTTCATAAAAACCTATCAAACCTGACCCCTAAAACACTGATCCATCATACTGACTAAAAATTCCGAACGTTTCCTTATTAAATTGAAGAAAAAAATATAAAATCCGTCCATAATATTGAAGTACTATATTTAATCAACGTAACCACTTTATCAATGTAACCACATATGTATTAACATTTGTAATCAATTTAACCACGACTTCAAGTTTCCTTAATACTTGGTTCGAATCCCATAACGTTAACAATTCCCGAACGTTTACTATCAAACCTAACCCCTAAAACACTGATCCATCCTCAAGAATCCTTAATATTCGGTTCGTATCCTGTAACGTTAAAAATTCCCAAACGTTTCCTTTTGAAGTATCATATTTAATCAAGGTTGGGCGAAATGACCAAGCTGGTTGGGCGAAATGACCAGGCTGGTTGGGCGAAATGACCAGGCTGGTTGGGCGAAATGACCAGGCTGGTTGGGCGAAATGACCAGGCTAGTTGGGCGAAATGGTAAGGTTGGGCGAAATGGCAGTTGGGCGAAATGGTTGTTGGGCGAAGTGTCCTGCTTCCACTGTAATAGGAGACTGACTTGACACAATGAAGTCAGACCACAGTTGGAGCACGCTTCTCCCATCTCATGTTTGTTCAGCTGGAAGATTTCAATTATCATATGACATGTGCACACTGTCACCTGACTAAGTACACTTGTCACCTGATTGAGTTCACATATCACCTGACTGAGTGCACTTGTCACCTGATTGAGTGCACTTATCACATGACTGGGTGCACTTGTCACCTGATTGAGTGCACATATCACCTGACTGAGTGCACTTGTCACCTGATTGAGTGCACATATCACCTGACTGAGTGCACTTATTACATGACTGAGTGCACTTGTCACATGACTTCAGTGCATGAGAATGGTCTACCCTTCACCCACTCCAGACCGAAATACTTGCTCACGTCACAGAACCTAAGCAGACTCAGAGATTGAAATAAACCAAGACAATAGGATCAACTCATATCTCCCATTCTTGGTATCATTTAAATGTACTATGAATTAACCATAGTCCAGTTCTTCAATTATCGGCCAAATGCTTAACACGCTAAAATTGTTTAAAGTACTTCCCGAAAGGCTCTCATCAGCTCTACATTATACTGAGATGGGTGGGTGGGTTTTCAATTAGATAAATATGTCGCAGTGAGTTTATATGCTTTGTGGGTTGAAATAATATACTTCTTGTTATTTGATGTTTTTAGTATGTGTAGGGGACACACTGATGACTATTAATATCAGTGGTTGATGATTTAATATTCACACACACTTATGACTTGTATAAACTACCTTCATAACTCTTTAATACTTCACACTGTGACCCACGCATGTTTATGAGACTGATATTTTCACCGGTACATTAAAACAGAGCGAATCTAAAACATATCAGTGAAGAATTGCCAAAGTATAATAAATTCAGGTTGCAGATAAACCCAGCTTCCTTTAAAAAAATAAGGTATCAATAAAATCTGAAGTTTAATCTTCCTTCCAATCTGTAATATCACTAGTATACTAGCACTCTCTATAGCTAAATCAACTGTAACACACCTGCTGGCCTTGTTTATCAGACACGAGACACCTTGCAGCTAGCATTACTGTACGGACAGGTTAACACAATATTAGCAATACATGTTTTGGAAATGTCATGTCATAAGTGTAGTTTTCGTAGAAATCAAGTCAGAAAATCTGCTAAAAATGAAAACTTCCTTGTCCAAGGATATGTTTCTCTTGAATCTCCCAGAGGAAGGAGTCTTGACTAAGACGACAATGGAGATTCCTAATTCAGGATGTTTGTACATGAATAAAATTTCAACTAGCTTCAATTACGTCTCTAGTTTTACAGTAGCAACAGAGGATAGGAGGAAATGTATGTATTTTCCTCCCAAGTTCTTTGCAGACGTTTCTAGTCAGTTAAATAGGACATTTAAGTGTCTCATGCCATATGGTGGCCAAAGCAAGAATTTAAGTGCAAATGATTGGTCATGGATTACCACTTTTCTAGCACATTTTCACATACATATATACATGCACGCATACAGGGGGATACAGTAGGAGCTTGGGGGGGGGGAGTGGGGGCATGTGCCTCCCAACTATTTTTCAAAAAAGCAAATGTGCCCTACTGGCAAATAAAATGTGCCCCTTTGATGAAGAACTGTCTTTTGGATATCTTAAGCCTTTGTTAATTTAAAAAAAAAATTAAATTATTATGTGCACCAAAATTGTATTGATAGCATACTAACACATCATATATATATTTAAGTGATTTGGCCGGTGTGTATCGGTTTATAACATAACGAGTGGTGGTTGTGGAATGAGAAAGTGCCCCTCTGATGTTGTGCCCCCCCCCCCCACTTTTTGGAAGCTTCCTACCCCCTGCACCCACACATACTTATACATGAATACACAAACACATACACCCATACACATACTGCAATTCCATGCTCAACATGCAATAGTGACATCAAACAGGGCGCTTACTGTCAAACACATTCACTTATTGCTATGGGAACGGGGAAGGTGGGTGTCACATCAGGTCATCTACATTACCATATTCAGGAGGCACACCTCCATGATGTATCACGAACCCAATACTAAAGTTGGCATGCATGTTACTGATGGCAGTTAGGATGTGTGGGAGTCAACAGAGGTTGTTTTCATATAGGTACAAGCACCTCCTTTCCCAGGTTACCATCACAGCATGCACTCATACATGATAACATACACACATACATTTATACACATGCAAATGCAATTTTAATACACAAAACCCAAAGACAGGCTCCATCCTGTACATCTCAGTTTATGAGGTTTTATTAAGTTGTAACCATGGGGGTCTTTAGCTATGACTAACAGGCCAAGTGTACTGAAGCATCTTGTTTCTAACCAAAGCTAGAAGCTATTCCCACATATACTTCTTGCATTGTTGCTATATTCGATGAAAGGAAGGGCGTGCCTTTACCATATCGAACACAAATTGTTTGTATGGTGGAGGGATGGGGAAGGGGTATGGTGGTTCGTGGATCAGTCCTGACAGAAGATCCTGGGGGTGTAGGCCTAAAAGTTTGCATACCTCTGATAACAAAACCTAGTATCCTACACCTCAAGTTTATTGTAGTGTTCAAACGATTATGCATAACAGAAAATACCGATTACCGATTATTTTATTCATAATCGTACCGATTCCGATTCCGATTATTTGAAAATGAGAAAATATCCCGTTTATACGAAATCGGCAATAAAGTTTGACAGAAACAATTATTGTTGTGATTTTCCCGTTTCCTTTTGCTTCGTTTTAATACAAGGCTCTAAGGTATCCTTTTGTATTTACCAAATTACTTCTGGAGTTTCTCGGAAAGAAAAAAAAGGTTTTTTTTTTTTAAATTTCCAAAATACGGAAATATGACATCCTACCTAGTCAGCACTGTGCTAAGCGAAAGGCCTAACCACTTCGATGTGAATGTCACCTGTTAATGGCTTGAAATGGGCTAAGAATAGTTACTCAAAATATCCATCTCAAAAAGTATCAAATAGAAATGTTACAAACTTGAAGTTAAACATACAATTCGTTACCTATTTAACTCCATTCAGGTTCAATCGGAAAATGTAAGCTGAGGCCAATCAAACTGAAAAGCAAATTGTACCATTGTAACTTGTTTAAAATTACTCTAAGATGTAATACCAGATTGATGTAACAAAATAATAACAACTAGAAACTACTCCAATATAAAATATAACATTCCCTCTGTAAGACATAGAACATACAGTTCCTTCCAAACAAATGCCGATTTCCAGCAATTGAAAGTTGTAAACTAAGCTACGCATTTTTTTTTTTTTTTACAAACCGATGGTTAAGCTACATTTCCCATTGACTTAGTGTGGTTGTTAGGCTAACATGTGGTCGAAGGTTGCACTTTCCATGGATATTTTTATTGTTTATTTGCAACACAACTAGAGCAAATAAACAGATGGCAAGGTTATATTTCCATGCAGTGGACTTAGTGTGAAGTAAGGCTACCATGTGGTCGGAGATTTGTGGGGATTTTAGGTTATTTTCGCTGGTACTGAAATTGCTTCGTGGAGGCCGTAATTTGCCACGGGAACTTTCCGGTGATTGTGCGCGACCCTCCCGCACTGCTTCAAATTTGATGCGCGATGTGAGAACTGCTTGCGCGATTCGTGCTGCAACTGCAATTCCTAGCTTAAGCAAACGCATGTCACAATTAATTTTACACAGACACCTGATATAACGAGGGCGATTTTCTTATATTTCTTTTTTCTTTTTCGCACTCGTAATTGTGCTTTAGGAGGGCTTTTTTAGCACTTCCGAGGGCGAATCGCTTGTCATCCCCACTTATTTCCGACCCTGTCCAGCACATTCGTTAATTCGCGGAATTGGTATTGCTGCTATGCTTACTGTGCCGAGAAATATGAAGTCACTAACCACGAGGGAAGCAAAATCGGCGACCCTGGCAGCCTAATTTGATGAATTAACATTGTAAAAGACGTATAGAGGGTGTCTTTATTTTAATATTTGGCAGTTAAAGAACAAACCTAATACATCAGTTGGTTTTTTCAACTTCCCCATGTTTTTGAATAATGATATTTTCACCTTCCATATTTTTTTAAATAATTGGTATGACATTATTGGTATTCCACGTAATTTTTACCAATTCCGATTATGTTCCGATTATGCAATAATCGTACCGATTCCGATTAGGTTAATCGTTTGAACACTAATCCTACTACATTAAGTTGTATCCATGATGCCTTTTTTTCTTTTCAGTATCATCCATGAGATGCTTCTACAATTTATTTACTTCGTAAAGTTGAAGTGAAATATCAAGATTCGACAGAAAATTCCAAGTTTTTATCCAAAAAATGGTGTACCATCATCTAAACTAACTTTACAACCTAAAAGGAATTTGTTGGGCAAGAAGGATCTTTTTCAAGCACTTGAATTTCATTATAATTTCAGAAATAGCAGGTCTCTGTTAAGTACACCCCTGAGCCAGTCCTTATATTTCACAACAATTTAAAAGTTAACAATTATTTTGTCTGCCTTCATAATCCTAGTTTACCATCTGACCCTATTTTACATAATTATTCCAGAAAATTAAAGATTGTAATGTAAACTCACAGTCTGGGGTATTGGTCCCAGGGATTGCTGGTCCTTTAAGTCTATCCCTAACGGCAGTTGGTCCGGGTCAATTCCTTGTAACTTTTCCAGGAGGCAGGACAATTGCTGCTCTACTTTAGCTTCGTGGCACTTCAAGTTTAAGATGTCTCGGTAATCTTTCTGTTTTGTAAGCAGGCTGCGGAAAAATAACAACAACAACAAAGCAAAAGATGAGAGATCAACATTATCCAAGAGAACCACAAATTTCAGTTAAAATTGATGTAAAAGTATTTCCTACAACTTTTGATCAGCTTTTCTGCCCATCTGGTGTTACCATAAAAAGGAACTGTAATATTGCTAGAAATGTCATCTGTTATATTCAACCCAACAAATGAGTGGACAAGGATTAAGGATATAAGGCAAGGTTCAGTTTGCTCATGAAAGAATAAAGGATGACATTAAATCAACATTAAAGAAACCATAATTGTTAAATTCGTCTGTGATAATGGCTTGGGGAAACCTTCAACATTTTAATGGCCAATCCATCAAAAAGGTCATGCATTTAATCTTTTGGTAGTGCATAAGATTGAAGACAATGGTTTCTTTGTAATATTTTTCCTGTTCCTTGTGGCTTTTTCTTTGTTTTATTTACTTCCTTCAATAGAAGATCCATTTACAAAAAGTATTTGAATAAATTGATTCAAATTACAGGAGAAACAAACAAAAGATTGAATCAAGAGCAAGAAATTGGGCATATGTGACAAGAAATAACCAGAGGTTTTCAATACAAAGACTGCTACACCTAATACAGTAGGCAATAGCCTACACTTTAGTTTCATAACAACTAGTAGTATTAATACACTGCTAACCCAGGAAAACTACCACCAAATAGGAACATCTCCTGTACAAGTTGATTAAAGTACAGAAATATAAGTACAGGTGAAGCAAAGCAAAACAGAAAGAGGAGAATACAAGCACAACTACTGCATGCATGTACTTCACTGTCACCAAAGCTAGTAGTAACAAAATGTTTACCTCAAGAGCCTGTGAAATGACCTTCAGAACATTGATTTGCATAGATGCCTTAAAGTACAGGAAATATAAGTGAAGGTGAACCAAAGCAAAACAGACGCAATCAGAGATAATTTGCAGAGTATTGCAGAGGTTTGGTAACACATTTACAAACTACGCACAACTACAGTATGCATGCACTTGAGTTTACAAAAAGCAAGAGTGATTTGAACAGCCACCAAATATGGAAAATATTCAATATAACAAAGACATGTCAGAAATGTTTAACATACAGGACAAACTGAGGTAAACACTCACCCCCCCCCACCAAAAAAAAAAACCACCAAAAAAATTAAGGAGAATATTTTAATAAGTTATATGACAAAAGTTGTAATGCATATAAACACCAGGTACCACCACCAATGGATACATGGCTCATACACGCTTAATTCCCACACTTTTCAAGTTTATTAAAGAGTTGTTCTTTATAAACAACTTTTACAGGCATAATTAAGTACATCAAATAACTGGATTAATATTCGGTCAAAACTTTAAAGCCACCATACCTTCTACAGAACTAGCTAGGAACAATGTTAGACTTATGATTTCCAAATCTCTAACATTTTTTTGTTTTTTTTCCTTCTTAAAAATACTTTTCATAAAGGTTCAAACTGAACCTGGTAAACTATGTTGATTACCCTATCCATATACAAACCTGAATTAAACAACATTAAATACAACACAAAAGTAGCCACTAAGAAATAAATAAATTAATTATATATATAAAAGATTCAATAACTTAATTAACCCAACACGTGTAACTAACTGTTACACTGCTATAAGAATAATTCCATTATAAAAAAAGTCCACAGAAAGGCATAGAAAGAAAATAAAAACTTGACATTATTTAAATTGTTAAGAGTTACATGTATCAAACAAACTTTCTCATGTTGACTTCAGCTAATTTTGAATTGTAAATGCTAAAGCCGTGCAGTTTACTGGCGTGACTAGTTTACATTCACGTAATGGAGGAAAATTCAAATTCATATTTTTTATTTATTTTTTTTATTTTTATTTTTATAAGTTTTATAATTTTTTTAATATATATATTTTTTTTATTTTTTTTATTAAAATTTGATTATTTTTTGTTGTTGCAATATTTAAAAAAAACTTTTTTAACTGCATGTCATATGTTACTCTCATAGATTCAGGAAAGTTCCTTTTGGAATGATTGATGAGAACTCTTGTCAAATTTTCCTCTTTTGTAAATCAATAACAGAAAACTATAACTGTGATATATGTTAACAAATTAAGTCTTACTGATCTCCTTCAAGTTTTTGTCTAATGTCCACAAGACTGGAAAAAAAGTGCTAAAAAAGTGATTATCTACGATACTGCAAAATCCCTGTGTAAAATAACTTACTCCAAGACAGCAGTTTCTGTGTTTGATTCTGGAGGTATGTGTCTTATCTCCTCGTCTAAGATCCGTAAATCATTTTCTTTCTGGCTAATGTTATGTTGTAGTGTATTTAGTTGTTCACTCAATGCAGACAGTCTGAAATGGAGACAGAAAATAAGCAAAAACAAAATGAATTTTCAACATTTACTTACACCACCATCAAAGTCAAGAAGTTAGGTGAAAAATAAAAAAATAAATCCATCTACATTGTTTGTGGGTTTGCTAAATCCCTTCTACATTGTGAAAGATTTGGCAAAATAAGAAGATACTTCAAAGAGTCACTTTAATCATTTATTGATGATATCCTGAATATTTGTGTATGGTGTCATTGCACAGCGGGTGGAGCTAGCTGTGTGGTTCAACAATTTCAAATGACCTTTGACATTGGGTCACTATTATCTCACTGTTACACTTCCATGGAAATGGTTAAGATGGTCGAAACTTAAATCCTTTATGCAACCTTAAGTGTTTCTTTTCGATGGTTAGGATGGTCTAAACTTAAATTATTCGGTTTTTCTTTCACCAAGAAAATACATTTAATTTCCCTTCCGTTTGTTGGAAGGCATTATGAACTCCTCTTTAATTAAGTGATTAATTCTAAAGTAAACCCTTGTTGGTTTTTTTCTTCCCAGTGTATTTCCTGGTTATGTGTCACTTAAAAAAGCTATTTTGATGACATCTTAGCAACCCATTAAATCTCTACTCATTCTTTTTTCCAAATATTCCAGATCTGGCATTACACCTACAATGCTAAAACACCCACATTCCTTCCTACCTTCCTCACAGGATCACCAAATATCTTGTCTTTGCTTTGGTCATTAGTTACGCACTTTTAGTAATGTCACATGGGCTCAATGGCATTTTCTGTCACTAACACTAACAACTGCTGTTTCAGTTGAACCAAAATTCTCAGGCCTGTAGGCTACTTCTTGAATGATATCATAAAAGTCACTTGTCAATATTTAACTGAATTTATGTTTCAATTTCATTCTTTAAATCCACCTCAATCTAAAGTTGTTAGGTGGCTAATCATCCTTTGTAGAGAGCTTGCAGCCAGATTATCAGTGCACTGATGAAAGTACCACAACAATTATCCACCCATCATATATACCTTTAGCAATGGAAGTAAGTGAACTAATGAACATTACAAACTGGCAGGCAACTCTTGACCAAGATGGTCACATTTCTGATAAGTGGGAGGATACGTTGGGTGAGCCCGATGATACCTGTGAAGCTTCACCTTTGGAAGATGATGAAGAGTCAGAGACAGAGTCCAGGAGTGGTTCATCATACATCTATAGAGGACATTGGATGACAGTAGAAACAAGTCTCCTCCTGATACTCACATTTGCAACATTCCATCACTGATGTCCAGCTGTCTGATATGCTAGTACTAATTAGTCTCCATTGTATGGAAACTCACTCTGCCCTTGGTAGTCTTCATAAGTTTAAGAACTATTTTGAAAAGGCAGATTCACCAGTGCAAAAGTATTATTACTGTGGGTCCTGTTTTAGCTCTGTTGAAGATGGCCACACCAACTTACTGTAATATATGCAGGATGACAATTGACTTTGAGAAGAACAAATTCCTCAATGTAACACTAGAGCCTCAAATTCAAAACTTGTTTCAGCATCCTGGTTTTGTAGATAAAATGCAGCATAGATTTAAGGGAAGTATGGATTGTTTCTCAGTTACTTTCCAAATTTTAAAAACCTAATTAACATTTTAAACCTATTAACTGAACCTATTAATTGATTAACATAAACTACAGTGAAGTTTGGTAGAATTATGAATAAGAATCTTCCTGAGTTATGTTCTCACAGTTTTGAGATTACTTTTAAGATTCTAAAGATTTAATAATTTGCATTGCTTAGTGTTATCTGTGGGTTTCCTGTACGAATTAAAAGAAATTAATAGATCAGTAATTTTTTAATTGCTGATCTATAAGCCTTGATGTTACAGTAACCTATTTGAATTAAAGTACAGGAATCATAATCTCTAATGTGCCTCTCCTCATGTTGTAACCATTACAGTTTGTTCAGTGGTACCACATATTTTCTATTCCTACAGGAAAAGTTAAAACATTTAAAAGATTATGGCTCTTTAATTGAAACCAATAAAAAGAAATCCTTAAAATTGTATGATATCTGTTTGGTTTGTGTAGAGTTTGAGTCTGTAAGATTGTATGTAAGTTTCTCCTTGTTGTGAAGATAAGTTAACTGCAGAACCGCTGCACTGTGAGCTTCATTGTGCTGCACTATGAAAGCTTTCTCGCTGTGTAGTAAATACAGCTAATTGGAGAAGGGAAACCTGCCCATGAATCATGATCATGCAGTAATAACTTGAGTTCCCACAACTAGTCGCAGGAATGGTACCTTTCTGTAAAGTGATTATTCCTTGACGCAAAGTAGCCGGGACTGGTTGCAACGAGAAGACCATTCCTGCGAAGTAACTTTCTCTGCCGCGAAGTAGCTGCGACTGGTTGCAACAAGAGGGCCTTTCCTGCGAAGTAATTTTCCATTGCCGCGAAGTAGCTGCGACTGGTTGCAACAAGAAGGCCTTTCCTGCGAATTAACTTTCCTTGCCGCGAAGTAGCTGTGACCAGTTAAAACAAGATGGGCCTCCTGCGAAGTCATATTCCTTTGCTGCGATGTTGCTGCGACTAGTCACAGGAGCAAAACCCTGCGGCGAAGTAATATTTCTGCAGATGCGAAGTTACGGCAAAGTCAGAGTAAAAGTGAAGTACTGCGAAGTCTTGTAGCGAAGGAATTCCTTCGCAGCGAAGTCGCAGCGACTGCGCAGCGAAGTAACCCTTTTGGTAGGGGATTACATTGTGTGAATATGATACTTTACACAAACATTTGCTACTTACATTTGTCCTCACTAGTACTTAAGCCACAATCTTTGGCCTTTCTCCTTCACCTGGTGATGCCTGGCTACATGCTTCCCACAACTGAGGACATGCTTCCCGCAACTGACACACTGTATTGCACATCTATTCTCCATATTTGCCTATAGGAGAATATACAAGAATAAAAAAGATTGCTGTATCAAAGATTATATGAGATTCTGTATGAAAGATTGTAAAAAAAATTTGCCTGTGAGTCAAGAAAAGTATCTCAATGGAACATAATTAAAGTTATCGTGTATTGAAGCCGTGAGAAAAGTGAGGCAAAGAGCCAGATCATTTATAAGTCATCATACATACATTGTCCATTCGACTTTGAAAATGGAATTTGATTTTACCCATTTTTCCGAAAGAGTAGGTGTACTTTTCACAAGAGAGACATGTTATGGTGACCACATCAGAGTAGTAATTACTATACTCCTGACTTATAAGAACAAACTTTGAAACATTTTCTCGCCTCTTATGAGCAATTGGAGTGCTTTATGCAACTTTTAATGTCTGGAAAGTGTCATTTCCGGTATCAGAGAAGCATATGGCAACATTTTCTTGCTTGTATTATTTTAGTGCTCCACTCAGATAGTGTCATAGTTGTCCCAGGAAAATGCAGTGAAGAAGCAACCCTCCCTCCTTCCACCCCACTCCCCTCCCCCTTTCCACACACCTACTTTTGTGTAATATTTCCATATTAGTCTGTGCATGCAGTTTTCAGTTGAATGTTAATGTTGCAAAGTGGGTAGTAGATTATGCAGGATAACAGATCCCACCTTATGAAGTGAGAGTGCAAACAGTTTGATGCATATCTACATTTTGATGCATAGTTTGATGCATATCTACATTCAGTCACATATTGTCATCATTAGATGAGATGTTATCACAAGTAGTGGCTTGAGTGTGTTGTATTGCCTACAAAGCTTTGTCCAAACATGGTAAGTGAATATCATTAGGCCTTTAAATCATAGTTGAGTAAATTTATGCAAATTGCCTGTAATTAAGTTACTATCCAGAACATACCTGGCTATAGGCTTTGGCCTAGCCTACCTCAAGACTCAGATTACTGGCTAGGCCTTTAGCCTGCTTTACTGCTTAGGGGCCTAGGCTAGGCCCTATACCCTTTTGCCACACTTACTTGTACATTGTTGGGAATATGTTGCAAATGGAGAATGTGTGTGAATATTTGTACAATTCTAGTAGATATATTAATAGACTGAAATATTGTAGGCTTCGTTATGACCTAGGCTAGGCTAGGCGAACCGACGTTAGAATCTTACTCTTCAGTAGACCAAGGGCAAGGTAGGCTATGTAAATTTCATCTTCAGTTATTCTGGCATGTGGATCTATCGTTAGGGATAAAGTTTTAAGTAAAATGAGGTGGTGATAATTGCTGTCATTAGGCTTAGCCTAAGTCATTTCGCATCCAAAAGGACAGCCGTATAGCTGGTCTAGGGGCCTACAGTAGGCTAACTAGCCTAGGCCTAGGCTACATCCAATTTTCCAGTGAATAACAATACAGCACTACTCACTAGATCTTTAGATGGGCAGACGACACTAAAGTAATTATATTCCTATGTAAATGATTCTGCTATCGCTTCTTAAGAATTACCTGTGAAGCTGCAGTCCACTGCCACATTTTTGGCGAAATGCGGCACACGATATCACCATTTGGAGTGATTTATGTAAACTTTATCACTTTAGTTATGTCAAAGTTAGTTATGTGTTTGTACTTCGCGCTGGTACTTTCTTGCCGTTCAAGCAAAGCGCCACCAGTTTGATGAGTGGCTTCAGTCGATGTCGTATGACGTCATTCTTCCTACTTCAGTGCATAGAAATTGGTATAGGAAGGAAATTTAACATGTCTATGAACATGAATTGACACTTGTTGTAACTTTGTAAGTGCTCCATTGATGAAACATTTAGATGGTCAACCCATGATGATATTTGTAGAATTGAAGTGTGGCAGTAGCAATTTCTGACTGCCACACTTGTGTCAATTTTTCAACCAGGCTTATTGGTATGTTCCTGTTACACAATGGTTTTTGTGTGCTGACAAGAAAAAAATCTTGGATCCTCACATGCCCAAACATAACTTAACATAATTTTGAATTTATCTTTTTAGCAATGCAGTGGCTTAATTGAAAAATTCTCAACTTTAGAATTTTTGTCATAAAATGTTGACCTTTTAATCTCACAATTTGAGTGTTTTTAGCCAAAAATAAAATTTACAAAGTCAAAATTGTGACTTCGGTATCAAACTTTTGTCTTTTCGTTCTAAACAACTGACTTCATAAGTTATCATAATGAATTGACATTTTTATCTCAACATTTTCACCTCTATATCTCAGAAAGTGAGTTAGGATTTTGCCATACAGCACCCATGTTTTAAATGATATAACAAAATACAGCATGAACCATCCCAATTACCTCATATTTCACTTGGCTTGTAAATTTTTCCTAGAATTGGTTCAAATGTCATATTTTGAGATAAATCACACCCCTACAGTTGAAGGAGATATTTTAAGAGCTAGTTTGGTTTAATTGAGACTAGGAAATCAGTGGTCAGTGATCCTTCAGGATATCAGATCCTGATGTATTACCAGTGTAAATTATGCAAATTAGATCCAGATCAAAGCCCCTAATAGAGCGACCAGGATAAACGGCAGATCATTCCGGCGCTTGAGATCAGATTTTGAAGTGTAAACAATGTTGAGTGGTGAGCATACAACAAATTATTAGCCAAAGATTCAAGAACATACAATAGCTATTTTTTTGACATGATAGTTGATAAATTCCTGTTTCTTGATCTCTTGAGGGATCTCAGTATGTCAAAAGATCCAATGTTAATACCCTATGGTTCACGCGGGGAGGGGGGTGGGGAGGAGTCTGCTCCTTTGTCAGAGATCTGATCTTAAGAGTGGGGATCAATCGTTAACATGGCCTTAAAGATCTGCTGCATGGGCCCAAAAGTTGGCACAATAATAGACAGTGCTCTGACGTGCTCAGTATCAACCATCATTGAACACCAGGTATTGCTTTTCAGTCTAAATATATTAAGACACACGTTGTTGAAATTGTTTACACAAATACTTAGTGGGGCTAACCCCAGCAGTTCAATTTCATGGTGTTGGAAACTATTCTAGTTCATATCATATTATATTGGGAGTTGTGACCAATATAGCAGATAGCTGAGATCCTTTAGAGACATGTTTGGTCTTCTGTGCAAGAGAATTTCATAGCTCAGGTTATTAAATTCTGCATTAGTCTATATTGTTGTTATTAACACAGACATAAAATTTGAGCTGACTGGTTATTGCAGGTTTAATGGCAGATTTGGGGTGAGAGAAAAGGGCCTTTAAATAATCACTCATTTAATAAGGCAAATATGTAATGCACTTGTTATATTTTGTATCCCTACATCTACCATCACAGACGGACTCCACCTACGGTCACTAAAAGAAAATATGCAATTGGTATTGGTGAAAGCCTTAAAGATCCACATAGACCAACAGTTTATGTAAGTAATTTATTTCAATAAACTGGTTTGAATCTTATTGCAGATAATAAAGCTCTCAGCCAAAATTTGATATTTGTTGACCCTCAGGCCTTGAGCCTCTGCAAGGAAGGGGCAATGGCGGCACTCACCTCCCCTGGAAAATCAAACAGTAAAACATTAGTTGTGATATGAAATTATGCTTGCACAAAAACATGTTTATATGATAACTATCCTGGAACATGTATGATTTGATATTGGAAATGGCCACAGAAACCATATCATTTCAAATTTTATAATTTCTGTTGGAGAACCCGAGGAACCCCCCCCCCCCCCCCACCCGACGGTTTTGTGGCTATGGCACTTGCTGTGATAGGGACGTTGTTGTAAATTTTGAAACCATGCTTCGAAACAGTTGTTCTGCAGTATCTTAGTTCAACATTAATTGCAGAGATATTAGCATGGGTAGGAGGAGAAATGGTTTGTCTAATGCGCAGAGCCAGTCAAAATTTAAATTCTAGGTACTGTGATCTTCCCAAGGCAAGAGGAGAACTTTTTTTCTCACTTTAAATGTTGGGACAACACATTACTTGGCAATGGACATTGCCATAGAAAACATTTCATCCCCCCTCCCCCAACTTCACAGTAGGCAGAAACTTTGGTAATGTGTTTGCCCCCCTGCAATTCTTCCTCTTCATGCAGTGGCGGAGCGTTCATACAGTCAAGGGGGGGGGGGGGAGATGCACCCCCTGACGGACTCAAATGGACTGCTGGCGCCCTTTTTCAGATTTTTACCACTTTTTATTTATTCGCGATTAATGAATTTTTTATTGCGCTCTCATCTATTGTACCTATTGACATTTGACACATTTTGTTGGTGTAATTTTCTGACAAATGCTCTAACAGCTGTTTATTCTTCGTTTATCTGCAAATTAGCAAGGCCCGAAAAGGGTCATTTCCAGGAACTAGGGAATATGTTTACTCAAAAATTTCTGTACGCTCCGCGCCAACCTGTGGTGGCGCTCCGCTTAGAATGTGTCGAAATTGCCCCTACAGACCATTCTTTCCCCCCCCCCCTCTGACCGATACCCCTAGCTCCGCCACTCTCTTCATGCCCTTGAATTTAGCAGAAAAAGAGGTTAAAGGTCACATGCGTAGTGTTGCTAGTTCAAACTAAAATTACTGCCACATACTCTTGTGGTATTTCATAATTTGTGAGAGTATTCTTGATGGTAAAGATGTCTTGAAAGATACTTATGAAAACTCTTAGCGATTTTCAACCTTCAGCTTAACTTGGGAAACGACATTTGAAGTCTCTGACTGGATAGTGCTACATAATGTGGACCATATAGTACTAGGTACATTTCACTATTATTTTCAGGAAGCTTTTTTGGATGAAAGAACCAATACAGGATTCCTTGCAGCGAGGATAAAAAGCATTGCATTCTTGCTCCTGTATAACAATAAAATGCTAAAGAAAATTCATTGTGATCAGTTCTTGACATGTAAAGTAAATCCTGGAAATTTCTTGCTTGCAGATTGAACAAGACTTCAGGTTATTGTTTCCAGAGGAATAACCAAAAGCTACTGGAACAGTGGCTTTTCCTTTAAGCAGAAAGTTATTGCTCTTACAAGATAAAGCACTGCTATAGAAGCCACTGCTGAGCTGTTGGCAACAGTGGACCGTGGACCATGTGAGGATTTGAAGTTGAGAAGTAAGTAAACAAAGATGCTTCACTTTGTCCTCTCTCACCATCCCCGACATCACCAGTTGACACATGCAGAGCTGGTGGAATTGACTTTGTTGCATTATACACTCATTACTCAGAGGATGGTGATCAGATGCCATTGTTTATTAATTGATACTCATGCATTACTTGCTAATGTGGTGAAGGCCACTTGAAATCTGTCAAGTGGAGTGAAAGCCCATAGTCTGTTCAATTGGAATCATGTGACTTGTTTTAAATGCATGCGGAAATCTCCATTATCATCTGTAATATTAAAGCTCACAAATAATATTCCCTCATTAAAATTAAGATAATTCTAAGCTTCAGCTCAGTTCTCATGTAGAATACAAATGGGGGGGGGGGGGGTTAATTACAGCTAAAGTATGGAATAAGCATGCCACAGGGAGCTGCATGAAAACTATCCAACAGCTAAAATATTTACAGCTTTCCAATGGCTTAGTAAAAGTTTTATTAGAAAGCAAATTATCAATACTTGAATTAGTACCTCAGGTTATTAGGTTATGCATAAAAGTCTTAATCTTCCTCCCCATGTATATATTTCTACCTTTGCAGCTTGTGGTTGATAAATTCCAAACAACAAAAAGATGATTTAACTGAACACTTAGTGCCATGTCTCTTTCAGGCGCGGCGGAACGGAAAAATTATTGGGGGGGGGGGGGGCTAATGTGTGGAGACTATCTAAGCGGAGCGCCACCATCGGTTGGCGCGGAGCAGCAATTACTAAAATTATTACACCTATATAGTATACGTGTGCATCGGACAGATCGACAAGTATGCATTGAAAAATGGGCAGATGCACGTTTCGGAGCCTTGGTAAATATTGGGGGGGGGGGGCTTATCATGCATTTGCCCCCTCAACTTTTTCATTGGGCGCTGAGCCCCCCAAGCCCCCCGGTTCCGCCGCCACTGGTCTCTTTAATTAATTACCTTTTCATTTTACTTTCTTAGGCTGGGACAAAGAGACCGCTACCATACTGCTGGTGCTCTGTCTGTTACCACCTGCAAACCATGGACGTACAAGCTGGAGTGTCAAAATTTGAAAAGGTTTGATAATGGTTGTGTTAAATGTATTTTGCTGGGAGGATTTAGGTGAACATACAGGAAATATAAGTGACTTGTTGATACTTGAAAACTTTCATTGTGAAGGGTTGCCCTATTTCAATATCATGGAATAGTGGGGAATCCCCAATTTCTGTTTTGTGTACGGCAGTACGGATTACGGGTTTTATCCACGTGCGAACATGTTAATCTAATATCTTACGTAGAGTATGAATGAAGGATGGTGTGGGGTGCTTTATTCCAATGTTTGTGCTTTTCTTTTTGAAAGTGTATGTTAAAAACAAAGGCCCTAATATAGCGTGTTATTTTGGATGATTTTTTTTTATAATTGTACGTGTAAGAGTATGTACATGACCTAGGCTATGCCATTGAATGTATGACATTGACAGTCTCGTAACTAGTGCTTTGAACCGTAGATGAAATGTTGAGGAAAAACCAGGTAGTAGTTACAATACCTGGATTTTATGTTGCAACACTACCGGTTGTGGAAAATTTGCACTACAGCACAATGCTAGCCCATGTTAGGAATGATGTTTGGTTTTAACATAAATTATTTGGCAAGTATTACAAGCCTTTTCATTGTTATAGTCTACTGCAGTGGATATATCTTGAATAAGCTATAAAAATGTCTTTTGGGTTTTTACATGAATATTTGGCACTATTACAAGATTTTTGCTTTAAGTTGTTCAGTCTACTGCAGTGGGTATATCTTGAATAAGTTACAAAAGATTGATCTGTCCATGTTAAATATGTTTTGGCTTTAATGTACAATATCTGTCAAGTATTTCTCATGGATAAATTTGTGAAGTCTACTGAAGTGGATATTTGTTGAGGAAGCTGGAAAAGATCATAAATAGTGCTGAGCACTGCTTTGCTGGAAGGGTTACCTTAAAGGGATAAATTTCTTTCGACTGATATGAACCATGGTGAAATAATTTGTTTTCAATCCTTAGTGATTTTTCAAATTATTGATAGCGTGTATCATGAACTTTAAGCAAATAGGGGTGATGTCATAGTTGTATACTGACAGCTAAATGTTGTTTTTCACTTGCCCTTGGATTGGATTTGAAACTTTGATTAAGGGTATGTGAAGTAACGAATACCTGTAATGACTATAACGTAAAGATATGTTATTGGATGTTCATCTTAAAGAAACACATCTATCAATGTGCATCTATATGACAAGTTTACTTTTGGTATAAAATACAAATGCAATTTCACCAGGGTTCATAGAATGTTCACTTTCATCAGCCAAACATGAACTTTTGTCTCGACTATCCTTCTAAAATACGTATTGTAGGAATTACAAATAGAAACCATGCAAAATAAGCGAAAACAAGAGTAAATATTCATGATGATGTAACTTCTGTTTTGTTTATTTCTTATCACAGATGATTCAACTTTGATGATACAAGTTACACAAGGTTAACAAATGCATGGTAAACAGTATGTAAATGGTTGTATGAAAAGAAAGAAATTTAGTATCATAAACAAATAAGGTTATTATATAATACTGTACAAACTTAATATATTACAGCTAGTAATATTGTTATCATTATACTTATTAAAACCAGCACCATATATTTTCTTTGTCAAAAACCAAAATATATATTATTTACATTGTTAGATATTGTTGCACAGTGTAGCCACACTTACGTAGTTGAAAGGACTGAAAGAGAACTAAAAAATAAATCATCACTTTTCATGAAAACCTTAGCAAATTCAAAAAAGTACTGATTTAACAAAACTGTTGAAAACAATGCTCGCTGTTGGATCGTCATAACCTGTCAACTTGTGTGGCAAGATCGTTAGTGATGGTACATAGTGATCCAATTAGTGTTATCATCGTTAGTCGACATGTTAAGCGACTATATCGCACACTCAAAATCAGCTATTATGTGTAGGGCTGTCGTTCCTATATGGTGGTTCACACTTTACTAATATTACATTTACAGTGTTTCATTCTTTGGCATTTTACTTTCTAGCTGCCTGAACATTTTTTGTCTGAAAAAATTCCCTAATGAAATCGACGGGTGGTCAAACTAGCAAACAGCCTTGAGGTTTATTTTAGTAATTCTTGTATATATTGTTTATACTAATTATATATCATAAAAGTTAATTAAGTACAGGATATCTTGTGTCGTCTTCTTTGTCGTCATAACTTGGTTCCCAGCACCGTCCCGTTGACCTGCAGAGAAAAATAAAGTAAAATAATAGGTTGGAAGAAGGAATGGACTGAATGAAAGATTTGCAGTGTTAATTTGCAAACAACAAATTAACTACTACAACTCTGACATTTTGCTTAGCGATTTGTTAGCGCTATGGTGGTAGGCATCGACAGCGTGGGGGTGGTAGTCAGAGACACAGTGGGGGTGGTAGACAGAGACACAGTGGGGTTGGTAGACAGAGACAGAGTGTGGTAGGCAGAGACAGAGTGGGGGTGGTAGGCAGACACAGTGGGGGGTGCAAAGCAGAGACGGAGTTGGAGTAGTAGGCATCGACAGTGGGGGTGTTAGGCATCGACACAGTGGGGATGGTAGGCATCCCAGTGGGGGTGATAGGCAGAGACAGTTGGGGTAGTAGGCAGAGACAGAGTGGGGGTGGTAGGCAGAGACAGAGTGGGGGTGGTAGGCACAGAGTGGGCTGGTAGGAAGAAACAGAGTGGGGGTAGTAGGCAGAGACAGAGTTTGGGTGGTAGGAATCAACACTGGGGGGATGGTAGACAGAGACATGGCATCGACACAGTGGGGGTGGTAGGCATCGACAGAGTGGGGGTGGTAGGCAAAGACAACACAGAGGGGGGTGGTAGTCAGAGACACAGTGGGGTGGTAGGCATCGACACGGTGGGGGTGGTAGGCATCAACACAGTGGGGGTGGTAGGCAGAGACAGAGTGGGGGTGGTAGGCAGAGACAGAGTGGGGGTGGTAGGCATCAACACAGTGGGGATGGTAGGCATAACACAGTAGGGGTTGTAGGCATTGACACAGTGGGGGTGGTAGGCATTGACACAGTTGGGGTGGTAGGCAGAGACAGAGTGGGGGTGGTAGGCATCGACACAGAGGGGGGTGGTAGGCAGAGACAGAGTGGGGGTGGTAGGCATCAACACAGTGGGGGTGGTAGGCATTGACACAGTTGGGGTGGTAGGCAGAGACAGAGTGGGGGTGGTAGGCATCGACACAGAGGGGGGTGGTAGGCAGAGACAGAGTGGGGGTGGTAGGCATCGACACAGTGGGGAAGGTAGGTAGATACACAGTAGGGGTACCACGTTGGTAGATACACAGATTGATAGGTACGCAGATAGATAGATTAGATAGACAGACGGACAAACTGATTCCTTACCATTACATTGGCTAATTCTTCAGGGATCCTGAGCAGGCAGCTAGTATGTTCAACATAGAGTGTGTCTTCACCTTTGACCTTTCCTGTGACTAGCACAGCCTCTCCAGCCTTCAGTAAAGGCTCTTTTACTGTAACAGAAGTGAAACAGAAAGCTGTAATCACCACAGCTCAGAACTGACTGTCAGACAGTTCAAGGAATGATTAACAGTTGAGCACTATATAACATATATATCTAATATAACTTGGCCAATGGTCTGGATACCATTCTAGCCTCCAATTGTATCCTGCACAAAAGGATCTAAATTTAAACAAAACAAAGTTTAACGAAATCCTCACATCTTGCCATTATATAAATTCTATCATTTTCAATTTTACAATCTTTTTAAATTCAAAAGAAGCTCTTGACACTTTCGTTCTGGTATAATTAGCAATTGTTACGTTACATCTGACCATGCTATTGTGGAATAAACAATTTTAGCCTCGAGAGAAAGTTTGAAACATTTTCTGCTTCTGGATAGAAGACTCACTTGGGTAATCACACTGCATAATCCTGGTCTGAGGGTATTCCCCAATTGATGTGACTTCTAGATCTTGGCATGGATGGTTCCGCGGGAGAGGGGGAGGGAGTCCTTCAAGTGGCCGTGGTGGGGGTACAGCCTGAGGAGTGAAGAGAGGTAGTCATATATTGGTTGACTGACAAACATAAAGCTAGTTACATTTGCAACTTAATTTCTGAGAACATGTTAGTTTATATCATATCAATCACACCCTTGTCTGTCTTTTGTTAATACAACCCATAAATACTACCCGAGACTCTACCATACAATCAGGGCTGTGGTACCTGGCTCAGACAAATTTGACTATAATACTTGTCTATAACTTCAAACCCAACAAATAGTTGGTCAATGGTGACACTTTGTACCATGGCACAAACATTGAACCGAAGGTAACAAAACAGTTTTTTTACAAAGCTTTTCCGATGATGACATCAAATGAATAATTAGGGTTACTATTTATTTTCAAATGAGGTACCCCTCTCAACTGTGCTGGCTGACTTTAAGTTTGCAAGAAATTTTCAGCCACATGGATATTAAATACTATCATGTACATAAGATACATGTATACTAAAATGTGTAACCAAAATATCAAAGATATTTCACATGTTCATCTTTGTAACAATATACATCTAATGCAATCACAATATAATAACAGTACTAGGTACCCAAGCTATGAGCCTGGGCAAGACAACCAAACAACTTGATCCACTCTCAACCCAAATCTCCTAACATTATGATTACGGCAATGTCACATAATACAAAAACCTATACAAGATTGTATGTACAAAACGGTATACAAATATGAGTCCCTTTGTAAAGGGAATAAGATGTGACACGAGGCCAAGAAGCATAACTTACTAGGTACCAGGAGTTAACAGATGTTACCTGTAGTACTATATTATTATGATGACTTACTGGTTGTATTGTTGTCATCTCGGCTGTGATGATGACCGGTGAAGCCTCCATGTATTCCGGATCTTCAGGTCCATCCTCCATCTCATCCTCTTCCTCCATGGGAGCCGGGGTCAGTGGGATGCTGCAATCAGAACAAACCAATTAATACCCATGTACACGTACAAAGGTTTTACAAAGTAGCAATCAAACCAATTAATACCCATGTACACATTCAAAGGTTTTACAAAGTAGCAATCAAACCAAACCAAGTAATACCCATGTACACATTCAAAGGTTTTACAAAGTAGCAATCAAACCAAAACAAACCAATTAATACCCATGTACACATTCAAAGGTTTTACAAAGTAGCAATCAAACCAATTAATACCCATGTACATATTCAAAGGTTTTACAAAGTAGCAATCAAACCAAACCAATTAATACCCATGTACACATTCAAAGGTTTTACAAAGTAGCAATCAAACCAAACCAAATAATACCCATGTACCCATTGTTAGCTATGATATAGAACCTACCATTCATAGACAGGTGGTTAGCTATGATATAGAACCTACCATTCCTACACAGGTAGTTATCTATGGTATAGAACCTAGCATTCATACACAGGTGGTTAGCTATGATATAGAACCTACCATTCATACACAGGTTGTTATCTATGATATAGAACCTACCTTTCATACACAGGACCTCGTTTCTAATTAAATTGGTTAGCTATGGTATAGAACCTACCATTCATACACAGGTGGTTAGCTATGATATACAACCTACCATTCATACACAGGTTGTTAGCTATGATATAGAACCTACCATTCATACACAGCTATGATATAGAACCTACCTTTCATACACAGGTTGATATAGAACCTACCATTCATACACAGGTGGTTAGACTTTGATATAGAACTTACTATTCATGCACAGGTTGTTAGCTATGATATACAACCTACCATTCATACACAGGTTGTTAGCTATGATATAGAACCTACCTTTCATACACAGGATCTCGTTTCTAATTAAATCGGTTAGCTATGGTATAGAACCTACCATTCATACACAGGTGGTTAGCTATGATATACAACCTACCATTCATACACAGGTTGTTAGCTATGATATAGAACCTACCATTCATACACAGCTATGATATAGAACCTACCTTTCATACACAGGTTGATATAGAACCTACCATTCACACACAGGTGGTTAGACTTTGATATAGAACCTACCATTCATGCACAGGTTGTTAGCTATGATATACAACCTACCATTCATACACAGGTTGTTAGCTATGATATAGAACCTACCTTTCATACACAGGATCTCGTTTCTAATTAAATTGGTTAGCTATGGTATAGAACCTACCATTCATACACAGGTGGTTAGCTATGATATACAACCTACCATTCATACACAGGTTGTTAGCTATGATATAGAACCTACCATTCATACACAGCTATGATATAGAACCTACCTTTCATACACAGGTTGATATAGAACCTACCATTCATACACGGGTGGTTAGACTTTGATATAGAACCTACCATTCATGCACAGGTTGTTAGCTATGGTATAGAACCTACCATTCATACACACAAAGGTAGCTATTATATAGAACCTACCATTAACACACAGGTTGTTATCTATGGTTTACAACCTACCATTCATAAACAGGCTCTCGTATCTGGACATGTTTCTTGGCTTTCTTCTTCTTTGCTACTGGTGGTCGTTGAGCCTTCCACCACTGCATACAGATCCATCGTCTGACATTTGATTGGATGACGACTGCAGCTCGATTGCGACGGTGGGATAGGAAGTGGTTGAGGAACCTCAGGGTCTCATCGCTACCCAGAGAGAAATCGCAAGATAATGTTAAAAGAATAATGTCAACATTACTACAAGAATAGCAGAAAGCTTTTGATGAATAATGCAAATCAATGTTAACAAGGAACATTCTCTCCTTAGGGAGAAAACCCTGTATTACTCCTATCATCATCCTATGTCTTAACTTAAACATCAACGTTAACCATCAACAGATAAGCACTCGTTCTATTGCTTCTACAGAGTGAAAAGGTATTTAGTTTAGAGTACCACCAGATAACCAAAGATTGCAGAATCATCATCGCACAATTGTTATTATTATGTTAAGCGCTACGAGAATTATTTCATAGTTTGTTTGGTGCTATATAAAAATTATGTATTATTATTATTATGATTATTATAAGATCAGCTGTTATGATGGGCAATGTGTTTAAGGTGTACTGAGGCATACCTGAGGAAGACTTGAGATGAGCCAAAGCTCCATCTGGTGGTGATGAAGGGCATCTTACTCTCGTTCATCTTATGAAGGAGCCCCTCCAAGATTTCCTGTCAGAGTAAGAAATGAAAATAAATTACAGGTACATGACACATTTATAGTGCAATTAGTGATCACATTAGATGACAGGAGTCCTTCTTTATAGCACAAATAAACAGTTTCATGCGAATATACACAGCTGTTGCACTCTCGTTGATAATGTGGTCTTTAGATTTACGGAGATACTGTGAATATAGATAGATATAGTGTTTTACAGGATTTTCTTTAAAGGCAACCAGTTTATATCCGGTCAGGTGCTAGTAGGACCAAAAACCCATGCTATGATCTCTTTCAAGGTTATTTTTCATCCATTCTGATTTGGTTCTGCCTGTTATCCTCCCTTAACCTATTCTCCTTCATATTCAAGAATATGTTGACCATCAATGCATGGTAAAAGACAGACTATGAGTATTGTGTAAACATCAGAGAAGAGGAGGATTAATTGGTCACACCTTTGTCTTTGCTACCTGCTCATAAATAAAGTTAATGAGAGTTAAAACATGAGACAAATATTACAGAGCACACAGAATGATAACATTTACCAACACCATCACAGTCTTTGTGAATACCATAGCCGTATAATTATTATCTTTAACTATGATAGTACTGTTTTAGATACCAAGTTACTTAGAACTATACAACGATTCCTCTACCAGGGTACTTGTCCATTACTATATAAATAGGTTAAGTACAGATCACTCACTGTGCAGTATTCTTTCTTCTGGCCTGATGGGGGAAGGCTCTCGGCCAAACATTTAAACTGTCTGATAAAGGCATCAAGCGACATGTGGTGAGGAAAACCTGTGAAATTGAACCCAAAAAGAGAAAATTAAGAAACAATAAATAAACCCCAAATCAAAGAAATAACTACGAGCCGAAAATTGTTGCCAAAAGGTTGCAGAGGCTACAACTATAAATAGCCGAAGCAATTTTCTAAGACTAATAGATATGTCTATGTATAGTTAGGGCTATAAGTGGCAGAGGATTTAGTTTTTAAAGGATTGGTTAAAATGACACAAGAGGTGAGGTACTTACCAGCAGCCATGAGGTGTACTGTGGGTACAACCTGCAAAGCTTGGACCTGCCTCTGGACAACTTCCATCTCAAACTGATTGGCTGATTGCTTGTCATTTGTCTGCATATTAAAAAAAACATGACAGGATCAAACACTACTTAAAAGGTGTCATTATAGGTCACCCCTGCACAGAGAATCTTGTATTTCTCGAGTCAGTTGTTTACCGTTGATAATTTAACCTTTATCAGCATTAAAAGGCATAACATTTCAGCATGCTTTGATTGAACCCCTCCACCCCCCCCCCCCCACTTAAAAAAACTGTTTTCAAAAGTACTTTGTTGGAGGTTCTGACCCTACCAATTGTCAGCGATTCACTACTATTCAATAAGACAATACTCATGCAGTTAAAATTCTCCTTTAAGTTGACGATTATTTGACTTTCAAGAATAATTTTTAGCTATATCATGCTAACCACCTGTGTATATTTAAAATTGGGGATGAAGCTGTTTTAATTCACAGATGAAACTCAACCAAGGCCTAAGATATGGCTAGGAGGTATCCCAGGGTAGACCCACTAACCCCCCCCCCATCTCCTCCCACACCATCCCTCATGCCTCCTCCCCTTCATTAGACATAAGACTGATCTAAAGTTCTCTTCATATACCCAAACACACTCGAAATCGTCAGTCTAGTTTCACAGGCTGACGAATATCACAGCTTACGCCCTCAGCTCTGCTGCTTATAAAACCAATGGAAGCAGTTTCGAGTGGTTTCACATACACTTTTGAAGACACCTACTTCAGTCGTCATGGTGACTTACCTTGACACACAAAATGAAATGCTTGTCAGCTTCCTGGATGGTTTCAAGAACACCTTCAACTCTTTGTCGAAAGTCACTTCCAAACGAGGAAACATTCTCTGATACAGATCTGAGACAAACGAAAGTGAAAAGAGAAATTCTGTAAAACAATGGAACTAAATTAGGATGTTACAGATTGACTTTGTGTCTCATAGTGACAAATATCTTGTAAGTCACAAATCTGTAAGTGAAACACAGTAAGATGGTAATAACAACTGTTAAATTTGTACAGTTTTTCTTGCAAAAGTGTAATACACAGTTTGAACAGTGCAAACATTCTTGTTCAATTTACATCCAAGCTCCATGCATCCTTTCTTGTATTTTGTTAAGTTAAAAACAAAGCACTTAAAGGCTACTATACAGCTAGATATTGTGAAAACTAACTTACCAATCAAACAATGTTAAAAAAAAACATAAAAAGATTGCACAATTTTGGGAAACTTACTCAGAGTTTTCAGATGGAGGTGGAGGACAAATCCGAAAGAGAAGTCCCGGTGATCTGGTTCCTAAAAATGAAACAACATGAAAATATCTAATAACAGCTTGTCAGACCACTATGACACAATAACAGCTTGTAAGATCACTATCACAATAACAGCTTGTTGGACCACTATGACACAATAACAGCTTGTTGGACCAGTATCACACAATAACAGCTTGTTGGACCACTATGACACAATAACAGCTTGTTGGACCAGTATCACACAATAACAGCTTGTTAGATCACTATCACACAATACCATTTTGTTAGACCACTATCACAGTCACATCAATGAGAGTGCTGTGGAAGTCAAGCATCTGGAAAGACACCGGTTCAAGCCGGAGCAAACCAAGTAAGACAGCATAACAGAGTTTTACAGTTAATAAATTGAAAAAAAAGAACATCCAACATTTGCTAAACTAGTTGAAGTAATTACCACCTGACCAGAAATATGAGCCATTCCACAATACTAGCTTTAGTCTTCATGGCCGATTGCAAATCAGGTATCATTACGATTCAGATCCTGATTAGCAATATTGTTATAACTGCTGATTTAAGGAATAACCAACACAAAAAATCATTTATGGTCTTTGTGATAATGATGGTAATGGTTTCAGGGTCAAAACTGTTCACATTTTACCTTGAAAATGTGATTAGAAACAACATGAAAGGTTTCAGAATAAATTGACACTAAGACATCAAACATTTTCAAAAATGACCGCGCCCAAAACAAGACTTTTAAACTAGGATATCTCCCCAAATTGGAACAATATTTTTCTCAGCTGCTTCTGGGAGTTGTTCTTCACAAAGACCTTGATAATATAAGCTTAAGAAAACAGTTGGGTTCGTGTCATGAGTTTGTGAACGATAGCTACACGTTTTTGACACCTTCCACTTTTTGCCTATCCTTCGTAGAGAAGTACAAACCATACTATTAATTAATAAACATATTATAATTAATAGCCTGACATTGATAGCTTCAATTTATATGATATCAAACTTCGGTCAATATAATGAAAGTCATAAGGAAGAATTGCATACTAAGGCAATGTGTAACCAATCTTTCTATTAAAATTTCACAGGTACGAAGATATCAAACTTACTTTTCAAAAGTCTTAATTCTGGAATGAAGAGGTGGGTCGCGAAACCAAAGTTACAGGCCTTCCTGGAGAAGAGCCCGACAATCTCATCCCCGATGACATCTCGATTAGTCCAGATGAAATCTGAAGCTTGATACTCCACTGGGCCGTTAGCATGGCTGATAATGAAAGACTCGGAATTAACAGATTTTAAGCTGAAAGATAGAAATGCAAAGTGACACAGTTTAAGGGAAATCCTCACAGCTGTTTATAGGAGACCAAATATTAATCTTTGTAGCATAACTTGGGGCAATATTGGTAACTATTACATGACCAGAAGAATATGAAAGCCCCCTGTCAGAGAAATGGTTGATCAAAGGACAACCATTGAGCAGACTTGTAGCACAAGTACAACTGCAGGGGCAAGTACAACATTTGGGGGTTGTGGGTACAACAGCAGGGGTGGGTACAACAGCAGGGGGGCGAGTACAACAGCAGGGGGTGGGTACAAGAGCAGGGGGTGGTGGGTGCAACAGCAGGGGGTGGGTACAAGAGCAGGGGGTGGTGGGTGCAACAGCAGGGGGTGGTGGGTACAAATGCAGGGGGAAGTACAACAGTAGGGAGCAAGTACAAGCAAAAGTCTCGGAGTATGAATTACTTAATCTTGTGCTAGAGTCCCTAATAGATTTCTAAAACGCACGGAGTACATGTACAAGAACAAATCCATGAGGATCAGTGCAAGGCAACTATGCTAGAATCATTAGTACAAGTACAAACTCACCACCTGTCAGCCAATCAGAATGCCCTAGAGTATAACTTACCTATCTGACTGTGTACTCGACGTCAAGGTCTGCAGAAAGCTCTTTGAATCAGAGAGGCGCTGAAGACAAGCTTGGTCAAGAAGGCCCAATAGACCAGTGTCCTAAAAGAGAGAAGAATGTAGCTTATGAATATTTAAATGACATAGTTAATAATACATGTAGATAGTGGGATGTTCATGGCTCAACGGATTGCCTATATGGAAATTCATGCTACGGTGTTCAGTTGGGATATTATGTGTCACTGTGTGTTGTTTGTTGCAATGGGATATCCATGACTATGTGGATTCACTTTATGTACAATGTTCACAGTTGGGAGATGTTATGGAATTGCTGTGTGTTCCGTGTCAGTCACAAGAGTGGGATTTCAGTCACTTTGTGGATTGACTTTATTGTGCAAACTCATTCTGAATGGTTCTTCAATAACAAGTCTCAGCCTGAAAGTCTTCTTTACCTGTTCATACACCATGGAGTGATAATTGATCAAAACAACAATGTAAACTAAGTTCCCAAAGTAACCCTTTAGAAATAAACCTGTTAACTGTTGACAGGGTTCCCTGCTAAGCTTTAAACGACGATCATTTATACAAAGGCATTAACTGTATAAAAGATTACTGAGGCGTCCATTCAGGAAAAGCAAAATGGTTCACGGCTGAGTGGAAAAGTTAAAACTGAAATAATACAGTACAAACAGAGATTTATGATTAAAAGAAACACCGGGTGGATAGGTCGTGGGAATTTTTAACTTTGAGGTTGAAAAGAGTGAAGAATTTTTTTCTATTTATTTTTAACATCCACATGACAACAAAACAGAGTATTATTACTAACCCTGTTTGTATTGACAACAACTCAAGTCATGCTTAACAAAAGGAGGCATTTCCAATGCGCCTATATCTTTAAAAGCTATAGTCAAAACTAAACTACAAGCCAAACCTAATGTCCAATTTTTTTTTGTTGTACCTGTTTTACAACACAAGATAAATTTTTCAAAAATAAGACTAGATGCTAACGATATTATCTTGTATATTTGTTTTTTCACATTTCTGGGGTATTTTTTATTAATATTTTATTAATTTAATAATTATTTTTATTAATTATTTTTTAATTATTCATTTATTCATTTTTATTCATTTTTATTCATTTTTGTTGACATACCTGATGGTAGAGGAGATCCACCAGTACTGAGTTGTCTTCATACGTTACATTCACGTCACACTGAATCTGGTCGTCCCTGCAAGCTTTCAGACTGGACTCCAGCACGTTGGCGTTGTAGAACTGATGCAACCGTTCCGCTGAGATGTTTGATAACAGCTGGACTAGTCTATTATTCTGTTCAAGAAGATGAAAAATGATCGCGATAAATGACTTCTTTTTGCAAAAGCAATTCTTAACTTTGTTCATAATTTTTTTTTAATTCAAATAATTGAAAATTTTTAATTCTCTATTCCATCAAAGCTATTTATGGACTTATGAACTGATTCACTTAGTAATATGATCAAGCAGAAAGATGTCAAATTCACGACAGGCACTTAAAAAAAATCTATTGCCAGGGAGGATGTAAGAGGATTTTGCTTAGTACTGATCTGTGAACCCTATACTTAGTTTCAAGATCACAGATTCATCAACATTTTGCAATCATTTCCTTTATTAACTGTGTTCATATTTAATAATAATATAGGCTTTATGGTGCAGACGTAGCCACTCTGCAGAGCACTCAATGATAAGCCTCAGCCATATGAATAATGTTCCTAGAGTTTCTTTCTTCAAGTACAAATACTTGAGGCCCAACCTGACTTCCAAGAAGTACTATATTTCAATAACATGGTCTGACAGCAACACCTTATTTTCCCAGTAGTTTTATACAACACACCATTCAGCCTACTAGAGCCTACTAGAGCCTATTGACTTACTGTAGAGGACTGGAAACCAGGCATGTCTAGTATCTGTATGGTCTGTGTGACCTGAGCTGTAAGGGTGGCTGTACTGGTAGAATGAGATGTATACGAGCTGACAGAGGGAGTTGGTGAACCGATCGGAAGAAGAGATGAACAGGAGGCTACCGTACAGGAAGAGGATAATAATATATCAGGAATGATACATTGAAAGGAAAAGGGCACTTGTATTAAGAAGATTACTGGCCACAAAAGCAAACAAGTTTTTTAATGTTTACTGCACAAATTCACTCTCAACCCCAGTCATGGTTACACTTGGGACTGTGATACCGCACACGATCCCATCCAAAAGGCCAAGCAGCAAGGGCACTTATATAAGAAAAGTCACTGAAGATAGACTGTGCCTGAAAAACATAACTTGTTCCGCTATCAAGCCCAGTGCCCTTACATTGAGACTGTCACCATGTAATCATGTCAATAAGAACCTACCCACAATGCAATATTACAGAGAACAGTTAGCATGTTTTATTAAAGTATTGGACAATTTACAACTGTCTGTAATGCTGCAGGCTAGCCGTAGAGTAGACCAGGGAGAAAAAAACACAAAATGCTGAAGACGCAATACAACTGTGTCACCTCAAACATTGACTACTTTTTTAATATGATACTTTAGTACTAAATTTACACAAGAACCATGATAAGTTCTGCTTAAAATTACTCAATAATTGACTAATCTATCAGCTTTTAGAGAACAGTTTTTGCTTTCAGGCTTTAACTGTGACTGGTGTTAATATTGACAGTCAACGGGGCAGGGACAAGACTCAACAAATTCAACTAGCTGGTCTTAACCTCCCTTTTTTCTCAAATTTTCTATATTTGGAGTGTCCAACGTCACTCGTTGATTGGTTTTACAATATGAGATCATACTAGCAGTGAGGAATCTTTAAACAAGGTGCATCTCCCTAAAACGTAAAGACGGCATGCAGCATCACTTACTACAGTTGGCGATACCACACTCCTCCCCCGGAGCCGACAAGATTGCATATTGGTGTTCGAAACGACAAACTGAGTTGATCCTCTTCACGATTGCGAGGACTGTCCTGCAATACAAGGCCTTGGCAAGACTAGCAGCATTTAAATTGGCCTGAAAATAAAGGAATGCAGATAACCATCTATAGATTTAGAGGTGGCAAAGAGTGAAGTAAGAAATTAAGTATAATGTAGTATTAAACAAACAAAAATCCCTCTGCCCCTCTCTCTTAATCATTTTGGGGACAAACGGGGAGAAAAAAAGAAAGAAACAGGAAATGAATCTTCACAAGAAGAATAACTTATGCAAACAGATGAAGTTAATTTCAATAAATATACAAGGTCACTCAAAAATGAAGAATAATCTATGGTTTGATCTCTTCTTATCAAATAAAACATGGGAAACTTAAAAAAAAAACATTATTAGAGAGCAAAAGGGGAAAGTTTTATGTAACTGTCAACAATAACCGTATCCACCATTATGTTTTCATCACACTGTAGTCACTCTTTTGTTATTTGGGATAAATTGGAGATAACCGAAATGTTTCCACATAAAAAAACAGACAGAACATAAAGACACAGAACATAAAGACATAACATACAGACATAGAACATAAAGACATAGAACATAAAGACACAACATACAGACAGAACATAAAGACACAGAACATAAAGACATAACATACAGACATAGAACATAAAGACATAGAACATAAAGACACAACATACAGACAGAACATAAAGACACAGAACATAAAGACATAACATACAGACATAGAACATAAAGACATAGAACATAAAGACACAACATACAGACAGAACATAAAGACACAGAACATAAAGACATAACATACAGACATAGAACATAAAGACATAGAACATAAAGACACAACATGCAGACAGAACATAAAGACATAGAACATAAAGACATAGAACATAAAGATATAGAACATAAAGCACAGATATCAACATATTTAATGTGAAATAAAAACATTGTCATTTAGGAAACATATGTTTTGTCAATTTTTTTTATCTTTATTTCCAAAACATTTCTACGATTTCAGTTATTGATTCTCTGTGCACAATGATGTTCTCCAGCGTTGTTGCCGATGTACTGTTTACAAAATCTCCTCTTCAAAAGTATCATGATCGATATTGTAGTTCTCACACCAATGGAAAATTGTTTGCATTTGAACGTAAAAGGAAAGTAAATGGTGGAAAACAGGGACACCATCTAAGAATGAGATGTCTTTATAAGACAGTCTTAATACCTTCTTAGCATCACAGAGTGTTTTGATGGCCTGGTCTTTATGTACATGTGTTCTTGAGGTAAGTGCGTGGTACAGGCTGACTCCAGATATTCCCAACAGCGAAGAAACAAACTTGATTTCTGGAAGACAGATGCAATACAACAAATATTAGCAATACATTCTTGAACAGTGCAGAAAAATCCTGCTACGTCGGTGCAAAAGGTACACGCTACTTTTGGAGCAGCTGTAACAACCGACATCTTAAATAGTGGTCTGAAAATACTGATCAACAGAAACAAACAGCAGTACAAGTCTTGATGTATTTTGTAACTTATAAATGTAAATTTCATAAGTTTTCCCTTCCCTATTACTTTACATATCTGGCTATAGTATTAGCTGCAGTAATTCTGTTCACACTCACCACAAAACTATAAAAGCTCTCATTCTTTAAACGTACCAGAATATCAAAGTATTGCTTTGTTTTTAACATGATTGGCGATGCCAGTAGCTGCAGTAATTCTGCTCATACTCACCTTCATTGCCATTCATGTCCAACTCGTAACCACCGTTATCTTGGAACTCGAGATTCCTCAAGAGGAGGACAGCACTGAGTACCCTCATGACATCCATGAACTCTATCCCCAGGTTGTATAGAGCACTCTGACAAAAATAGAAGCAATAACAATGGTAAAATTAAAATATAAGTAACTAAAAAATATCAACATTTCATACTTGTACTTCATAACCACCTCAAGCCAGACAAAAATGAAAGTATTATTCATAAAATAAAATGCAAGCCATAGTAAGAAAAAGAAGAGTTTATAAGGAGAGTCATATAATTTTTACTTTCTCATTTTCTCATATTTCCTCATTTTCCTTGATCTTTCTAATTTTCTGATTTATTTTTGAACTGCATTTATTTCTTGGATTTAGGTCTTTTCACACTTCATGGGAGAAACTATTTTGGACTCAAGAAATCAAGAGAATTCCTCAGAGCACAAGCTTAGCCTAAATGGATGGATAAGCAATTTTAATCCAATTTTTGGGTAATCTTCTGTAAAAGTTACTCATACCAAATTTTTACAACAAAGGAGGCTCCTAGTCTTAAGTTTTCTCTGATGCGAGTGATCCACAAACAACCGCATCATCTCGTGCCACGGTAGAGTGAATACAGCCAATGACAAGTCAAGCCTGCTAATTTAACCTTAGCTATAAAGCTATAACTTTCACAAAGTTAGCTGTGAATGGAATCAACACAGCATGCATGCTGCAAGGCTTCACAATTTGGGCTCAAAATCTGTCCTCTGTGACTATGTGAGCTTATTCTTGCACTTGGATAACCATACATCATGGGGAAAAGAAGTTAGAACATGGAATAATGCAATGTCAACAGTTAATCTGGAAAGTCGTCTTGGTTCAGCAAGAGAGCAAGTGTTACATGGTAGCAGCAGTGGGATAATGTGACAGCAGTGAGGCTCTTAACAGTTAATCTGGAAAGTCATCTTGGATCAGCAAGAGAGCAAGTGTTTCATGGTAGCAGCAGTGGCATAACAAGACACAGTGAGGAAAACTGATACCATCAGATTTTCCCCCACTTATTATGCTTTTTTTTCCATTTGATTGCTGTGTCAGAGTTGAAATGAATGAACTATGATGATGTCACATGAACAATATTAAAATACAAACAGCCAATGAACATTCACATTGTAAATCCACTCACCCTAAAACATTCAAACTGTATTCTAAGGTAGTCGACATCATCGCTCTTCGATGCTGAAAGACATCTCAGACTAGAAGCAGTACAACCCTTCAGATGGAGCTTAACTACAGAAAAAAAACAAAAAACAGACACGATAAAAAACATGGTGAGAGATATTCTCATAGCAATGAACAAAACAAAACTTTCCCTCTTAAAGCTAACAAGAAGTGATTGGGGCACTAAGATAAACATGTGAGGACCTCACATATTCTCATAGCCGTAGTAAGAGTTAAAAGATGACCCCCTCTTCATCTTATACTGACTAGCATAAAGGTTTGAAGCATTCAAGACTGAATGACTTACTTCTCCTGTTAGATCGAATGAAGCAAAAATTGACAATCCTTTGAGCCCCCCAAACAGCCATCCACGAACAATTCCACTAAACCACTTCAGGGCCTTCAATTTCAAAATTCTCCATAAATTGCTGTAACCTAGTAATTTAAAAATCTTCAAGTGTTTGACATTAAAAGGGTACTTAATTAAGGTGGGTATTTTGTCATTAAAAAAATATATAAAAAAATATTAATATAGTGAAAAACAAAACATTCTTGTCTTTTGAGCTTCTCGGAACTGAAGACTGATGGATGTGCATTGTTGGTAAAGCAGGCAAAGTGTCTCTCTTGTATGACAGCACCGAAGACCCGAGGCTGTAACTCTTGCTAGATTTTAACATGCAGTGAAGCACATCGAAGCTGACAATGTGGACTGCCAATCACAGTCATGCATCAGCAGACTTCATTTTATTACCCAGACTTAAGGGATGGCAGCGTTACACGGTTTATTGTGACGAAAATCATTTCTGAAAGGTAAAGATCGGATTTCACAGCAGCTTGCCTTCCGCTAAAATTACCTCGGCGAGAGGGGGTTAGGATCACCAGGGTTATAAAGAAATCTGCACAAACTGTTTCTGACAAGCCAAAATTTATTATTTCCACTTCTATTTTGGACTTTTGACTGCTTTAGCTGTTGGAATAAAGTACTAGCAGCTGTAACATGGAGTTTCAATCTGGTGATATGTATACCATGCGTGGAGAGAAGCTGTGGTTCACCTTTATAGTCCACTAATTTTGTGGATATTATATGCAGTGATCCGAACTGACACAATATTCCACCCAACAGAAAACACAGTTTGAATTAACTTTTCCCCGCCCCTTTCCCCCGCCCCTGCCCCCCCGTCCCCCCCCCACGTTGTTACCTGCTGTATAAAATGTCTTTTTGTGAATTGACAGTACTACTTAATTAGTTCTCTGTTCAGGCTCTTATAACATTATGTAAATATATACCAAAAAATTATTTTAAAGACACTTGAATAGTTAATAGGAAGGGTGAGGGGAAGTGGACCCTATTACAGCGCCTTATCAACAACAGTCACCAATCACTGATCAAAACCAGATCTCTGCACATCTGTATATTTTGACTGTCGATATATAAGTGTTTCCCCGATAGTTTTATTTGACATGAAGGACTTTAATATTTCTTTCATATTACTTTATCAACCAATCAGGGTGAGGCACTAAGATAGAGATGACTCTATCAACCAATCAGGGTGAGGCACTAAGATAGAGATGACTCTATCAACCAATCAGGGTGAGGCACTGAGATAGAGATTACACTGAGGGCATCGGGGGAGTAGTGACTAAGGTAGAGGGCAGTGGGGAGAGGTGGGGGGTTAAGGATCTACTTAAAGAGTCTCACCTTTTTCTTCAGGTGTGAGCCCGACCACCATCTGTTTGAGGATTTGAAAGTTACTTTCATCGGATCGTTGGCTGACAACCCTGCACTGGTCCATCCAGAGAGGGTGGAAACGAATTCTATCCAGGCCCTTACTAGATATCCCAACCTCTGTTACGCAACCCTGCAAATAAAATTAACATAATCGATCAATCGATGTTAAAAGCTGGCAAAAAGTAAAACTCCAAGTTTAAATGCTTAAAACAAATTCTTCTTTTCATGTAGAAATCACAACTGATTTAAATGCCAGCCATATGCTACTCAGGTCAACAATTTAAATCAATCATAATATTAAAAACAAAATAGAAAAAAAAACAATGCTAGAACTTCACTGCCACAACTTGCAACAACAGTACCCCTGCAGTTTACCTAATTGTATATCCCCATAATATATGAGGGAAAAATTATAAACAGAACTCTGGTTAAAAACTTGAGAACCTACCATTCGCGTAGCACTTGGATTGGACTGTGTCTTGACGGAACAGAGCGCCCTCAGGACATGGCTGGCTGCGGTGAGAAGCTATGCGATACAATGAAGAAAACCAACAAGAGTGTTAACACGGTATGTGGTGAACAACCACACAATTCACTGACAGACATCTCGACAGGGGATTCCCCCGAAGGTAAAAATAGGAACTGATGGGGTGAAACATAGCCCAAGGGGGAGGGGGGCGGGTGGTTCTTATGAGGGTTGATAAGGTCAGGGTAATTTCCCTTGTATGAGAGTCGCTTTATATTCACTGTCAATGGCCAGGTGAAAATCTTCAGTTGGTATAAGTGGAATAAAGGTGGATATGTGGTTAATATATGACCTGATGGAAAACTTTCAGTGGTTGATTACTGCTTGCCTCAAAAAATTATTACCATCACATTTTCTGTGTTGTCACCCCTTTGTTGACTGAAAAGTCTGTAATAGGAAATTTGGGGAAATCTTCAAATGCTTGTGGAATATGTGGCATCCTCTGTCTAAATTTGGTGTTGCCATAAAAGTTTGAAGTAACCAATTGGAAAATATCCTTCAAAGATTTCATAGCAGATAGTAATATTTGTAGCAAGCAGGCTCATCGTCAAACTCAGACAACAATTCTTCAAACGCTGAAACTTTGAAACTTCTTGATCAATTTACAATCATAATTCAAGCAAAAGATGTAGCCATGATATTATGGAATACAGACTTGTTATCCCTTTTTGAGATTGTGACTAAAAGCAAAGCAATTGTGGCATGATTATAGAAAAAGAAATAGAAAAAGCAAAATATAAATTCACTTTAATATCTTCTTGTGACTATTGAAAAACTTCACTGCTAACACAAAACGTGATTACTTAACACTCAAACACACCTACAAAATTTGCATACTACAACAGCATGTTTAATGATCAAATTCTGGTCGGTTGATATTATTTTCATTTTTGTTTGTGTTCTCTTTTCAGTGGCGATAGTTGAAAATCTCCCTTTTGAAACCTTCCTTGGAATTCTTTCATGATTATTAAGTTACCTTGAATGACTCTGAATCTGACCCTTCACCTTTGAGGTCGTAGATCTGCCTCAGGAATAACTGCGAGGTGTAACTTTTACCACTCCCACTCTCTCCGCTGCAGGAAAAGAAAAACAAAAACATTTGGTAACATCATCATCATCAATATCCAACACAAATGTATTAAAGGTTTCTATATCCCAGAGGCAAGATAACTAAAAAGAAGTGTTGTAACATTTTTGCAGGCATTTGGATTCATGTAGCTTGATAACACACCCACCCATACATATAGTAGTACAAGGGAGTTAGTTGTTCCATAAAAAACTCCCTGGTAGTACATAATCAGGTAAGGCAAGACCAGCAATGTTGGTTACTGCATCCAAAACTCATAGAAAAGAAATTATTCCAAACCAGAAAATTTTCAAACTTTTGACAGTCAGAAACGGTATGATATATAAGCCACAGGTGATGTATGTGATGGGGTAAATGTAACTTATCCAAATGTTCCATGTTGTAGAAGTGGTATACATTAAAGCAAAATTATCCTACTGTAATGTTGCATATATATGTTGCAATGCTATCTCATTGCAACATTGCTATGTTAGATGATTGGGACTGGTTGCTAGGGATGAGTTGCTCAATAAACTCACCGGTGTTAGTGATACGGACGACATACCTAGGTTTCTTCGTCTACTCGTTATTTAAATTAGCTACATTTAGAAAAGAAATACAGAACACAACACCTCTGCTCCTTTTCCAGTTTATGCAGTCATTGCTTCACTTATATGACTCTTCTGTAGAGAGAGGGAGGGCATGAGGGGTGGGAAGGAGGAGGGGGCACATGGGGGAAGTTATAAAGGGGGAAACACTGAATTGTTGTCTTGCCTGGCTGGATCAATTAATAATCTGGTTAGAGTGTTCACTCCTTCACTTGATTGCTATTTCACCCTTCAGATCAATTGCATATGGGACAGTGTGTTTCATTCTCAGCCCTCCCTAGGAACAAGAGTGACCTCAAAACCACCCAGGAGGTTGTCAAACATAAGAGGGTCTCCCTCTTATCTTTGAACCTTAGATGAAACATCTGGGTAGATGTACCCCCAAGGCCTGTCACATAGCTACATGAGTATGTTTCACATTAAGCAGATTTCCAATGGCTTTACACAAAGTTAAAAGCAGGTCACACAGAGGGCCTGATAATAACTCAAAGATTTTGTTGGAAAACTTTGTCCACATTAAGTCAAGGCTAAGTCAAAAGATTTTCACCAAGTAAAAAAATGTGTTGGTGATTCTTCTTCTGTGACCACTGTAAGATGCCAAACATGTTTAAGGTCTCTCCTGTGGTTAGTGACATGAGTATGAAGGGGTTTTTTTTGGCAATGGTTTGTAAGTGTTGTGTCATGTACTATTCACATATGTCTTGTTAAGTTTCATTTCAAAAGCTTTTACCGGATTTAATCATTCCTGTAGCTATTTTTGGTAGACCATGGTTTATTTTTTTTTCAGGTATTTATTCTTAAATCAAAATGGATGTATAGAACCACCTGATTCTCATAAAAGTATGAACATAATCTACATTATTGTTAGTGTATGGACTTGCCACTACTTAACTGGTCTAGGAACCCAATTATAATCAACTTTCATCCCGGCTGGAAAAAAAGAAAAAGTTTACACCCGCCAAATGTCAACTGTCAATGTAATTTGATTTTCAATGTTGTATACATCCTTTGGGAATGTAAGTATCAAATATTGGTTGAAAGGAGCCCTTCACATTCTCCCATTTTTTTTCTTTCTTTTATTCATCTTTGATGTTCCCTTCAGTGAGCATTTTACTTCCATGCACCCTCAAAGCATTTCCACTTACTGACACATTTGAATTGACTAGCTGATAGTAATCCTGAGGGTTTTAAATTCCACCGGAAATTAGAACCTTTGAAAACTGTAAGCAACTTTTATCCTAAGATTTCAGTTCAATGCTGTTGATTTTTAGAGGCCTTTTGAATTGATCAACCTAAACCATCCACCCAAAACTATTGGGTTCTTGTACTAAATATGTGGAAGCCACATGCCAAATATGAGAACTGCAGAAGTTACCCATCTCAAGATATCTAGTTTAGAAGCTAGGGCATCTCAAATATACATACACACGCCAACTTAACTGCATCTAGGAAACTTGCCTGCCTGTGGCAAGTAACCAAAAATGTCAAAATTAAAGGCAAACAGGTACATTAATAAAGTCACAGAACTAAACCAGACTGAGAACCTACGCTATGTCAATTTGTACTTATTCTAATGAATGTCACATTAGTCATCCTTTTTACCAAGCCCATTAACAATCATTACTTCATACTTTGTTTTTAACATGCGTGGATGGTAATACTAATCGGTAAGTATTAACCAAGAACACATTCTATTACTATTAGCACTAACCGAGAGCAAAAATTGAATGCCCTTGAGTCCCAAGTAATCAATGATTTCACATTTTAGTCAGGTTTCCCATTCTTGAAATGCCTCTCATTACGACCTTAATGACTGTACAATCTCTTCAAGCATACACGTATTCAATTAACCATGGGATATACTTACTACAGGATGATTGCTTGAGATGATCCTTTGTCATGTAAATTATTAACGACATTGCTAGCTAATTGGCTCAGTGGGAGATTCTGTCCAAGCTGAGAGTACTGGAAGGCTTGCTGGATTGGTATCCCTCGATGAGGATTGAAAGTGAGCAGTACTGGACCGACACGAGTCTGCGGATGGAGGAGAACGTAAGAATTAGTTTAATTTGGTCAGTCCGTCCCAAATAAATGCTAACAAACTCACAAAATGGGCATTCACATATGAACTTCCAGAAAACATTTTACTGTATCCATGAAAGCATTATAATAGCTGAACACTTAATAGCCTAAATATCTCTCATTATCTAAATTACTAAACAGTCCTCCATATCTGGGAATAAATTACAAACATAACGAGTTACAAGCTTACCTGTCTCCCCGCAACTTTAACACTCTCAGTCCCTTGCCTAGAGTGAACAGGTTTTCTTTTAGCACTGTATGATCTCTATGATAGGACCCTCCCAGTGAATGACCTATCCTTCCCATTCCTCCACACATAGTGCTTGAAATGGGTTTTTTCAAAATTATCAAATATCAAAATTATCTCTTCCTCAGTTATTGTTATCCACAAACATTTTACCGTCACCGAAAGAGAATTAAGTGTTACCTCTTTTTACGGGCTGATATAAAAGCTCATTACCTAAAATTAACAGTCCTCCATGTCTGGGAATAATATGGAACGTCAAAGCCACAAAGTTCTTTTGGAAAAACTTTAGCACTTTCTAGCAATCTCACAAAGATTATTCCTTGCGACATTCAATTACGATGCAATGATCATAAACATCATAAAAGGCACCTACCTATCAGCACTATTCTGCTCATATGAACGGAATGATAGAATAGTTTAACCGACCCTAACACAGTGCAACTATACATCATTTTCTAATGACCTTTACATACATTGCTTCTGAGGTGTTGACCTCATGGTGACCTAACAGTGTTAGACTACAAGTAGTCCAGTCACTTTCAATGATCGCCTTCTGATATTTTCTCCTCAAGTCGCACCAAATAAATGTGGCATAGAAATGCTGTACAACCCTGACAACTGTAATGTAAAATCGACTTTTAGTGGGCCATAGCATGTCAAAATTTATGTTGAGGTTATATACAATCACCCGTTAAACACACGAGACATTCAGTTATGCACAGAGCCTCGTAAAATTACAATAACGAAAAGGAAATAATTGGAAACCTGTTTGAAATAGCATGTATATCCTCATCCTATTGAATAGGGTAGAATGTCTCTTAAAATGCTGATGCTTTTTCCTATTTCTGGGAAACTAAGAGCCACCTATCGGGTGATTTATACTGTTTTACGATGCCTCTAACGGCTATTGACACAGAGTCCCAGAAACCGCGAGACTACGAAAAGGACTCTTCGTGTTTAAACTTGAAGAAGTTGACATCTATTCCTGTCAGTCTCTGCTTAATTGGTTGTGCTTCAACTGTTCTCCTCCAGGAAAGTGAGACTACTTCTCGACACTTAACATCTCGCTGGGAGGCCCTATGAACATTTCCGCTTTAAACTTTAATAACTTTAAATTTTCCTGGACCACATTAAACAAATCTAGGGATCTAGAAACTACGGACAAAGGAGAACATCTTATAGAATCATGTCACTTTTACCCATCTGAGCGACGAGTTATAAAGCAAAAGAATTCAGCTCATTTCAACCTTAACCTAAGGAATAGAATGCTATACACATTTGCTCAAAAAAAGGTTTGAATTTGTGAATTCTGAGGTGCTCACTGCAATATTATGTTCTTTTCTATAATTTTGTGTGTGCGTGTGTCATTGTGCCTTCTCCTCAATGTGTTCTTCACACCTTATTATATATTATATTTTCCTAGTTTAGACTTATTTTTACGTATCAATTTATACTAACTACTCTCCTCTTGAATCATTGCTTTTCTGTATCTATATCTTGAGCCTCAAAACAAACCGTGAAATAAAATTTTTGAGAATGTGTAAAAAGCCTTTTCAATTAAGTGATATAGCAACTTCATGTATTTTATGTTATGTAGCATTACCCTTCTTTTAGAACTTTAAATCCTGATGGTTATAATAATTAAATCAATTTTGTATTTTTTTTTTTTTTTAAATATATTTACAGACATTTCAGGTCCTAAAATTTGTTCAATAGAATGAACTCATTTTAACAGGATGCGAAACTAGATAAAGCTCTTCTTTAAACACATGCATCAATATTCTCCTCTGTAAGATTTTTGTTTCCGTTTTAAAACCATTTTATTTTGCCGTTTTTTTAAGTGTGTAACGATAAGGATCTCCACTGAAACACTTTCACATTTCTTTTTTCCCCATCCAGCTAAAACTAGGAAGCAAGCAACCTTTTGTGACTAATGATGTACAAAAGCCTATGACTTTGACATCTGGGGATTATCGAGAACCCATGTGACCTGCTCTCATTCATTTTAATACAAAGTGTGGAAGACTACAGTACTCAATGCATCTCCATCCACTTTATGTATAATGTATGTATTCCATGCAATCAGCACAACTCCCCAGATGACACTACACCTTAAATCAGCTCCACTTAATCCGATCTGAAAATCACAAGTGAGTAATTCAAGCTCATCAAAGAAGTTCTTCTCCTTCTTCTTCTCTTTTCAGGTTTTAGCAGCGGCCGAGTAGCGCCGTCATTAACGATCTACGTTCATTATGCATTAATTATACAAGTCCATGTCTATTCCTGGCATTGCATTGCTATGCATGTTTTTTCGAGGATTATGACGCAGCCATGCATTTCATTACTTTTAATCCCACCGTGGTAATGAGTTCGGCCGTGTGAATAGTTAATAAACCTGTTGTCATCAAGCAAATACCAATCTCGCTGGTAAGAAGAGAATCGTCAAAGTCCTCCTTGAGAGCACTCTAGAGATCACTGAACCTAACAGACTTGTCAGAAACCAAGAACCACTAGGAAGACCGCCAACATGCACTCAGGCAACCACAACACAGCAAAGGTTCAATGACCTGAGGCTAGGCTTGCTGGCTACAGTACTGTAAGTATTCCTTAAAGAGGATTAAATCTCTTGAACCTACTCAAGTGGAACAAAAAAAAAATACTAGATAAATTGGCCTAATTCCTTGTTCTGTCGTAAACAACCGAGACATTGCACTTCAATTATAGTAAACATGCCAATGTACTCCCCCCCCCCCCCCTTCAAACTTAACTTCTGTTCCCCTTGATATGTCATACACAGATAGAATGCTTTTCACACAAGATTTCTGAGCCGGGGATCTCATAAGGATCTAAATCCTATGCTCGAGATTAACTTCCCAGTGAGAAAGCCATCACACAGTCACACCCAGGATTTGACCTCGGTATCTTAATCCTCCTCTCTGGGGAGATCCCCTCCATAGCTCAAAGTCACTCTCATGTTATATACCCATTTGACATCATGCCTTTTTGATAAGTTCCACATAATCTGGGACATTATGGGTGATATTTTAATTAAAATCCTGTTGATACAACCAGTTGGAGAGGGTTGCTTCACGATTCGTATTTGTGGTGTCTCTGGGTTGCCAACTCTAGGAAGAGATGATGCGAAAAAACACGGAGCGAACGCCGCTCCACCAAACAACCCAAAAACCCCTCTAATAATAAGAAAAGGATACTTATCGGGCTGCAAACTACTTCAAACTCTTCCAAAAGCAGTGGATGGGAAAAACTCCGATCCTGGGAAACCAAAAGTGGACTAAATCCAATGGAAAAATCCACTCGAAAATAATGATCTAGACACTTTGGATGGTAGAATGAGAAGGAAGGGCGGTGACCGGAGGAGCCGGTCGTAGAGCGTGCACAGTGTTAAAAGGTTACCAGGACATTCTAGGCACGGTAGAATGAGGGTGCTAAGGTTGTGGGGAGACAGGTAAGCGAGGAACGAAGTAAATAGTTGTGATTGTAACACTGAGGCTTTTCAACATGGATCATTTAAATATTCTAAAGACACAATTTTTTTTGTTCTAAGCAACACCACTCAGTAAGAAAAAACAAAACAAGTAGGTGCCCTACTGACCTCTCTACCAGGTCTGTGTTGATCATGTGTTGATCATGTGACTGTTAACTATCAGGCTTGCTGATGAATCTCAATAGAACTAACAACTGCCTTTTAGTACTTACCACCTAACAATAATATCCACCTATACCTGTTATGAATTTTTTTTTGTCATTCCCTTTTAATTCAACAACAAGACATTGTGGTAAATTCAGCTGTTTACTCTGTTATTGTGATCCAGCAAGTGTAAAAATTCTTTGTGGTTTCTATAAGAACATTATTGTTAGCTTGCATTTCGCAGTTTTACGAAGACAAAATTACAGAGTGGAACCCACACTCTTGTCTAGGGTAGAGATTTGATCTTTTAATGGGCTTTACCAAAACTGTTTTGATTTGCTTCAAAAGATATTGAATACGCTTGAGACAAATGTCTATTGTGGCAACGGTCTGCATGTCCTAGTCACTGAAAAAAGCTGTGTTTTTTTTCTTTCTTTAGAAACAAACAAACATTTACAAAAATTTACAAAAGTTATTTTTATCAGCAAATTCTGAATTAATTGTATTTTTTGTATGAAGTCTACAAACAGTTCATGAGAGTTTGTTAATCAAAAGTACCTGACATTCTCCAAATTTCCATCTCTGGTGGAGAGCTCTGAGGATGCTCTCTTCTGTGAGGGGACCTGACATCTGCGACAGGTCGTCCGGACGGGTACAAAAATCTGACGAGGACGAGGCTGAGGTCTGTTGCGAGCCGCAGGAGCACGTCGAGTAGACGCTCTTTGGGGTGGCCGAGGACACGTAGGAGGATGAATAGGAGGATGTCTCTGCTATCGCATCGCTGTATCCAGAATCTAAAACAAACAAACAAACAAATAAATCAATAAACATCCAAACTCAAACAATTAAAATTAAACCTCTGTTTGTGGCACTACTAATATTACTAAACACTGAATTTGTGGCTGGTGTTATTTGCATGGCCATGTAGAAGAGTATACTCCTCTACACACTAGAAAACAAACAACAAGTGTCTTAAATTCAAGGGGTTTAATCCACCACCCCCTTTCATCACTTGAACTCAAGAGCAAATTTCCTCTTCTTCTTCTTCAAAACCTGCTTATCTTGGAGTAATTTGGATGGCTGATTATAAGCCATGGTGTCTCATGACTCTTCATCCATATTAGCATATGCAATAACATCCTACACAGATGAAGCATTGGAACAAATAAACTGATGAAAGTAAACTTGGTTGAAGGGAAGTCTATGTCCACATTCTGAAGCAGTAATAAACAGTAAACCTCGGCTGGTTTTATGCGTATTAACAAATGACCTGTCTCCTCAATATGGATGCACTACAATCTACCCAGGTTTTGAGCACTCTTGCATATATACTGAGTGGGAACAGGTTTTAGACAGGAATGAAATACAGTAGATGCATGCAGTTGCAGTAGATGCATGCAGTTCTACATGCAGTTCTACTGAAACATTTAATTATAACATTTTCTTGCATTTTTTCACTGACTAATGTACTGGAGCCGAGCCCCAATTTTTCTTTTGGTGAAATCCAATGAAGTATGTCAGTATGAAAGTTACTCAAAGTTCTTATAAGAAGTTTACTACCAGTGATTTTAGTTATATTACCTACCTTCCCTAAACCCCTCCCTCCCCCATCAAACCCAACAGAAAATTGATACAATGTAGTGCAGGATCTGGTAGAAAACTGAGATGCTTATACATGTTAAAACTTTCAACGTACTGTATAGAACAACTATATATGTACGCTGTTAGTTTTACCTACAATGCTAACATATGTGGTACTGTATACAAGTAAACAGCTACAAGTACACAGTACATAACAGTAATATGCTAGGAATAATTTAGGTTTTCAAATTTTATGTACAAATTTGACTGCCCTTATAAAATACTACTGTTCCAGTGTAAAAAAAAAAATTGCTATGCATCTTTAGACCTGTATATTGCTTATTTGACAATGTTTGCATAGCATTTTGTGGTGCCACACCGGATAAATTATTCCCCGAAATGCATCGTAGATCATTTCAACACACCTGCAGAACAGCCAGGACTATTAAATAAGCCTATTGAAACTGTAAACACAAGACCTACTGTACACTAGTATAGTAATTGGTCATATACTTAACATGTAAAAATGTAAAGTTTACAACAGTACAGTAAATGTCAATCTATCAGCTCGTTTTATTGTCACAGATGGATGGATCAGTTTGTTTTTAATGTCTTCGTGGCATAATGTTACTTGGTTTAATTCTTTCCTCCACAAAACATTCTTCCAGAATATCTATATATATCAGTCACCAAATCAGACTATACATTTGAGTACCTGTATGAGAAGCTGGCCATGATGCATAATGAGACCAGGCAAGCAATAAGTTGAGACAGTAAGATATCCAGATTCAATTTCACCACAAATTATTCATGGCATGCTTTATTAACTACTTTATTAACTACTACTAACTGTACTGACATGTCTCCTTGAGCAAATATTTCTTTGATTATTTTTCTGTATTAGAAGGTCGCCCAAGCACTGAAATGTACATTCTGTTAACTATACTGGAGTAAGTGAGAAAGTAACCACACATAGCAATTCAAAATGATAGACATTTTGAATTATACCACATTTGGCATTTAGAGGGTTTCCTTAAATCCCTACATATATAGTGCTACTGAATAGCAGGGTAAGAAACAATGGAGCTCCTGACCAATGGAATTTGAAATCTAAACAAATAGTATAGTATAAGTTCTACAATGTACATGCAACAGACTATGTCACAAGTTGGATGCTGAGCTCTCATAGAAACAAGTAAACTCTCACACACACTTTAACATTAAAGTGATGTACAGTTTCAACAATACACACTGTCAATAGGGAACATTACTATCATTTACAAACCAGTAAGAATACACATATAGGGTAGTAGAAAATTAGAAATAAGTTCCTTTAAAACCAGTTAGGGGAGGCACTCTGAAGTCTGAACTTGTTGATCAGGCTATATTCAGGTTCTCCGAATACATCTGCTATTATTAACACTGACCTAATTGCTCAGTTTGACTTGCAACATTGATTCCATGATATGAGTTTCAATTCCATTATCTGTTGACCTGAAAACATCCAATGGTTCAATTCACTACCAGGTATGGCAGGTATGCCCAACCATGGAAATTCTGAAGATTGGGTAATACCCTCCATGGCTCAAACAATAGGTATCTTGCTGTTTGCATTATCACCAAAGTCACAATTTCATCAAAACATGTATTATTCTCATTTGGTAAGGATTACTAAAGGGCTTAGTATGTACAGTAGGTACAGTAATAGTGAATGATGATGCATAGTAGGTGGTTTGTGTACATACATACTAATACCAGTATTGGGTTGTTAACTATAACAAACTCTAACAAACTGTAACAAACTGTAACTAAATTATGCAAAATCAGCATTTGCATGTCTAGAACACATTTCTTATATCCTTTCTAAATTTGTATGCCACATAAAATAGTAACAAATTTTTCAAATTCTTAAGCAGGGCTTAATTTCTCTTATCATTTGTACATCCCTACGTGTCTAAGTTTGATGGTTACCTGCAGTGCGTTCTCCGAAGTAAACGTATTTGCATGTTGAGCAGATCTCTTTTGTTTCTTAAATATGAAAAGCTTGATGCTATAATACCTGTGGGCGACCTTAAACATTTTGTTGTTGATCAAGTAGTTTTTTTTCTTCTCTCAACCATCTTGTTTGGTTAATACAAGTTTCCCTATACCCATCCACACAGTATTGTATTGATAAAACTACTCATCAACTGTTGGGGATGGCAGATGGATGGGAGAGGAGGGGTGGGAGAGGAGGGGTGGGAGAGGAGGGGAGGGGAGAGGAGGGGAAGAGGAAGGGTGTCCTTTCATGACAGGAGATATAATGACTACCATGAGGTAGACTGTACATTTAGATAACTGCACAAGTAAACACGCCATCTTTAGGAAGAAATATTGATATTAATATTTTTAAAACGTTTCTGGTAAACAAGCAAGTAGCTTGATTATTTGCTTTTCTGGATGGATTTGGGAGGTGTGGAATGGAGTGCTGAATTAGCTCTGTGGGACATGTAACTTGAAATTTGACCTGCTTTGAAAGATGAACATGTAGTGGTTTAATTCTGGAGTCCGGAAATATAATTTATAGTTTTGCTTATTCAACTTAATCATCACTTATTTTCATTAATGTTCAATAATATATGAGACTTGTACTACAGTTTTACATTCACTGATCCAAATATAGCCCCAGGTGAATAGAGTAGTTCCTATGGTTTTCAATTTTCACCGGTTATGCCTCAGAAACATGGCCCCTAACTTACCCACTTGTAGTTGATTGAGATTTTATCGTTTCTTTACAGTGTGATAATGAATTTCGACTGTCGGGCAGATTGGACACGGTTATATACTGTACGTTCAGAAGATCAAACCAATGTACCCCAGTGGAAAAACATCTTTCACATAAATCAATAAGGGCTAATAGTTTATCGTTAGACTAAATCAATTAAGAGAGCTACTTCAGCTAGTTTGTTGTCTCAAAATCAGTATTCCTTTTTTTCAATATTTCGTCAGGGCAAATGAATTACTTATCCGGGGATCATATATACTGTATTGTTCAGAACATCAAACCAATGTACCCCAGTGGAAAAACATCTTTCACATAAATCTATAAGGGCTAATAGTTTATCGTTAGACTAAATCAATTAAAAGAGCTACTTCAGCTAGTTTGTCGTCTCAAAATCAGTTTTTCCTTCTTTTTTTTTCAATATTTCGTCAGGGCAAATGAATTACTTATCCTGGGATATGACATCCTGTCTGGGGATTTGTTTCATAATCTCAAATATCTCACGAAGGATAAGAAAAATACATCGGTAAGTAAGCAAGCTGCTGGCTCAGATGGGTTCGTGAATTGACATATATATTTAAGACAAGGTGATTTCCAAAAAGACACACACACGTACCTCAAACATGAACAAAACACCGTAGTGAGAATGTCACAACAAGCCATATACATGTGGACAAACATCTCCATGTGTCCAACAACACAAAATCTGTCGTCAAAGTATGACTGATTGCCAACCGTTATGTTTATTTCTACTGTGTTACCGACATCATTTACTACAGTGTATCTTTATGACAGGTTAATGATTTATAAAATTTCATATTTTTAAGAGTTATTTTCAGAACCAAGAAAAAGAGAAATCACAATTTATGACTTCAAAACAGTACATTGTTCTGAAAGAAGAGGAATTAGGCACTAATCATCACACCGAAAATCAGTCTGACAGTGGCAAAGTGTATAAAACTTTACAAGCTTAAATGTATCGGCTAGATTATAGGAGTAGGGCAAGAATTAAGTTTTAACTGCAGTATAAGCCTCAAAACACTAATTTGATGACTTTCTTACAGTACAAACAGTATCGTAAGCTAAAGAGAACTAGCTGTTCAAATGCCTTTTTTTCCTTCAATTTTTTTCCCCCTGCTTAGAGCATTTTGCTACTTCTTTTTTTTTTCTCTATTTTTTCCAATTTTAATTGTCTTTTTCTACCTTTTTACCTCAATTTCTTTTATTATGATTGACCTTATAACTTGTTGCTAACCAGCTAAGTTAACCATCTAACCCTTGAGGTCTCGGGAGTCAGAGCTGTAATCAATGGACCATTACTAGAGATAATCTCCACATACCATACTGTCAAGTAACTTTCAGATTTTGTTTCTGCTATGCCCTAAAAAGAAATACCCATTTGAGTAAATCCCTTAATTGCAAAATTGTTATCTGCTATTGACTTTTCGGAATGAAAGATGAAAAGAGGTACAAGTTAGAAAATCTCGTAATTTACTTACTCTGCGAAACTTTTACCAGTAATTAGAACACAGAACCTTGACAGACCGAGAAAATCTGAGATTGCGGAGAATCTCGGTGATTAATCGCAAGATTAGACGTGACATGTGCAATAGTGGCAATCTAATGAGGTAAATGTAGGGAAAACAGGGAGAAGCCAACAACACAGCAGACAACACACCAAAGCATTGTTCCGTGGGACTTCTATCCGTACTGACGCAAATCAAATTTACACATGAATTTAACATGAAATTGCATTCAAAACACAGCTTAACCTATACCTTTCTCTATACAGCCTGTTTTGGCACTATGTGTAGACATGACATAATCACTCAATCAAATGTTACACTTTGTTTGCCAAACTTTTGGCCCATTTGTTAGAGAACCAGTGGATGAAACATCCACATGTAAACATTACCTTTGTTGACTAAGCAATTCTTGTTCAAAACATCAATGGGAGGAGGCTGTGCATGAGGAAATGTGTTGACCTCACGATATGTGATATTGAAACACAATTAAATAAACACGGTGAACAACTCTATCTGGACCCAGTACAGTCATGGGATTCGACTGCCTACTAAAGTAACTTATGACTTGATTGTATTTGTTAAATGTGTCTTTTTAAATGGTTCACTCTGCTACAGATATGTAATTTTTGGGAGAGGGAGAAACCCCAGGTAGTGAAGTCTGTGGCAGACAACACATTACAGCAACTTTGTAAGTCGATGATTGGTTTAACTTAAAAAACATGATTGTATTTGTTGTACTACATAAATTCAATTCATCTGCAAGTCTCTAAAAGTTTAATGAATCGACGTTCCGCATACATATTCTACATATAAAACCAAATGAAAAAAGCAATTACTATTTCTAGGAGTGTCACTAGTTTTTATCTTTCTTGATCTCTTTTAATGATATTAATAGCCAATTTGCTTTCAGTAATCACTTACAGATTACATCTTTAGAGCAAATAGATCGTAAAGGTATAATAATCTCATGGTTGAGTGGATTCACACATATTGCTGCATAAAATACGCAATTCTGGTACACAAACAGTGCAACCCTCCACAGCAGGAGCTTAAATGATAGAAATCTCACACACCATGCAATGTTAACCTTTTTTCCCAACTTACAAGCAATATAGGTTGCTAGTGGAAGGTGACGTGATTTTAGGTGACGTGATTTTAGTGAAGAGCGAGTGGCCTTGAAGAAACTTCGTGAAAATATAAACTAAATAACGCCTCTGATGAATGATACAGAACAAGAGTCATCCTGACAAAGTCATATTTCCTTGGATGAAGTGGAAGAAACATTACTATACAGTCACCTCACGGAGTCCTCAGATTTCCAACAAAATTACCTGTAAATGGATGTGAAAATAATCCACCGAGTAGGACATTCTTCAACCCCAGTATTTGCTTCAGAGAGGCCAACTCTGCCTTCAGAGACTTGAGTTGTTCCTTCAACAGCTTCACTTCATCTTGAGTAGCTGAATGGAAAGAAACAAGAGACACATCGTTGGTTAAATTCCATCCTCGTAAGATGCATGTCAAAAGTTTCGCTTTTTAACCCCAACTTCAAGGGTGCCTTGGGATGTATCAAACCTAGACACTTTCGTTTGACTTTGACTCGGTCAAACACTCAGGAACATAAACAAGACAATTATAGGCTAGAGTTATGTAATTTACTCTATGGCTTCCTGTTACTCAATCCCAGGCTACCCTCCCTCCTACTATTTCATCTCTCATTCGTTTCTACTGCTTCGTCATGCGTTTGCCGTTGTTGTATCAATCTCTGTATCATATCACCTCTCATGCAGGGACAGCAGATGTAATGACCTACATGAGGTTTGATTACAGTACATCATGGAAAAGCACTACGTTATCAAGAAATTTAAACATATTGAATTATCACACATGAATAATATAAGATTATATACATGAATATACAAGGACTGAAAAAGAATAAATTCGTGAAAGCACTGATAAGCAGTTATCCTGTTATGATCCATTCATATTCATGTTGAGGAAGTGGAAGAGAACTGTGGGGCAGGTTATGGGTGACAGGAAGGGGAGTCATTGAAGGTGGCAGGTCCCTGAAAACTTAATGATCTGGGATATTTACCAGCAAAGATACTTTACTGTCTCCAATCAACATTTAAGCAATTCCTAATTTGTATGACATTACATCCTTTTGATATGGAATGCTTATAACTAAGGAAAGTACAGTAAGGGAGGAGAAAATTTAAAAAAATATTTATATATGGTGTAAAATTACATCGTGATTTTGAAGCAATTGTAAGAACAAGCAGAAAAGAATTTCAAAAATGATGGAAAAATTGACCAAAACATAATGGATGGTTATAAATAACTTATAAGAACACATTTATTACAGTGGAGAGAAGGTTGACTTGTAGTTCCCCACCCCTATCTCCCTTTCCCTTTGTCCCTTTTATTTCACAACTGAGATGAAGATGTTAAAATTTGCTTCTTTACATCTGTCAATCCTTGTAGTTGGTACAAGGTAGTAGGTTGAAATCTTCCTTTCATTTCATTTCCTTTTTTCTTCTCCCCCCCCCCCCCCCTATCTCTCAGTCTGAAAGTTGACCTTCTTGATACATGTTAAACAGTTTTAACATGAAAAGTTCTAAAAGAGTTCATGCCTGCTATGTAACCTCACATCCAGTGGGATGTCAAACATCATTTTAACTGTCACCTCTACTCTCCATAGATGATCAGTCTGTCATGGCTGGCTGATGTGGTCTTGACCTAGAGGTCAAACCATTATTAATCCCAGACAGAGGACACAGTCAGCTACCCTATTCAAAGTGTGGTTACCAGAATGGGCTGGGTGACAGATTTATGATTGACGGCCTCTACTACTAGGGTAAACTGCCACCTGGCAACAGACTAAATACTTGGTCAAGCCACAACAAAGTTAAAACACTGACTGGCCACTCAGATAATTAATAAAATGAAGTTGAACTGTAACTGTAGGAGAGAGATATCCAAATGTAAAGATGAAAGCAAATAGTTTCAGTATGGGGACTAAGTCAGTTTTTTTTTATTATAAGTATAGTTAAGGAGGCAGTGTATGAGAAATAACACAGATCAAAAAAAAAAAGGATATATGACCTAAAGATTGGTGGTCTCAAAAAAAGAAGTCATAAGCCAAGTGGATTCTCCTTCCCCTGATACCCCCTCCCCCCCTTCCTCGTTTTGCCGATCACAATGTACAATGTCCAGCATTTAAACAGGAAATGTTGGGAGCTATGGAATTAATTACTGTTATAACTCACAAGTTTGAGAAATCCTTTGTGTCTCGATTATTGCGATACTCGCGACCACACAAGTGGCAAGAGGAAGAGGATTTCATTGTTTTAGATTCCTGTTTAAGAACATGATGACAAATTACTGACACTGAATTTTCAAAGATCATATCATATGGATGGAAGTGTTGAAGGGACATATTTCAATGACAACATTACACATATGATTGAATGGAAAACGTCAGAAAACTACTGCTTTGTACATTGTACTATAGTTTCATCATTTCAAAAAAATGTCAAATATCTGAAAAATTCTGTTTAGTGGAAATTATGACCTATTTAAAGTGGTATTTACATCTTAATTATCACCGAGTGTACATAATAGTAATTTTCAGGTTTTAACCATAGCAAGTGTCTCACCACTCCAATTTTTTTTTTTTTTTTTTTGGAGATACTTTGCCAAAATGAAACTGATACATGTATGTGAGTTACAGCAATTGTTTTCAAAATGTTCACTTTCAAATGCTTCATATATTTGTCAAAATGTTCAAGTGTCCAATCTGGTTGTCAGCCTTTTATTGTCTTACGATGTACATAATCATGTGATATCTCTGTTAGTGTACCCTACTGTAATATAATAATCCAAACAGTTGTGAGCAGTGTGAATATAAAAAGAACAGATTACATCACAAAACTATTACGATTCCTTTTTCACTTTTAAGGAAACTATAATTACACAAAATATATGAAAATTTACTGTTTGTAAAAAAAAAAAAAAAAATTTTTTTTGTGTATTTTTTTTCCTTTTCAGAATTCCTTACACAGAAATTATAAGGATTTTACCTAGAATTAAAGTAGCTTTTTATTTACCACATATCTAGTGGAGGTCGTTTGTTTGCTCCATAAAGACCATCAATAAACGATAAAAGTGTTCTCTAATAAAGTGCCCTAGGGAAAATCCCAACCCCTCAATCTTTGCATTTATGGCTGGTTTTACAACTTGATCATGAAATATTATAAAATCGAAGCTCCCTCTTAATCCGCGCTATCAAAAACCTGTTTCCACCCCATCGCTTCATTTCGCTCCATCTCCGCTGTTTTTATTTCCTCATCAATTAGGATCCGCTTATAACTATGAGGTGTGAAACGTGATCCAAAACGAGTTAACTTTCTGCACAGATATGATGATAGAGTCCTGTAATTTCCACGAGCAAATTTCACGCTTATTTCAAACATTTATCCAGCAAAATGACATCCCAGCAAATTGGAAGGGAATGATGCATTAGTTTTTCTGCTATAGAATCCACTTACACTCTGCCAAAAAAGATTTATGATTTTTGGAAAGAGTCAATAACCTGCATTCTTGGCTTTCGAAATGAGTCTTCTTTTTCCACTCCTTATCATAGTAAAGATTGAAGGCTAGATAAACAGGTTCTTTGACTGAAATCGCTTTGAGCTCCGCAGCCAACCAAAACACTGGCCATTAGGAGTCTTATGATAGAATCCATCTTCCATTAATCATGACAGTTTAAAGAGTTTGAAACAACCAATGTCACATTTCCAAATTGCCAACAGCTAAGAAATATACGTGCTACTATAGTCAAGTGTAAGAAAGCTTTTTTTTCCTTCCCTTTTCAAAAATAAAATGTCTATTTATTTGGTAATCGCATTTTACTGTACAAGCCAGGAGCATATTTTGAAATGCCAAATCGTTTGGTGTAGGCATCAGTAGATTTTTGTATTTTAAACCACCAATTCCCAATTGATGGATTGATGCTGATTGAATATGCAGACAGAATGTTGCACGTTGCATTCCTACACTGAATGCACATGAAACTTTGAAAGTAGCAAAACTCGTCCTACATTTAACCCGGCGCACCCATCTGATTTCTTGCTTCCGTAGCTAGCGTGGATGATGCTATTGCAAACAATTTGCTTTACAAGAAATTCTTAACACTTACAGTATAGCAGTTGGTTCATATTGATTGGTTGGATCTTAAATACTATTCAATAGAAAGAAAAAAAAACACCAAAATAATGCACCAAAGAAATCAGGTCTCTTTGGAAATTTGACCGAGTTGAAAAATTGTGTGTATTTCTTGTCTTCTTTACAAATATGATAAAAGTGACAAGAAAAGTGTCTGGACAACAAAATTATAACTAATATCTTCACTTTTTCCTCATTTTTTGTGTTCCTTCCCTTGAAGGATACATATTGCTATCTGTATTCTTGTGCAATGCTCTCTATATAATTTAAGTTTACATTAGTACATATACGGAAACCATACTGTAGGTGCATGGTAGAAATTAGAGAAGATTGCTGCAACACAGAACAGATGTACTGTACCATTCTAAAACAAACTGTTCAAAATAAAAAAAATTGTATATATATGTATATATTTGTATATAGTATATGAATCATCTTTGTATCATATTGTATCATATTTATATACATATATATACATCATATTTGTATATATATGTATATGAATCATCAAGTTTTCACACTGAATTGCATTCTGGGGAATTGTGTTTGTTCAGCTTGGTGGACACACTGCTGTGCTTCTTGGATTGCCCAATTATTTTCCCAGGGTAGGCTAAATAGATCTGTCACTACACAAACTGTACACTTCACAGCATAGGCTAGTTAATGGGACTTTTAATATCTTTCAGTTTCTGGATTAAATATAAGTAGAATTTCTAACACGTTCTTGCACCTCTTTTAATTGATTTATAGGAATTTTGTAAGTGTGAGTGTGTGGGAGGATTCAGGAAGCAAATTACCTACAGAGAAAAATAAATCCAGAACAGAAATAATTTATACTTTGCCTATTTTTTGCCACACCTGAGCCTCCAAAGGTTGAATGTAAATTATATCTAAATCTTACAATTACCATAAATGTACAGTTATATCATGCAATAAAGCTACTTTGCCCAACAAGGGATTTGACCACCTGTAATGCATGATTTTCAAGTCCCTCATTTTCAGTGTTTGTAATAATAAAATTTGATGGCACTGCAGGTAAGATGATTCATTTTGACATTAAATTGATTACTTCATTTTACATTTGTAGTAGAGAGGTGCACTTTGGTGGAGCCCTATCACCCAGATTAATATCTCAATATTTAGATATATATATGGAGCTTCTTTATTCCATTTTATTCCATATTATTAAGTGTATGTTGTTGTTTCTAAGAAAGTTCTGTTCTTTTAATGTTGTTTGGGAGGGGTGGGGATAGGGAGGGGAAAAGCAGTGGTTTGCTTGTAAAAATATTTTTAAAAACTAGTTATCGGTCTGAACTAGTACCATATGAAATGTTATACAAGTAGTTTCAATATTTAATGTGTTTGATTTGAAGTCATACGTGTTATTATGCTGTAGTGTACATCCATACTTACATACAACCTTTAATAGTATATATATACTCTCTACATGTAGATTGAACTACTGTATTAAGCTGGAATAAGATTTTCTTTTTCTTCTACTTTTCTTTTCTTTATTCAGAGTAAATCATCTATGCTCTGATTCAAGATATTGACATCATCCTGGTAGGGTATTAATTGTGTAGACCTATACCAGCATATCAGCCACACAATAGGCTCTAAGAGGAGACTGAAGGAGATTATCAATTGATGTTTACAAACTTGTCTACATCAAACTCATCAGAAAAGGAGGATTTTAAGGTAAATGTCCTCCCTGACTACTGAGTCCATTCAAAGGCTGAACAGATGCCTATTTCATTTGGAATGGAAATAAAGGATTTTGACCAGTTTTATAGGGATTATGGAAAGAAAGTTGGTCTACAACAGAAACCATAGAAGCTTAAAAAAAAATCTCAGCCAATAAACCTACTAGTACCTGCATGTACAATACTGAATAGGGTTTAACTAAATGCACACTGTGTGTACACATATGTACATGTATGTGCATGTAAGACTTAGTATGAATCGCCAACATGCAGCTCTGTTACAAATAAGTGTTGCGGTACATAGTACTAACAGGAATTAACAGCCAAGGAAATTTCACACGTAATTAGACTCAAGGAAACATGGTTATGATTTCTACCAGATTTTATAGATTTTTATCTTACAGAGTTGGATTAAGATCAAACTTGTATTATACAGATCCCCAGATGGGAAACATTTAGTCCACAGGCAAACTTTCTGCAGCCTGCAAGGAATTCAATGCCTCACTAATGTGGCCTACCAAGGGGTTATATCTAAGAAAATTATGCATAAAATATGTATATACTTTGGGGATATTTGTGTTAAGTTTCAAAATGTGCATGTTTAACCTTCTATTCCTTCCCATTTCCCATAGAATATTTCTACTTTATTTTTGTTTATTTTTCACGGGAACAGTGCCTCATAATTATGCATCATATATGTATATACTTTGGGAGTTTGGGGATATTTGTGTTAAGTTTCAAAATGTGCATGTTTAACCTTGAAAACCTTCTATTCCTTCCCATTTCCCATATAATATTTCTACTTTTATTTTTGTTTATTTTTCACGGGAATAGGAACATGCTTATGAGTTCGGTTCATGGACCGCAATGGGTACAAAATCTCACTGTGGCCTAGGAGATCGTGTTCCTACCCACCCCTGATATATATATTTGATATTCCTATGTGATCTTTGTAGCAATTAACAGTACTATAAACAGGTATGTCATGATAAGGACAATGAAAAGACCTCTAATAGCCTATACAGTGCATTTTACCAAAGTGGTTTTACTTAAATGCACTTTTAACCTAACAAACATTCCTTTGAGATTCCTTGTTTCCAAAAATAACATATTTGATTTGTCATCTGTGTGTACTTAGAAATGTTAATGTGAATAATAAAATATATATATACCATCAACATCTGTTATGAAACTAAACCAAATTTGCATAGCCATTTCCTGTTTATCAGGGCTGGCATAGTTAACCACATTCCCTAACAGTACATCTACAGCATCTGTTAAGCGGTCCATGAATGAATGTCGTTATCAGCATCAAGGGACCCACAGTTCTTCTTCTTCATCACTTGCAGAAAGTTGGCCAGACCAGAAATCTCTTGTTATTTCTCTTTCTTAGAAATCTGGACTGCAAAATACCTATGAATCACCTTGAAATATCATCAGTGGTTTTGACAATGAACTTGATTCAGACAAATGAAAAAAGCCACTGTCCCCTGACCTAAATGTCTGACCTCAGACATCCATCTTCACAAATTTATTGGCATTTTTCTTTCTTTCTTTTTTTTGGGGGGGGGGGTGGAGAGGGAAGGTTGTTGATGAAAATTGTTGGTCTTAATATTAGAGATCAAGAAGGGTGAAGCAGATTCCCCACAAGTAAACAAATTAATGTCAGACTCCAGAAGGTAAGGAACCTTTTTTTCTTCAACATCAAAGTACATGGTCCTATGATCCTGGCTTGGTTTTATCTTCTTGTTTTTGAATTTTTCAAACAGGACAGTGAAATTAGAAACAGGACAGTGTCAAATAAAGTACAAAGTGGGAATGTAGTTCTTTTGGGGTTGTTTTTTCGCGTAGGTCACACTGTCACCCTTTGTGTCATAGTGTATTTACCAGCCCTAGATGGAAAATTCCCCAACCCCAGTCTCATGTGGGTCACACTGTGTCCCTCTGTGTCATAGTGTACTTACCAGCCCTAGGTAGATGGAGAAAAGTTCTTCAACCCCAGTCATATGGCTTGATTTGCTTTCTTATTGGTACAGAAGGTCATTTTACAAATTGTGACTGATCGAGCATTGAGGTTGCATGACAAAAGCAACCAGAAGATAAAACACTATACATTGTTTAATTTGTGTAAGTACTCTGTATGAATGGAGACACAGTACAGTAGATCCCATGTTTATAAATAATAGACTCATATAAAGAAATGTGCTGCAAAGTACATATACTCGAATTTGAAAAGGTTACAAAAATCTTCAGCGACCTCTTGAAGTATTTAGGGCAGGGCTAAGTTGTGGTCCTTTCGGGGTGACAGACTGGCTGTCCTTGTACATGGTCTGGTGATTGGCCGAATTATTCAGCGCAGCTGTAGACTGTCACTGGAGGTACCGATGGGGCATGCGAGCCGATATTCCTTGATATTTCTTGGTTGCCGCTAATTAGTACAGTATTCATATCGAGGATTCTATTCAGTAATAGGTTAGGGTTAGTTTGAATTGCCTTTGCATTGTACATTTTACGTTAAGTAGTAGTGGTTTTTATGTACGCCTGTGATAATTACACATATATACCATTTCATATATACTCTACTTTGTTTATTCCCTGCTTTGGGAATCAAGAAAGCAAGTAAATGTCACATCCGAGCTAAACAACCTTGATGAACAAGTCCCACGATTCAGCTACCCACACCCAATTCAGACTGTTCGCTCCATTACAATTCTGACTACACATTCAAGTACTTGTGGATAACCCTTTGCATAAGAGCTTGACTTGATGATAAAGCACCACATCGACATTCTCGTCTCACCTAAAACAAAGAGGTTCATTTATTTCCGACAACATAAGAAACATTTCATGTCACCGCCCCTGGTCTTAACTTTTGTCTGGGTATTGACAGCCCAGTTGCTTTATCTCCCTTCCATATCTCCTCTCTCTGAACTTGCCATGAAAATTTTGACATCTCCATTTGTTACCCCTTTTGTGCAGCTCTTACTAAACCTAGAAGCCTGCAAGTGTAAGCAGCTGACTTCTACTTGACATCATACTCACACGGTCATAAACACAGATAAAGGTTAACCACATCGGTCATAACCCTGCAAATATTGTATAAAAGGAGAGTGTAGATAATATACTGTAAGGCACATTTCACAGGTAACCCACAGAAAACAAAAGCATATGGAAAAATTGTCCTTGCCCAACAGTCATGATATAATTATTATTCACAAATATGGACTTACTGTAACTTAACTTTTTTGTCACTTTTGACATTTTTGTCAAAGGGTTAGAGGGATTTTGGCAGTCCATGATGCTCGGAGACCAAAGGACTGATGAGGTACACTTAAGAATAGGAAGTATTGTGACATGTTATATATGTAGCTAACACAGAGACAGAGATGTTCAACACTGCCATTGGGGCTATAAGGACAGATGTTTTCAGGAGTGGTGTGAGGTACACCAAAGATAAGAAGCATCCTTATCAGGTACACCGAAGATAAGACGCCATCCTATGCTAGAGGCAAAGCGCATGTGGAGAGGACCAAGCGTCAAAAAGAGGCTTTGTACTGTAGCAGTCATATGACAGACGTATCCAAGTTAGACAAGGCAAGACTGAGAGGTACTGTAAATGATTACACAGTAGAATCATTGGATAAGAGCGTACCCCCCCCCCCCCCCCTCTACTGTCTACAGGTCATCTACTCTACAAGTCTGTATCAACTCTCTGCACCTCTATCAAATAAGGATCAAAGAGGTAGCCCTCTTGATCTCTCCAGAAATAATCTCTAAAATCCTGCTGCCAGATATTATCCCTCCCTCCCTCCAAACTCACTTCCTGAGAAGACATGGAGAGAGATTGATTACAAGAGAATGAGAAGTTCATCAACATTGTGAATGCCAGTGTAAGTTGACCTGCTGGAGAGGTGATGTAGTAAGTAAGTTGAGGGTGGGTTGTTTAATATTAAAACAGCCCCCTGAGGCAAATCGAAATTGCTTTCAACTCTTAACAAGACAGGTGTATACAACAAACCTATTACTTACTATCCATGATGGAGGAAAGGAGTATAAACCTGTGGCAAACTGGCAAAGGTATAAGAATTCTCATATGCGTAACAAAATAGTGTGAATATATTTGGTCTTTATACTGTACTACACAGCAGTGATTCAATATGAACTCCTTTACACAATTTACTACCTGTATCAGTTATTACTAAAAATAAATACCAACTATTAGGTAAATTTAACAAGTAAATTTAGAATCCAGGATTAAACAAGTCAGCTGTTTATTAGATAGGGTCAATGGAGGTGGGAGCAGTGCAAGAATGTTACCAGTTATTAGGTAGATTGTAGTGCGTATGTATGCGCAGGTGTGCATCAATAAAGGAGACAGGTACAGTAGAGGAGTGGGGTAAATTAAACTCTTCCTAGCGAACAAACAGTCGGACTATAGACAGTGTAACTTACACTGTCTATGTGTAACTATTAAATAATCTACTAATTTTAGAGAACACATGTGAGCCTCCAGATTAAAGTACTGTAATGCTATTAAACAATGCAAATATATAGCATCAAAAAAAACAAGAGTTCAAAAGAGGTCTATGATTTTCTCAGTGAAAACATTTAGTAGAAAATGAAGGTTCAATTGGAATTTACAAAATACAAAATGAAGAATTGCAACTTTATTTTGGTGTATAACTGGCACTGGAAAGATCTATGTAAAAGTTAATTTGCCTATTTTATTAAAAATTAAAATCTTTTATGGACGATGCCTTTTATATAGTGAAAGAATTTACTCTACCAAATGGTTCAGATCATGTTGTGTATGATTTACATTCTTTTTTCTTTGGGAGGCGGGAATTTGTTTATTTGTTGACTAATATTATATTACGGTATACTGTACATTAATAACATTACAATTCTAAATCATTTTCAAGCTCATAAATACTTATATGCTAGATCTAAACTTGGTCACTTTCACAGATAAATAATGAATGGCATTCATCATACTTAAAGGTCATCAGTATTGTTCAAACTATTTAGCATGCTAATAATTGACTCCGAGTCTCCAAATTATTTCTCAGACAAGGGGCAGTGCTAAATTAGACATGTAATATCTCAGTGAGAAAGAAAGGTTTGGAGGCTGGCAGTAAAACTGATTGTACATTTTACGTCTTTTGTGTATCTTTATTATGTGTCCTATTTATAAATATTGTAATTTATACTGGAATAATGAAATTGAATTGAAAAATTGCAATCTGAGCATCAGTGACCAACATCTGACTTTCTAGCATATTTGGGGTGTTTACTGATGAATCAACGAAAAACAGCAACAGCACCACGGAAAATTAGTCAGGTCTTAGACAGCAGTCTTCTACTACCGGGGTTTCCCACCCCTCACTCTACCACGAAGGAATATATATCATGAACCGATGGTCCGCAGATTTTTAAAATTTAGACCCGACAGGGCCACGACCGAGGATCCTCTATTAGTACTGAGCCACGACCCACGACAGCTAGACTTAATAAGTGAAGTTACAAAAAAATGACTTAATCAATCTCAATTGGCACACGTCGCTCCTGAAAAATCCAAGCGACCCAATGGAAAATGTTCTCAACCCACTTTTGGGTTGTGGTCCCCCATCCTGTAAACAGATGACCAATATTCGTAGCAGAAAATTACAGAGGTAAGCATAGTGCGCGACTACCCATACCACCTTTGTTGGCCTACTTTGTGAAGGTCTGGTCTCTATACTGTGGCACATTGTCCTAGATATTTCTAATCTTTTTCATATAATTTGCACATACTGTATGAAGGCCTATCACTTTTCACACTCCCTTGGGCCCTAAGACAGATCTTACAATATTCCTCTAGAAACATTCACTACTCGAGTCAAATCTACTAATTAAGCAAATCAACCAACAGGAACAAAGGAAAAGAGATCTGCCATGAAGCAAGAGAGATTTTCTTTGAGACGGAACTAGCCAACTTGGTTCGTTCCTTCCTCTCCTCCGCCAGGTTATATAGCACCTCCTCGTGTGACTATACACAGCTCTTTTTACGCAGTCGTGCTTCGCGAATTCTCATTTCAAAATTGAAATTGGATCAATAATACCCCCCAGGAAAAAATTTGGGAAGAAATAAGTCCAAATTGGTTCGCCCCCACGAATCGGTAAATTATTCTACAGTATTCAAAACGCTGGGAGGAATATGTTCAGTGACACTTCCAGGTGTGAACCAATTACCAAAACCATGAGGCAAAATTTAACACTGCCAATGATGGGACTTTGCAAAACAATGAAAAAATGTAGGAATAGCCCAAAAATGAGATTAATTATGTGCTTTAACAACCTGGTTAATACAATATACATTTAATCACACTGTAGTAACAAAGTGCACTAAACAATCTAATCTGTGAACATATACCAGGGAACAATTTAGTGTTCAAATGTTGTGTAGCATTTTCAAAGGATATGAATTGTTTCTCTCATTGAACACTATAGTTCCTGTGTAGAAAACTGATATATTTACACCTGTATAGCAGCTTGACCGATTGTATAGCATTTTGGATAAATTATTCCCTGAATATACTGAGCTGTCACAATGATTAAGCACTGTTCAAGAGCATACAGCATAGTATTAATGTATATATTATTGGACAAAAGCAGAGAAATAAGATATGACTCATAATTGTCTAATAAGGAGTACTGTTTTGAGAAATATATTGGAATTTTTGGTCCTCCAGGGACCTTCATCAGCAATACTTTGCAGTGCCACTTGGAGTACACCAGGATTTTCTTTATAAGATACATCATATGTATCTATGTCTATATCACTTGTAAATGTAATCTAGACATTACGCATTTACTTTCATTACCCATCTGCAAAACATACAAACTTAACCTTTGAATTAATATTAAATTTTTCCACACTCCACGGGCCTAGAATTTCAGCCGCTTGCTAAAAGCAAACAAAGCCAGTGCATAAAGTACAATTCTCCCTTGGCATTTTCCTGGATTACAACCCATACATTGAGAGCAGACAAATAATGTTTCCTAATAAACAGTAGAATCCATGGCTCATGTCAGGTACGGAAATCATGCTGGCTCTTTGACCGACTATTACTATTAACCAACTTATCGATGTGTCTCAGTTCTTTGTCTAAACTGGCCAGTGCCTCTTTTATTCCCTTCCTTCTTCTAGCTAGCATATCGCCCAACTTTTGAGGTCTTACAACCATAAAGAAATTGAAACCCTCAACAACTATTTTGCATTACTTTGTTGCTGTGCAAACTTGCAGTACAAGTAGTCAAATATACAGAATGGCAAACTGATATACGAATCTATGTTAACGAAGAGGCCGTAAATGCAGATATACTGTAGTCTTTAAGAAGGACGGAGATAACCTATCTTTCAGCTGCCCCCCCCCCCCCCCCCCCGCTGCTGCTGCTACGTGAATGTCTCCGAAAGATGTGTATGTCTCCTGAAACTCCAAAACTTACTGGTTTGGATATTTACGAGTGACGAGCTTACCTGTCTCCCCCCAACCTATGCACCTCATTCTACCGCGCCTAGAATGTCCTGGTAACCTTTTAACACTGTGCACCCTCTGTGACCCGGCTTCACGGGTCACCAACCTTCCTTCTCATGAGACCAAAGCCCCTCCAAAGTGGTCTCTGCCTTGGAGTCGAGTAGTAGTCCTTCCCGACAGATGGGAGGGCTACCCCCTCGACTCCTAGTCTAACATCGAATTTCTGACGCTTCCAACGGGAGGGGTAGTACTCCCCTTCCTGTGGGGAGGGGGGGGGCTACCCTGTACGACCCCATCAGCCTGTACCCCTTAGGTCTAAAAAAGGTAGCAGAAGGTACTCTACAAGTTAGGCCCAAGGCCCTGAGCACCGTAGTGTTTAATGGAGAAAGACGAAGGAAAAAGAGTATCAACATTATAAAGGAAATATATATATAACGCTTCTCCATATATATATAAAACACTTTAAGACACTCTTCCTTAAGTCACTCATAGTGGCCCTAAGTTACTACGAGATACTACAAGTTACTACCGATTACTACAAGTTGCTACCGGTTACTACCGGTCAAGATAAAACTTTGCAACAAACTCGCTGGTAACAATAGGTGATGGTACGGGGGCTCGTACGGTAGTGGAACCTCCTTTCCTCAGGTCTCTTGGCCTGTGCTAGAAGGTGTTTTGTTAAGTCAATGAGACCGCTCCTCCGTGCGGCTGTGTTCCACCCCCCTCGGGGGAGGGAGGCGGGAATGGAGACAGGTAAGCTCGTCACTCGTAAATATCCAAACCAGTAAGTTTTGGAGTATTTACTTCGTTCCTCGCTTACCTGTCTCCCCCCAACCTATGCACCGAGTGGCACTGCCCGATGGTGGGAGGCCCGAGGGGTGGGACCTAGTACCCGCCGGATCTCGCATCACCACGCTACGTAATGTCGCCTCAGCCTGTAATGAGTCTGAAAGGTAACAGGCGACGAACGTCGTTGGTGTCCGCCAAGCTGCTGCCTTAAGGATGACCTCTATTGGGACTCCTGCAAAAAGAGCTGTCGAGGCCGCTTTTCCTCTAATGTCATGGGCTCTCGTTAAAGTTGTGCCAACTGCGAAGGGGCGAATAATCTCCGTCAGCCACCGAGAGAGGGTGTCCTTAGACACCGTTGAAAAAGGTGCTCTGGGTAGTATGAACAAGGACATGGTTGTTCGTCTCAGGGGTTGAGTCTTGTTTAAGTACCATTTGAGAGCCCTGACTGGGCCCCACAGTATATCCTCTGCGACTGAGGAAAGCGTCTTTATTACAGGGATAAAGATGTCCCCCGGCAGGAAGGAAAGGACCTGGTTCTTGGGTATGAAGGACGGATCGGGGACCATTCTCCCATAGTTCTCAAACCTAATATGGTTCTGCTTTGTAGGCAGAGCGTGGAAACAGCTCCTTCTTCTTGCTGACGCGAGGGTGATCAGGAAAGGGGTTTTCTTTCTAAGGGCTGCCAGCGAGGCTGAAGCCAGTGGTTCGTATGGTGATTTAGTGAGTGCCTGCAGTGCTGCTGATGGACTCCACGAGGGGGCGAGCCGTCTGGTCCGAGGACGCCTGTTTGCCATCCCCCTGATGGGCTGGGTGATGTCCCCGTTGTTGACCGGGGTGGACCCATCTGGAAAGCCGCGGTGGATCGTGGTAATTGCCAACCTGTAGTTCTTGATGGTTGACACTTGCTTTCCCTCCTCGAAGAGGGAGTGAGGAAGTCTACCACTTGTGCCAGAGAGGTCTCGGCTGGCAGTGCCTGTCTGTTCTGGCACTATTCCCCGCCTAACAAAATAACCCTGATCAGCGATAACCTGTCAAACATAGAGACAGATCCCTCCTCATTGCGGTAGCCAAAAAGCCCCCGACTGACAGTTTATCTAAAGGTCCCCCTTTATACACCTGAATGGAAAGACGCAATGGAGATAAAATGCCTTGCCCAAAGACACAACGGGATGATCTGGCCAGGACTCAAAACTGCAAGTCTTAGATCACCAGTCCACTGCCTTCACCATTTGACCACAGTGCTCTCGAAAATTGAGTACTGAATGGATAGTTTGCTTCATCAGAATCTTGGTCAATGCTACAACTGTTATACTGTATGTGACTACTAAAACTATATATGTATTTATGTATTTTAGTATAATGTATTATATGTATTTTGGATCATCCTGCAAGCAGGAACTTGTGAAGAAACCTCGTAGACCTATCAAGGCCGCAAGTTGACCGAATTCAGTCTCTTACATTCGTATTTAATTTCCATGATAATGAATTGTCAACAACTCTGTGACTGGACGACATACATTAATCTTGGAGTGACCCCAACTCGGGACCTTATAATTGCAAGGCACCGGCCTTAACCACTGAGCTACAGTAACTGGGCTATAGGTCTACTCATCAGAAACAAACTCCCAACAGGGACCGTGAAGTTGGTGAGAGGGTGGGTTTGTAGAAATTCCACCTCATACATCCCTGGCTGCTTTAACCGAGCCCGGGGAGTTACTCATCACGCACAAACGCGTTATTAAACGCTTCGTCTTTTGTTATGATAACGTTATTTGCGGTGTAAAAAAATATGTCACCGAAACGTTTTCAGGCTAGTAAATCCACACAAATTTCGTAAGGACATGAATATGACATTAATATAACATTAAAATCTCATAGAACGTTATGTCGACGTTTCAACAACACCACATTTGATGTTATAAAACGTATTAAATGTTATGCTAACGTACCTGTTACTTCTCAAGTCTCTTCATGTCGAGATGAGAATTGTATCACTATCGTAGTACAGTGAAGGTTTCCAACTTCCTATTGAAACCAGCTAGCGCATGGTCACGGCCAGCCTATCAGGTGCTACGAAGTGCAACTCTGCTTAAAGTTTTGGAACATCGAACAAGTTATTCATGGAGCGTATCCCGTATGTTCGGAGCGTGATAGCCCTTGTAGCTTTCATGGGGTTCTATCCTACCCCTTATTCAACTTACTCACGCGTATGTCTTGGTAATTCTCCAGAGAAATAGAGAGGCTTATACCATAGGATCGCTCACATAGTCGACAGCTCGTTGCAGCAAACGTTGAGCTCACACGTGGCAAGCCAGGTGACTGCCTGGCCCCGCCTCCTCTCTTAACAAATGTACCGCGTTATACACATTGCTGGCAGTTTGCCAAGGCTTAAGAAGTTTTCGTTTTTCTGGCACGTTGCCAATGTTTGAGATAGTCCTCTTTTTGGCAGTTTGCCAAGATATTAAAGCATCGTTTGAAACCATTCAGTCTTGCGCATTTTAGCATATTCGGCTTGCGCATTTTAACATGTTCTGAGAGTGGGTTCCACAAGTGTTTTAGAACACAAGTGAGGTTTTAAACCTAGATATATGGCGATGAATTATTATTATTAGAGAGGAGTATAATTAGCGAGGACGATCTGACCCATGAATGCGCAGGAAAACTATGTCATGTCCTGGTTTCTGCTGGTACTGTACTTGTTAAACACATTTGGGATGTGTAGCGATTAAAGGTGTAGCGGTTGCGGTGTTTTTCTGCAATTGATTCGAACCTGTCGTCGCAGCCCAAGCTGCTAGTTTCGGGGGGCAACGATCCCCCCGATGTAGAAGGCTTTCCTCCTCTGGGAAGCGGGAGTAACCGTCCTCTGTAACCCCGAAATCTAGGGGTCGACCTCGTCGTCTAGGCCGGACAGGTTGACCGACGTTCTGCAAACCAGAAGTTCCTCACCGGGGGACAAATCAGGTTGCATTCTTTGGTCTGGGATTGATCGTGGTGTCGCGGCCGGGTGTTCAGTGCCCGTATTTGTCCTTCCCTCTCTGAGGCTGGGGATAAGTATATGTCCCTTCGCCGTGGGAACCTCGTTCGGGGCCGGCTCTCTTTTCGGATTGGGCGCTCTGGGGGCCCAGCAGTTGTTACTCTCGTCGGCCCCCGGCCTCGGGATCGGCCGCGGCTCCAGCTAGGAGGTCTGCGGACCGGGTTTGTGCCCCTGCTTCCCCGTTCTGGGGGCCCAGCAGTCGTCGATCTCATCGGTTCCCGGCTCCGGGACCGGCTCTGGGTCCGTAGTGGGGCTTTGGTTTCGGGCTCCCTATGGAGTCTCGTCGGACCCGGGCCCTCCGAAGCCCATCTCTCGGGACCCAGCAGTCGATTGTAGCTCCGGTTCCCGGCTTCGAGGCCGGTCTCGGATCCGGAGTGGAACCTCGGTTCTTCACTCCCTCTGGGGTCTCGCCGGACCCGGGCTCCCGGAGCCCATCTCTGTGTGTACCACGCCGAGTACCACTCTCCTCGACCCGGACATTTTGTCCGTTCCGGTCGGAATTTCTAATGGGCTTTACATTGGCCTTTAGCCTTGCCCTTGCCTCCCCCTTGGTCATACAATCCGGACGTCGCCGGGACCTTGGGTTCTGGTCGGAATTTCTAATGGGCTTTACATTGGCCTAGGCCTTGCCCTTGCCTGCCCCCTTGGTCATACAATCCGGACGTCGCCGGGACCTTGGGGGGGCAAAAACTCTTTCTTCTCTCTCTCTATCTCTCTCCTCCGGAAGGGGAGTCTCGTACATCAGCTAGTACAGTGCGCCAAGCCATTGGGCCACTCTATGTGTTCTTGGCCACTCCCCATTCTATCTCTTAACGACTCTTTGGCTTCTTCCTCACCTCCAGTCTCTCCTACAATTCCCTCCCCTCTCGGAGAGCCGTTGGGGGTACGGGATGGTGTCCAGTTTGTCCCGGAGCTAGCTAGCTAGCCAGCCAAGTGTATAATTCTTGCCAAGGAGCTGGCGTAAACAAGATTTAGACCAACAAGGGTCTCTGGGCTACAGGTCCTGCCTCTGGGGCAAGGATCCTGGCCAATCCCCGCCCGATCCGGGCGGAACATCAAAACAATTGACATAATTCAAGTGGCTCCGAGTACATGATTGAAAAACTCACGTTAGGAAGGCTAGGAAAGGTAGTCTATCGTAAGAACGTAAACTAACCAAGGGAGTGGAAGGAGCGGGGTGGGGAGACTAGAATTGCCTTTGCGGTTTTTGATCGCGATAACTTTCGTGGAAAATTTGTAGAACTTCGTTGACAACCGTGCCCGCAGTGGTCTAAATTTTGTCAACGAACTTATTCGTTTTCAACTTTTTTTTTTTTTTTTTTGATTTTCAACGTTTGTTATCGATCGTTGGTTTTTTTTTTTTTTTTTTTTTTCCACGGGAGTTAAGCGAAACAGTACTGTACGCTACAAGAGTGAAAACCAACACTTAGAAAAGCGACCAAGTAACGAAGTACATGAAACGAGCAAACATCTTATAAGAAAAATAACAGATAAAAACATGTACAGATAAGAACATGTAAACAATGCGAGAACCGCCCATTCGCGCTAATGCGAAAAGGGGGTCGTGGTTACAAGGTACGCTACAAAAGTGAAAACCCAACACTTAAAGCGAACAAGTAACGAAAGCATGGAAGGCAAAAAAATTTTCTCTTGGCCGGAGCCTGGCCCTTCTCTTTCTCTGTCCACACTCTCTTCCTCGGCCCCCTCTCACCACCTCTCCTTCCTCTTCCTCTCCTATCTGTACTAGGTCTCCCACTACTAGGGAGCCGCTGGGGTTGGGGAGCAAGTCTAGTATGTTCTGTAGCTACAATCTAAGTCCTGCTAGCCAGGTAATGATAATTAGCCAAGGAATGGGGGTGAACTGGGAACGCACCAGACACGGAACCCTCCTGGAAAAGTACGGCACTAGGGACAAGGGCAAGTTCATCCCCGGCCCTCACTGGCCGGAACATGGAGCAGTCAATGCATTTCAGCTGATTCCTAGACATGACTGAATGACCCCTAGCTAAGGGAACAACTTCTTAACAATATGATAGGAGAAGCCCCCCTTCTTTGGGGAGGAAAACAGCTAACAAGGAAGAGATAGGTATAATGTAAACATTTACAAACAAATGTAATTATAAATATGATATACCCATGTAGTATAAATTAATATACACATGTGGTATAAGGATAATAAAATATACACACATGGTAAGGGCAATGCGATACTACCTTAACACCGTGCCTCGGCTAGAGGCCCGCGGCTTACAAGGTAACAGAATAGGCATAAGGCCAGCCCACAAAAAGGTGGGGAAAAAGCCAGGAACGAGCCTGGGAGCAAGGAAGGGACAAGTAATATAGATATATAACGTATAAAGCAGCGATAATACAAGAGAAGTAGAGTAGTTAACAACTAAACAACGGGTGAGGGAAAGAACTAACGCAATAGCGTGTGTAGCCAAAAAAGGCGGGAACTAGCGTAACTACGGTAAACAATTCGCGGAACTGCTACCAGTACTAGAGTTCTGCACAGAAAAAAAGCGGAGCGAACGCCGCTCCCGAAAAACAGCCCTAAAAACCTCTCTAAAAAAAGAAAAGGATACTTATCGGGCTGCAAAGACTTCAAATACTTCCAAAAACAGTGGATGGGAAAAAATTTCCGATCCTAGGAACCAAAAGTGGACGAAATTCGGTGGAAAATATCCGCTCGAAAAAATACGAAGTAGACGCTTTGGTTGGTAGAATGAGAAGGAAGGTTGGTGACCCGTGAAGCCGGGTCACAGAGGGTGCACAGTGTTAAAAGGTTACCAGGACATTCTAGGCGCGGTAGAATGAGGTGCATAGGTTGGGGGGAGACAGGTAAGCGAGGAACGAAGTAAATGACGTGTATGTCACCTGAAGACTGTTTCTCTTCGTTGTCAAGTCACAGTCTGTCTGAGATCTGGGACAATGACCTGCTTATCGTATTAAGCTGAGACAACTTTATTACAAAATATTAGTGACAAGCCCCGAGGAGTACATATCAGAATTGACAAAAAAATTACCAAGCTTTCCCAGCCAAGCCCTGAAGACGGTAACCAAAAATTTGTTCTTTCTTCAATTAACAAAGGTTACAGGCTGATCAAAAGTGACCATGCAGATCTTTTGTTAAAGCTTTTAGGGAACTGAAATTAGCCAATTGTTTCACAACAACATGTTTTGTGACATACTTTTAAAAGGCATTAAAATTAAAGGTTGCCCATTTTTAGCTCAACAGTTATTCCATGATAGAAATAAGTAGTACTGTTTGGCCAAACGATTTCCAAAATAACCTCTCTGGAGTCTGAAGGTTTTTACCCTCTAGAGGTACAAATTAAAGACAATATGAGTAATCTACAGTATTTGTACAGGTTTTGTTGATTGATCATCTCACAAAGTTTGGCTTTTTCGTCGGATTTTTTACCTCACAGATGTAATGGTTTTTGCATTTCAACCAGAGGTTTCTGACATTTTCTGATGCTTTGGACCTATGACAGTTATTTTCTTACTGTATGTGAACTAGGACAAACTACCATTTTCAACTTGGTGCAACTTTTCGTAGTATCGACAAACTAACCACATTAATGCAGAGGGTAACATCTGCTGTCCACTGTTTTTTTACTACGTAACTTCTACTCTGATAGGCTAGATTGTATACAAGCAGTACGGTATTCAAATCGCATTCTTAATAACTTAACTCTTAAATAATGCTGTATCATATACCTGTGCTACACATTCCCAAATTCCTACACCATTTCCCCCCCCCCCTTCCACAAATATTTTGTCAAAGCTGGTTACTATAGTCCATAGGGAAATCAAACGCAGCGACTTGTAAGAACAAATGACACATTCCACACACAAAAAAGAAGGAACCTTTGCTGTTTACAAGTCTTTTGATACCCACACATAATAATCAAAACTGATATTCCTAGAGGCACCATATCATTCAAACCTAAATAGAAGTTTTTTGAATTAAATCAGAAAGAGAACTAAAGACATATATACAGATCAGTGATCACAGCATTGAGGTTCAAATGCAATGGACACAAAAACTAATTTTGAAAAAAAATTTCAAGTTTCGGGCTGCCGTTTACATGTAACTACTGTGTTTGATCAAATTCGTGTAAGATACATATTATAGTTGAATCACCATTACTCTCTTTAAAGTTGTTACTGTACGTGGTGACAGAATTTAATGGTGAATTATATTGAAATATTGAAATTAGGCAAAAACTTTTCCAAATGAAGCAAGGATAGATCTATGTTGTTAAAGCATCTTTTTTTTCAGCTGAAATTTGATAAATGTTTCAGTGTTACTTCATACAGTAGGTAAATCACATAACAAAGTTACTCAGTAGTTACTAGTTAGTTTGTTGATCAAGTTTTATTTCCGGTAGCAAAGCAAAAGTCAAATATTTTGAAATTTACTCTGGTGTGCGTTTTAAAACGACTATGGAAAGTGTCTGGTCGATGAAAACTATTGAATGAAAGGATTGAATCAAATTCAATTCATTCATTAAATTCATTCTGTGAAAAAAACTGAAATCTAGAAACTCGGATGTAATAGTTTGAATAATTGCAATCTTATCTGCAGCAAAACTCATAGGTTTGAATTTCCGAAAAAAACTCAAAAAACGGCTTTTGGTGCTCAGGCATTTAAGTTTTAGGATCAGAATGGTAACCTCCCACCACCCCCACCCCCTCCCACCCCTCCTCACTTTCTTTTAGTTAGTTCCAGGGTTACACAACTGTGTGTGAATATTGCATGGCCAATCAGAAATTATGTAATCTGAGAAGCCAGAACAAACTTGAGCTTTCATGGAATGCAGGTTTGAAAAAGATTAAATGTGAATGACACATGTTACCATACTCTTGCCTTCAGGTTTATCGCCGGTCGTCTCTGTCAAGGTGTAAGAATTAAAAATTTTATCATAAGAGTCATAAAAACTACAACCGATTTCACGTTATCATCGAGTCCTTTCAACTCACAGGAGAATTGTTGTGATACCATTTGTACTTGACCACAGGCCTTGTAATCATTTGTGTCGGTATGAATCAGTTTTCAATATTCAATAGCTAGCGTCAACACCTAGATGATCGAGCATGAATAATATGGAGTGCAATGGACTGGGTTAATCCCCGGCACAAGAAAAAACAAGGTACCCTCCAGCTAAACCCTTCAAATCTTTGTCAGAGGAGGTTTAGTACTATAGCTAAGGCTATTTTTAAAGGCAATGAAACAGTAAAAGAATAAAGGGGCAAAAAAGGGGTCAAAAATATGAAACTATGGGGCCACCTCTTTTGTCAATTTCTAAAGGGATTATAAAATATCTTTTGCTGTTGCAGTATTGCTTCGCGACAATTTTATCGTCAGTAGTAAATGCTAAATATTGCATATATGTAAACTGTACCAGTTCCAAAGACTGTCGATTTCCTGACAGGTTTAGTACACCAAACCTACAGAGTAACATTCAAATCAAAATTGAAAAGAAAGATGCCCTTCTAGATGACTTCCTTAACGACTTATGAATAATTAATTAACGAATATTCGCATTTTCCTACTTTAATTCAGAGAATCGTGAGGCCACCTCTTTCCCACAGTAAGAATCACCAATTTAAGCAACTTTAGACAAAATTTAAATGATCCATTTTTTTGTCCATTCTGCACCAAAGCACTGCCTTTCAGGCATCCATTTTAGCTATCAAACAATACAAAAGATACAGTAGTTGAGTATAAGAGCCTATCATGCTATTTCCCTGGTTAAAGTAACTCTTATCTTTGATGCTTCAAAGAAAACAAACAATCCAAACTTACTTTAAAAACTAGAAATCAAAAGCCTTGTACAAAGTAAATAAATGTTGGTCTAAGAGGACTCCCAGAAAATGGGTGTAATGGCCTAGAAATGGGGGGTTTTATCCACAGTAAACAGAAAGGGACTTCAAGTGTCTATAGGAGGTCAGATAAGAATAAGACTGAAGAAACACAAATAGCTAAATTTCCAAACACTTGAGATGACTTGAGACTACCTGCAAAGAGCATTAAAGTGGTTTCAGCAAAACACTCTATTATACTGGATCTCCTGCAATGACCCACACTGGGTTCTTCAATACAGCAGGGTCATCACTTCCATTTTGCCACCAAATAAGCTAGGAATTCAAATAATGGTCAGCCATGTCTCTGGATTCAACAAGCATTCTGCGCCCATTGTCAATGCATTTTCCTCTTTATTTTCTTTCTCATTTATCACTTCTCTCGGGTCAGGAGAAGTAACATGGTCAGAGCCTCAAGAACAGAGTTCTTCAGAAAAGATTTTAGCTACTTTCTTGTTTTTTAGCAGTGATTTTTAGGTAATTACTTCTTATTGATGACCCATAGAAAGTTGGTATTTAAAAAAAGTGTCCAGATTTCAACAAGTTTAACATGTGTTCCTGTGAGCTATGGGCTATAGAGACCACAGTAGTTGAAATATTATACATACAGCATCCGCATGTCGGATTCACAATACGAAATGTAACATACTTTACCTGAATTTTGATCTGTGACACGGTTACAACAACAAAACAACACCTCACCAATAAAGATAATCATGATAAATTTGAACAGGAAAGATAAACAAAAGTAACATTTGAAACTAATCATACCCAATGCCTAAATCAGATAATAAGCATTTAAAAGGATTGTCTGGTGGCCCAAAGAAGTTACCTTAAAAAATAGTAAATAATTTTCCAAACATGTTGTCAAAGTATGAGAACGCTAATGTTGCGTTTGACAGAGAAACGATTTTTTAATCGTTATGGATAGACATTTCAAATATGATTTGAACAGTACAATACGTGACGTCAGCTCTGCCATAGCAGATTGCGTCATAACCCACCCTCCGCACAGTACCTATACGGTAATCACAACAAAAACAGCGTGTGTATACAGATAAATTTCTTCCTTAATTTCCGGTGAAATTTCTTAAAAATTAGATATGTTTTCAAAAACTCCTTAAGCCACCATGTACTTGAGCGGTGGTTCCGTGGTCTTTGTGTAACACAAGGTAAATTTTAACAGCAGACTCTGAGTTGTTCAGGCTATGCATCGCGCTATCCAGCTCCAACGCGAAAAATGTTCGCATGTAGGCTGTACTCAAACGTTGACAATCGGACAGTTCTGCGAAGCCTAAGCTTTTCAGCGCTATATTCTGCTCTGACAACGATTCGATCAATTTCTTCAATAATTTCCGGTGAAATTTCTTATAAATTAGATATGATTTAAAAAACTCCTTAAGCCGCAATATATTTAGTAGATCGGTGGTTTCGTGGTCTTTGTGTAACACGATAAGTTTTAACAGCAGACTCTTCGTTGTTTATACATCGCGGTATCCAGCTCCAGCGCGAAGAATGTTCGCGTGTATAGGCTACTGTAACGTTTACAATCGGACAGTTCTGCGATGACATCGATCCCGCCAAGTTTCATCTTTCGGTTTAACGAATACTTTATAAGTTTCCTTTTACTGTTAATTTGATCCGTGAATTTTATTTCAGCGAGTTCGAAGAACAGTTAATGAACTGTGGTTTGAGTGTGAGTGTACTATGTGTAACGCTATACAAGTACACCAACTGAGCATCGTAGTATATACGTTCGCGAGTATGTACGTTATATATATGAGGCAATTCAATGTGCTTACACGTGAGTTAATTTGCTGCGGAATTGGGAGTGCTAACTTCAAGTCGCCTGTTTTGCCTATCTGCAAGCACTACGTCAAACACCATATTGAAGCGTTCGAACAAACGGTACTTTTGGAGAGAAACTGGTGAATTTGAAAACCAGATTTCTACAAGAAGAAAATGTCGAATGGGGACAATTTTTACATGGTTAGAAAGAGAAAAATAATAACTACAAGGACAATGTATCGAAATCTTCCACCAGACAATTCCTTTAACAACTTCGTTTGATAGTTTTGGGGAAGTTTATCTACACAATAAAGGAACGGAACTATTCCAAAATTTCTTTTAAAAAACAAACAACTGCTGTGAGTAAACCCAAGTCCAATATTTACCAAGAGAATGTAGTCTGAGGGGGTGGGGGGGGGGAAGAGATTTGTTTGCCAAGCAACCTTGTCTTTGCATGATGTTTTTAACCATATATTCCGTTGCAGGTCAAGTGGCAATATAAGCACAAATGCTTCTTAACTTTGCTTCATCTACAGAAGGTGTTTCCTTTCATCAAATGTATTTTTTTTTTTTTTTTCTTTCACTTATTGACACCTAAAGTATAAGTATACATACCAATTCCACAGAGACCTTTGTTAATTTTCGCTACAGTACAGTGTTCATATCCGTAAGGTCATACAGCTAAGTAATGCTTTAAATTTCAGTAAAAAAATGGTAATAAATCTATAAACAAGGTAAGAAAATTGTCACAACAGATTGCATCAAATCCCATGTTGTGTCATTAGCCCGAGGAGGAAGTGATGGCAAGATGTGTTAATACCGTAGAGATGCTTACTAATGCTTGTGCTATCGATTATGAATGAATCTGTCCTCTATTTCCTATTTATCCTCTGTGACGAGACACCAATCTCTGCCCGCATCTCTCCTGCTTCTCAGATGGGGACACTATGACAACTTATGGAACAGACAGCCACAGGCTAAACATCAAATGACATCTGCAGAGAATAAAAGTCCTTCCATGGGGGAAGATGTTGGCAAAGATGGTAAAAAAATGGGGGGGGGGGAAGTGAGTAGACAAGATTTATGGTGTGAAAAAACCCAGAATGTTGTAAATTCTGACTGAAGGGACTGATGAGGCAAGACAGGGAGAATAGTCAGAACATAAAGAATTGTGTGAGTGTTACAGCAGGGAGCTGCATTAGAGTAGCAGCTCCCTGGTTACAGTATGTTGAAACTACTGTAGTCCGGTGTGGGAGAATAGTCAGAACATAAAGTATTGTTTGAGTGTTACAGCATGTTGAAGGACCATAGTCAGGTGCTCAAGAGCATGACATATGCAGAAAATAAATCAATAAAATGAGCCATACTGTGAGTGTGTGGTCACTGTGGTGGGGGAGGGGGCAACAGGTGTGGGAGGATTGGTGTGTGAAATTGGCTGTCTAAGGGACCTAGTTTGCTGTGAAAGGGTAGAGGTGAGGCAACCATTTTCTATGAGGGAAGCACTGATACTGTTTCTGTCAGTGACCTAGGTCAGTGGTTTTGTATTATGTACTATATATTTCAACTACTGTTGATAATTATATAGTGGTAAACAAGATGCTTTATAGGAACACTGTATATTGGGAGCACCACATTTAGTGGGAGCACCCTATAGTGACTGAGAGCACCATATAGTGGGAGCACCACATATAGTGGGAGCACCACATATAGTGGGAGCACCACATACAGTGGGAGCACCATATATAGTGGAAGCACCGCATAGTGAGACCCTGGGTTGAACCCAGTGGGTTCCCTTGAAGGTACTAACGACTAACCCATTGACACGTTGGTATATAGACAGCTGACTTATACGCAGCATTCAGCTTGAAGAGGCACACTTCCTGTAACACTCAAGTTACGGGGACACAGGACATCGACTGAAGTACTTCTATAAAGGTAATAGGTATGATGTCAATAACAAGCAACAGTTTCGAGTACTTTGAAGTGAATTCTGTTAATTAATGAACCATAATTTTTAATGATATGGTGATTGCATCAACCTGAAAGTGAGCAAAACCTTAATTTGCCAATGATACAATGTAGTTGAACAGATTGAGTTCAGTGCATGGCCATTTCCTGTTCCGATAACTTTCTTTTTCTGGGTAAAACGCTTACACGCAACTTTCATCCACAATTGTTCTATGCAGTATTAATTAGTCTCTTTTTTTGTTAAACTTTAAACCATCAGGAATTGACACCATCGGGAATTTGAATCAAGTTCAAATAGTGTTTCTCACAAGAATGTCCTTAAATTTTCAACAATGAGAGAGAGGCTGCTACAAAACCACATTCTTTTCATTGTGTGAATTGATCACATATTAAGAACGTAAAAGGACCTCATTTTCCACCATCCACAGAAAAGAAGGGAACCTTTAGAAAACCTTTAAAAAAAACAAGGTCCATTGCTTGAGCTTATTGGAAATAAAAAACAGCATTTCTCCCGCCCCCCCCTGAATCATCTCAATCTGAGCTCACACATCCATTATTTTCACCATCAGCTGATCCGTTAACTTTTGCCTCATTTTAAAACTGGCAGCAATGACAAACACAATGGATTATAAAAGAGAAGAACAAATAACCCTCCACAAAGACATCCAGTCATTTTCCTAAACTTAAGGGTACCTTTTTAAAGGAATTTGTATTTTAAATAATCCAATAAAGTTTATTGAAAAAATCCAACTGAATTCATCCACCAACTGACTTCACATGAACCCATTATGCTTGAACCAATATCAATGTACTGAGAATATGCATGAATCGATAGCATACTGGCACATTACATCTTCTTTTCTTTCTCGATATTTACTCTTCAAGAACAATCTAAACAAGAAGGGGACCAATTATTGAATACAGCAGTCATTGATTGCCAGAAATACAGTGAAAAGTCAATCATATCCAAATATAAGACGCTCAGCCTAGCGGAGAAGAGGATGTTTGATCTGAGAAGTATGAGAGGAAGAGTCAACAGCTGACCTCCGACAGTCAGACTGAAGAGGTTAGTGACTGAGAGAGAAGCCGAAGGACCAAACAAGACTCAAGATGACAAAGACTACTATATTTTAAGTAAAGGTTAACAAACGACTATTCAGTTCACCACAATTTATCGCTGCAAAAATTCCATCAAATAAAAAATTAAGCCCTTATTTCCTTCTCTACGACTGCAGGGTATTGGCTGTTCTGCAGCAGGTCTCACTAAAAGACTATGGGGGGGGGGGGAGGGGGGGTCTTTTTTAGCTGTAATATTTTCATGAAATTAATAAGTCCCTGTAAAAACTGTACAATGAAGAAATTGCAGAGCTCTGCTACATGGCAGCCTTGTCAAAATTTATGAGGACTATTAAAAAAAATAAGTACCGTGATCTTCCACAAGAACTATATACTCACTAAAAAGGAGGATAAGTTAACATGATAATGAACCCCCCTCCCCACCCCTCAAGCCCCTCCCTTCTGTCCTTTCTTTGTTCACTGACATATGTACTATATACTTTCTATGCCGGTAACTGTCAGAAACTATGGGTACTTCCGTCCCTTAATTATGGTAACTAAAAAAAAAAGCTTTCCCATAATCCATTTCTACAAAAAAAAGATTTCTCATCAATATGAAGCAAAGGTTCTACCATTAGAGCACATGGTGTAAACAATTGAAAAAGAAGAAATATATTTAAATCTTCAGTTAACGTTATTAGCTGAGACTTAATATACCACACATTAAAAAATCACTAAGTTTGATATTAAATGGCAAGCAAAACTTCAATACAGACTCAGAAATAATTTAAGTTAAGAAGGAAAATAAACAATTCAAATCCTTACCACCAGCCTTAGCTTCTGAATTAGGAGTAAAATCTACCTTTACATTAAATAACGTTTATCTTTTCATCTTCCTCTCCACTTTATACGTTCGTTCCACCAAACACACCTTATCCTACATATCTAACAACAAACAGTAGTTTCCCCCTTTAGACAAATATGCTTTCCTCCCCTGCAGAAGGGAGGCACTTTCTCTCTATGGCAGCGGTGAGCTACCGTTTTTCTACGTGGCGGAAACTAAAAGTAACCTTCAGACTATGGAACGCCAAAAGGACCACAGTGACATGTACCACTACTAATTTGACATGTACTACTACTAATTCGAAGTGTACTACTACTAATTTGAAGTGTAATACATGTAAAATGTCGCGTACTACTACTAATTCGAAGTGTACTACATCAAAAATGTCGCATACTACTACTAATTCGAAGTGTAATAATACTAATTTGAAGTGTACTACATCTAAAATGTCGCGCACTACTACTAATTCGAAGTGTACTACATCTAAAAAGTCACGTACTACTACTGAATTGGAGAGATGGCGCTATTCACAATCTTTCCGATACCATGTCATCGAGTTGCGAATCTGCATTAAAATAATGCTGAAGAAAACATTCTTCAATACTCTGTTGATTCAAATGTCTATTTTACAGTTTATACCTTTAAGGTCTGTGGCAAATATAGAAAATAGCATAAAGTTAGGCACAGCTGGGGAATCAAAAGCATTCTTGACATTTCAATGACGGGGAAATTGCTGCTTGTGAATAATAGTGTGTATAACAATTTTAAGAGTTAAAAACTGGTGTATTTGATATATATATATATATATATATATATATATATATATATGTAAAAACCTCGATGGACATGTCAAAAAAATAGAAAACGGCGCCCAAACGCAAAATGATGCTTTACATTCAGAAAAGACCGGTGAGGTGCTACTGTTAATGAGCTAAAGTTAGGCTTCCTAGACTTTTTCTATATGCTAGACCAGGCTGCGGCTAGGATATAGTGTCTAATTTAAATGATATTCCAAAACTGCTACTTGTTTAAATTATATACAGGTCTAGTACCGTATGCATTTTAGGTGTTCTACAAATGGCCTGAATATAGGCCTACTAAAGTACTAGGTCATGGATTAATTCCGAGCATAACTTAAGAGCCCAAATATACGTTACCGTTTAAATTTAGATTTTGGCACAGTAATGTGTGTATATGCAGAGCTTAGTATGCGTAGGATTAGGAGTATATATGTCCGTGTCAGTCTTCCTGAATGTTCCCCTTCTCCTTGCCTTCATTACTAATACTATAATCACCATTGTCTGTGACCATTGGGCATCACAAAAAATAAAATCCAGTGGTGGCAAAGCAACAAGTTTTCGAAGCCCCAGCAGGTGGAACAATCGATCCCCAAGAATGTGCTTAATGTAGCTTCAGTTTTTAACTCTTAAAATTGTTATACACATTATTATTCACAAGCAGCAATTTACCCGTCATTGAAATGTCAAGAATGCTTTTGATTCCCCAGCTGTGCCAAACTAGTATATGCTATTTTCTATATTGGCCACAGACCTTATTATTATTATTATTATTATTATTATACAAAATTTCTGTAGCGCCTTATCCAATCAGAAATTGCTCTAAGGCGCTTTACAGTAAAATACAAACAATCATGATATACAAATATATAAATCGATAATGTAAGGTATAAAAAGGGTAGAAAATTTGTTAAATACCATCTGACAATAAACTGTATAAAAACTGCAAATGTAAAAGCGAAAATGATACAAATTCTTAAAATTTAAAATATATATAAATGTGAAAATTTTTTAATTTTAAAAGCGCTATAAACGCAAAATGGAAACCTTAAAGGTATAAACTGTAAAATAGACATTTGAATCAACAGAGTATTAAAGAATATGTTTTCTTCATCATTATTTTAATGCAGATGCGCAACTCGATGACATGGTATCGGAAAGATTGTGAATAGCGCCATCTCTCCAATTCAGTAGTAGTACGTGACTTTTTAGATGTAGTACACTTCGAATTAGTAGTAGTACGCGACATTTTAGATGTAGTACACTTCAAATTAGTATTATTACACTTCGAATTAGTAGTAGTATGCGACATTTTTGATGTAGTACACTTCGAATTAGTAGTAGTACGCGACATTTTACATGTATTACACTTCAAATTAGTAGTAGTACACTTCGAATTAGTAGTAGTACATGTCAAATTAGTAGTGGTACATGTCACTGTGGTCCTTTTGGCGTTCCATATCAGACTGAACTATTAATTGCTATCCTTTGAGAATTCTTATGGAATTCCAATATTATCACCTTAATCAAAATCAACCAAACAGCTGTGCTTTGAAAGAGAGGTTACCATAATAATTTCCAGCTACTAAGAATTGCTAAATATTAAAGCCCCAACAGCTCCCTGCTTACACCATCATCATGCACTTACCTTTATCACAGCCACCGCTACATTTAATCGCTTTTATTTCCTCAAGGTATTTCTCCAACAATGTTTTCTCTGCTTCCTGGCTTGTCATTTTGTCCTCATTTTTCACAAGAGCAAACACTCTTGACAATTTCTTGATATTTTCATTCAATGAAATCCTATCAAATTGTCTTTGATCTCCACAAAAATTGTATAAAAAATTATGGTACAAAATATAGCCCAAAAATTTCTTCTCACTTGCACAGAACTGAGCAGCATCTATCAAAGTCTGCAACTGTCCAACACAATTAACAAGTTTGAAGATTGATCCTAAAATTAGAGGGTTTGTTTGGTAATAAACTTTACAGCTCAAACTTATAATAGCACAGCTTGCCTAGTCACCCTTGAGTTGAAACAGCTCAAATGTTTTCCCCTGTGGTGCTTGCAAAGTTGATATATCCCATAAATTCCTATCTTGAGATATTATGTGTTGCAGGAAAAACAGTTGATAAAGATGTCCAGAAGGTATTCTGCTCTATTACTAGTAATGATACCCCTGTCTAGTTGTTCCAGTTGGATTATGTCCGCTCTTGCTTTGGAATACTGCTAAGCCAACCTTACTACTGTGTAACTCCTTGTGGACATGCCACTTCACTGGCAGATCGGTGTGTGCAGCTATGTGTCTCTGTGTAGTTGAGTACAATAAGCCAAGATTAACCTAATACATATTCATGTCACAACAACCAATCAGAGGATACTTCAGTGTGAGTGGGTGGGACAAAGCTGTATAATTGTCATGCATGATACATATGGATGAGTCAGTAGAGGAAAGCTTTGACCAATAGCAATTGACAATCGGGGATTTGTGCCAAGTGAGGTGCAATGGTGTGCAGTGGAGTGAGTCATGTCTCTCCCCCATAGGTAAAAGAAGGGTTGATTGAGAGGTTGGGTAAGCTTCTTCACCTTGAGTTGAATGACCAGAGTAGGAAAGCTCAACTGAAATCCTTTGTAGTGAGTTACTAGACCAATTACCTGCCACCTTAACAGTTTATTGAAAACAAGACAATAGTTGGGGCAACAGAGGATTAACAGGAAATGAGGAGTCAGCATAGCAAATCTATTGAAACTTCCTAACTGAAAAGAGGAGAAAGTTGGAGAGGAATCTGTGATGCACAGCAGATTAAGTAGAGAGAGTGGTCTGTAGGTGTGGTGGGCTTATGAAATAAAGCTAATGCTACATACATGACATCCTGCGATTGTGATTCATTTATTGATATTTATCTGATAAATCTTCAGCTATATATATCTATATATAAAGAGCAAGTGGGTTCGATTTATTGATTGATTCATTGATTGATTGATTGATTAATAAGGTATTCTACTTCATGACATTCTTGAAATCTTCAATGTGCTCATCTATATAGGGGGAAATAATTAGCAAGTTTTGAAGAGGTCCGTTAATATGACTCTCTCATGAAGAAGCTGTTCCATTCAAAGACATTTTACATTGGCTAGATAAAGGTGGGAAGCCAGTGACTCAATCGAAAATGGTTAAGTCTTAATATTGCTGGTCAAGTTGAAATGACCAAACTGAAAAATAAGGCCACATAGTTAGATTATCAGTACATAAGGAATTGTACCCCTCCTGCCCTTCCTCCCTACTGCGCTCCCCCCTCCCCCCCCCAGAAACCAGATTGTAACACAGTTAGTACATTGCATTAGAGTAATTTACTAGCAATGAGCTATTGTTTTCTTGGAAAAAGAATCTAAGCTTTTGGATCCAAAAAACAAAAATCACTCAAAAGAAACCAGATGAATTTCCAAATAGTTAAGTGTAAACGATTAACACTGTTTGTATGTGAAATGTGGACTCACTTATACCTACACCTATAAATTACAGCCAATTAGGGCCAAAAACACAGTAATGTCATCACCATAAATGTACTTTAAACCTGCCACTCAGTTCACCAGCATCGCTTTGCAGAAAATGTGGAGAACTTTGATGAATCTGTAATATTTTAATCTTGTATGTTTCAGAATATGATGGCATCTCTCTATTAAAAAAAGAGATTTGCTCACTGCTTTGATTTACACATAAAGTGCACTGTGGCATTACCCTCTAAGGGTATAATTTGTCCTCTTTTGCACCTACCATGCTTACAGCCTTCAACAGAGCCTTCCACTCAGCTTCCCTTTTTCTTTTCAGCTTGTAAAAATTCTATGAACCCCCAAAAAAGTCCACTCACAATCGGCTGAGAAACCGACACGTGAGAATTTCAAGTTCGTGTCAAGATGTTGGCCGGGTGTAAAATTCTGAAACCCAAATTCCCTTTTCAGCTGAATCTGATCCCAAGGACACCCATACATTAAATTAGGTATGTGCAGTGTCTACAGAATAGTGGAAAGACATCATTTCAATCTAAGACACGTACCAAAAAGGGAAAAAAAACTGTCAATTAATGACGTTTTCTGGTGAATTCAAAATATCAACTTTGATCAAAGTTGGGTGCTGAGGTTCGTTGACATTTAATAGAGCTGCCTTAGTTCCTTTGGAAGATATTTCAGAATTTAGATGTAGATTCAAGTATCAATTTTTATCAACTTTGATCACCACTGGGTGAGGTTCATTGACATATAACAGAGTTGCCTTACTTCTCCCTTGCTAGATAATTTCAAATTTTGTTCAATATTTTGTGAATAAGTATAAATATGCAGAGAGGTGAGAAGTGAAGGGACCCTTGTGCTATCCTGAGTGTAGCCTCATATCCAACATTAGTTATCTAATTTTATACTTATCAATTATTTATTAGTTGTATTCACACTCAAATATTGCTTTTTGTATTGATCTTGACAAATATTTCCATACTGCACAGATACTTAAAATCAAATGAGAAATCAGTTCAGAGTCTTTATTATCGTGAAATTTTCTTGACATCTGTAACATGTTGACAGAAATGGCAAAAAAAAATTGAAAAATATCTGGAAATTGCTTCATGCATGTGATTGATAGCATTATTATAATAAAGGTAAGAGGGCCTGTGTTTCAATCCATGCAACAGTATATCCTTCAAAGGTGGACTTTAAACAAAATCAGAGGAGGGTCACACCACAAATATACAGAAGGACAGACAACTTAATTGGAAAATTAATTGACAATTAATTGATAATAGAATTAAATTAGACAACACAAAGACTTATACTGAGATGAAAGGAAACAAGAAATGATATTCTAAGAAGATATGAAAGGGCTGAGGAGATTACAGAGAGATTAAACAATGGGAGTAACTTAGAGGAGTAAAATGAGGGTAAGGATGAAAATGGGGGTGGGGGGGGGGGAAGATTAGGGATAAAATGAAATGTAAGGGTAGGATGAACATGATGTGTGATGAAGAAAGGAGGGTATGAAGGAGGCTGGGAGAAAAAGGAGCGGGTGGGGTGGTTTAGTCATTTGATCCTTTCTTGGATGACAAAGCCATCAGGTTGAATGGTGCATCAATAAAGGCATTACATCTATGTACAGTTGTTTCCTACTGAGGCAACCTTTACATCAGGGGGGGTGAAGGGGGGGAAGAGCCCAAGAAATAGGGCACAGAAGGTAAATTGCCATATGGGAGTGTTTATTCTTCCTTAGGAAGGGGAATGTCCTTTAATATCTTTTGGTTTTGTCTTGGTCTGTTGGGATTTGTGGGGGGGTCCCTCCATTTTCTCTCTCTTGCTTAAAACTTCCCCCAATTAAGGCATAATGCTCAGGGAAAACATGCACATATTTTGGAAATTATCAACGTTAACTTGAGTTTTGGTCAAAATTCTCTAAAGTTCCAGCTATATATACCAAAGCTGCACTTCTTTGACAAGGAGCTGAAATAATTTCTTTTAACACTTCTTACTGAGAAATAATTTCTACAATTCATAATTAAATGCTGAAATCATAACGTAGCACACGCAGTAATATTTACTCCACACCTGTTCTCTTTACACCCACTGGTCAAGATTCAGTCCAAAGTTAATTCATGTCCTGACAATAAAAAAGTTTCAGAGTAAAGTGAGACATTACCTGCACAGTCATTTGAGGACAGCTTATATATATAACCTGCCTGCTTGTAATTGTTTCATAAGTTAAATGAGTTTAATATCGAACCCTTGAACTCCGCTCGGACAAACCCTTTAAACTCCCTGCTTTTATCTTAGAACCATGGAGGCCTTTCCTACATGGTATTTAACACAGCTGTTTGCATTAACCATCTGAATCTCCATAAATCCTCCTAGTATTCAAGCTGTTTTCCTCAGAGCCAGCAGGTGATAATGACCACAGCAATTTTCTTTCCCATTTATTTGTCTTACGCCAACACAATTCATTTGCTTCAAAGAGCAGACAACAAACAGAAGGAAATCAGCAACATCATGTTAGTTCTTTGATTCACATTGGAGTGATCTATCACAATTGGGTTCTAAACAAGACTCCGCTCTGAGCAGGAAGGTTTGGTTTCTAGCCTAGTGCTCTACTCAAAGGATGCCGAACAGTCTACAGAAACCAACACGATAGGCAAAACTTTGTCATTAAGGACGTCTTTTGAGTGGGTATAGTAACGTTGCATTTAACATGATTCTCATAAAGCCAGATAAACATTCACTTAAGTATGAGCCCCAAAAGTTAGCACACTAAACATTGCTAGGAGTTTTCTAAGATACTTTGTCCTGTTTAAAGGTATGTTGGTTCTAATTCTGACATTCAGGGAGGTTGAAATAGACAACTTGATGTACATATCAGATTTTCAGAGAACTACAGTGGCAGTAAGAGGTGCATGTTGAAAGTTAATCACAGGCAATTTTTGATGACCTTTATTAAACCAAACTAACAAGATATATATGTGCATACGTTATAGCCAAATATAGACCTATATAAGACACAGAATGCACAATTTGACATCAACACTTTTGTTTTTCCTGGGGTGGGGGGACATCCTCAGATACCCTACATAGCAGTTGGCTTCAACAACCTTAGTGCCACACCCCCTCCTTTATAAAATCCTTTATTCAACTTTGACCCTACCATAAAGATTCATGCCACCTACATAACTCAGTGGGAGGGGGGTGGGAGAGATTTGAATTTGGCAACCTGCCCCACCTTTGAAATCCTGCACACTCTGGACAGAAATAGCATACAAATATATTTTATATTCAAGAGGCCTACAATAACAGACAAATCAAGTTAATTTTCCTTTACCACACTTTAAGGGGTGCAAGAGGGGTGGGAGCTGGGGTGGAATGGATATGATGGAGTAAGCTAAACTTCTTGGGGAAATAGAAACTGCTTTCTACTTGTTCAGTTCTTGTTCAAAAGATGAAAATTTAATGTAAGTTTTTCTGTGATATGTAATGAACTCTTTTAATAAGTGGTTGCAACCACTTCAAACCAGAAACAGTGCTCAATCAAATTACAGGTATGGAAAGCTGAGGATGGGCAGAAGCAGAGAGTAATGACAAAAAGTAAGAAAGTGACTCCCTTAATACAACATCACAACTACTTAAGTAAGCCGACTGATTCAGTGGGGATCATCCATATGTGAGTGGACAAAGTTTAGTTTTCAGATTTATAATATCACCTCATGTAGACTTAACAGATTTGTTTTCGGACAATGGACATCTGGACAAGGAAGTCACAAGGCAGTCTGTGTCACACGTAATCCATAAACTTTCCTCAGGCCGAGAGGATTAAACAATTGAGACGGATTTAAAATGTTATTCTCTCTGGTAGTAACTGCTTATACAGGTGAGCAATGTTATGAGTTGCGTAGGGGGAAAAAAATCTGTCCGCAAATAGGTAAAAGTCTTTACTCGACGAATGCTTCAGTGGCTTGAGAAGAACCCTTTAAGCTACTGGCGCTCTAACAAGTTGAAACTGTTTTGAAAGTAAATACAAAGGTTTCTTTTCTTAGGCCCATTGCTATGGCATTTTACTTTAATGATGGCTCATGGATGTTTTTCTTAAATTCTTGACTGATGACTGCCAACTTGTCAATCAAACATCAAGTAGATTATCAAACTGATTATCAAATGAATCGTACATCCCGACCAAAGCATCAAAGTTCAGCATATATAGGCTACCTCATTGTCACATCTTAATGCTAAGTAATACTGAGTGAATACAATTATTCATGTATCTCATATAAATATTCATATGTGATATGGATAAATGAATATGCAACGACTATATAGTTTATACATGCCTAGACATGTATGTCAGCTTGCTTTAGGAATCTGTTGAACAAAGGTTATACACTGTGAATACAGCAGCCTGGTGTTGAGGGGGGGGGGGGGGGTAAATGTTTACGTGCTCTTTGCCTGAGATATCCTCAGCCAAGTAATGGTAACTATTCATTAAGGGGTCACTCGCACACTCTTTGCAATTTTTTTACCCTTTTTTGCAAAATAATAGTTGGATGGAGGTTGGGAGGGACATGTTTTATCTGCATGTGGGTGTGTGTGTGCCAAACATTCCTCCCTACAATTACCACACCTCGGTCATGTATACTCAAATATAAGGATTCACCTAATGTGACACACACACACACTACAAGTACAACCCCAGTTGGCTGAAAATCATACAGGTCTGGTGAGTCCATTACAAGTCATTTGAACCTTTGATAAGTTAAAACTCTCAATTAACTGTCAATCACAAGCTACACACAACCAATTTTTTTATCCTTACAATTCCGCTGTGAAACAATTTTGACACGAACACTTCAAAAACTGCTCAGTCTTGTCAAAACTCTGTCTCTATAAATTCCCTCTCCTCATCTCAACTCATCAAAATAATATAGTCTCCACTTCACAGGGGCTCTGCATGCATTGGGATTTGAAATTAATACTGAATATTATGACTGCAATATATCACATGAAGAAAATATTGAAGTTTAAAGCAAACTGAATGGTTTCTATAGATTCCTAATATTATAACATCCAATATAGGGGGGGTAGGAAGCTTCCAAAAGTGGGGGGCACAACATCAGAAGGGCACTTTCTCATTCCACAACCATCACTTGTTATGCTATAAACCGATACACACCAGCCATATCACTTAAATATATGTATGATGTGTCAGTTTGCTATCAATACTATTTATTGAGATTGTTTATTGTTAACCGTGCTACAAAAAGATATGGGATGCCATTTTATAAAATAGCATATGTACAGACTAAAAATAAATAATTAAAATAAAATATTAACAAAGGCTTAAGATATCCAAAAGACAGTTCTTCATCAAAGGGGCACATTTTATTTGCCAGTAGGGCACATTTCCTATTTGGTAAAAAATTGGGGGGGGGTCACGTGCCCCCAGGGCTCCTACCCGCTGCATGAAGAACATATTGAAGTTTTAAGCAAACTGAATGGGTTTTTTTTATAGACTCCTAATATTATTACATCCAATATTTAACATACTCCGATTGTTAATTGCAAAATAGCAGACAGTAAACATTCCCGCCAAAGTACTACAACATACTATATCAAATTACGTACTATATCAAATTTTTTTAGCCTTTGAAGAAGATCCTGCTAGGATCGAAACGACAGGCCAACTTTAATACTTTTACACATTCTCCTACACAGGCTCTCTAGTGGATAAGCAGTTTGCTAACAGTTTTATTTTATTTTGAAAGTACTACAACATCGGAAATGCATCTGAGCATGCAGGGTGAACCCTTGTTTATAAAGTATCGTGTTGTATCATATAATGTTGCATCATACACAGTGTGTAAAAGAGACATTTGAATCTTGAATCCAAGGTAGAATATATATCAAATTTGTTGCTCCAGAAAATTCAAATGTATTACATCAAAATTTTTGTTTGGAAATCTTTAAATTTTTGCCTCACTGTCAGTTCCTAATTAATGCGATGCGTGTGGTTTGAAGTAAAAGACTACTTTTTCAGGTTTATTTTATTATTTATAGCAAATTCATCACCCAATTTATGCAGCAGATATTTTCTATACAGCTCTTCTTACATTTGCACCAGCATTGCCCACAAAAAGAAAGAATGTAAACAAATGTTTCAAGCATATTAATCCTTTTAATTTTTTTTGGGGGGGGGGGTTACACTAGGATACTTTGGGGGAGGATATTCTCAAACTGAATTGATTTACTACATATTATGTTTTGACCTCACCATAACTGGTCACAGAGGACAAACAATTTCATCTCATTATATTGTCACAAAGCATTTTCAGAAAATTTTGCATGCTTCAGAAAAGGAAGGGGGACAGGAAGGGGGCATGATGGGGGCATGAGAAATGAGATTGGGGGACTGTATACGATGAGTTGGAACCAAAAGGACAAGCCTTTATATGGTCAGTATCACAATGTCTGGTACCTAACACATGCTGACCCTTCAAAATAAACTGTTCTAGATCAGGTGCTATACATTAGGAATGATACCAACATCCGTTACAGTAGCTTCTGAATGACAGCACAGCAATGTATTGATTAATATCAACTAATAATGTTATCCTCACAAACTCTGGGTTGAGTTGCTCAGTAGGTCTGGACCCAATCTGGTCTTGCAGTATTTTTAGCTGACTCTTTACATCTTCTCCTTTTCAATCTTCAAAAATAGTACAAGCTTGCAATGAAAAAATCAGGTTTAGTCCAACTAGAGCTCTTATTATCCTCTAGGACTAAATTTCTTTTACACATGATTTTGTCAATTTCACAACAGAACAAAACAGTGACAGATTTTGTGACAACCTCCTGGGGATGCTATTGTTCTATGTTCAAACCTTTCTCTCATTATAAATAGCATCGTCCCTCCTGCAGAGTCACCGATATACCAGGGTGAACAAGGTAAAATTAGTAACATAAAAAATCACCCACAAATAGTCAATTGTAATTTAATACTTACAAGGATGGAAGAGAGGACACTGGATACTCTGACTGACCCCCTTTGTGTGGCCATCATGGAAAAAAAGTACAATCGGAGCCACAAGTGAAAGATCTCCTGCGAGCCATTTTATGCAAAACAATCATGACCAAATTGAATCCTGAAATATTCAAGGTTCCTTGTATTATAACTTATTTAATTGGTCACCGGGGAGGAACTGCCATGCATCCCCCTAAAATGCATGAGATTAGACGACAAAGGTGTGAGACAATTAACGTAAAATTATGCAAGAGTAATAGTCACGTCGTCTTGTATCTAGCAGTTCGTAAGGATTTGTGAATCTTTAGTGCATAAAACACATATGTTACATGTAAAAAAAAAAATTCTACATGCCAATAAAAATAGAAAGTTGTACACCTTTGCATTTGGATATCAGTTTGTCCCTTTTGGATACCATTTTTACTATGCTATATTCACAATGAATAATTAACTTTTGAAATGATGGTGGCAAATACCAAGAAAATCAGTTAAAATGGTGATCTTATCTATATTCATTTCAGCAATTGATCTTTGGAAACATCCTCTAATATTTAAAATTGATCCCACATCTTTAAGACTAGCTGAAATAGTCAAAGATCATTTAAAAATAAGACACAGCCACAAATGTTAATTTTTACAATTTGAGTGTGTACATTCGCAAACAGGTAAATTTAAAACCATGGAATATGAAATATGGGGAAATCAGAATCTTCTAAAATAAAAATTATTCATTGGCCGGAGGCCTTGATTTTCTCTGAATTGAAACCTAAGGCCATTACCAGAGCAGTATTGTGTTTAGTCTTCTAGGAATATATAGTATACCAAGCCTCACAGTGTAAGTAGGGCTGTGAATCCACTAATCAGTCCTACAAACACCATTTACAGAAAGAGACCACTCTTACAGGGAAAGAAAGTACCTGAAAAGGTTATCAAATAAACTTCAAAGGCATTCTGCAGTGTGTGTCTGGCCGGGAAATCTTTGAAGGTAGTAAGCTAAGTGTTAAAATTCACAGTCAAATCTCTGGAATGCAACCCATTCTCACCAGACAAGTTCAAGTAAGCTTAAGTATACAATGTTGAGGTTTAACTTGGTCAATAGTAATCCTTCATTGTGTAAAAGAAGGACAATAGAGGATTTATGAAAGAAAAAAAATACCAAAGTTATTTGACTGGTAGTTGATTATGGAAACCAATACACTATATGTACTTAACAGATTAACTGAGCACACAGGCTTACAAGGGGTAAGGATGAAAACATCATCAAAGGTCGCACACAAAAATGTAAGTTCTGGATCAATAAACAATCTTTATGTAATTAAACAGGATGATAATAAATGGTTTCCTGATTTTATTATTCCTCCTTAAATGATGTCCTATTGATAAGTGCTCCACCATTGATTTGGGGTTTTAAACAGTTTTGACAAAAACTGTCCACAAATTGCTATACTGTACAGTGGCGGAGCTAGGGGTATTGGTCGGGGGGGGCGAGAATGGTCTGTAGGGGTGCTTTCGACACTATCTAAGCGGAGCGCCACCACAGGTTGGCGCGGATCGTACAGAAATTTTTTGAGTAAAAATACTCCCTAGATCGCCGGAAATGACCCTTTCCGGGCCTTGCTAATTTGCAGATAAACAAAGAAAAAATAGGTGTCATCGCCATTTTGTCAGAAAATTATACCAACAAAATGTGACAAATGTCAATAGGTATTTGAGAGCGCAATAAAAAAGTCAATAATCGTGAATAAGTAAAAAGAGGTAAAAAGCTGAAAAGGGCGCCAGCAGTCCATTTGAGTCTGTCAGGGGGGGCATCCGCCCCCTCTGACTGTACGAACGCTCCACCACTGATACTGTACTTATACTTTCTACTGATCATTTCTGGAATGTTCCCACAAGCTAGTAACCTTTCCTCTAACATATACAATTTTATATATAATTGTATCAGTAATATATATACAATTATCCAAAAGTCAAATTCATAATTATACAAAAGTCAAATTCATTCATGCATCACTCATGTCCAAACTTCAACAAGGAATTTACTGCCACCTTCAAAGAATCTTCACTTAGTGAGACATTTAGGCCCTGTTAAAACATATATGACCGCAAGCATGCATGGTTACCCTAGTGTTCGCGGAGTTAAATTTGTAATACCCAACATCAGAAATGACATCGCGATTTGAACCCAAAGTTAGTACTGCGATCTACTGCGCTCAGCTAAAAATTTGTAATGAGATCGCAGCTCTGGGTTGACCCAGGATCAGAGATGACCTTTGAACTTCCATTTTTGTTCCTTACATGGGTAATTTGACAGAATAGTAAGCAAGTATGCATTAGAAAGCAGCACTGCACATCACATGGCTTATGGTTTCGCCCCTTCCCTCTGGGTAAAGAAAACTTCAACAAGGGTCTAAAACAGAGCACAGGGTCTGGTGTATACAACATCAATTTCTTGCTGGACACTAAGCCAGGCATCTGATTCAGATGAACTAATTTAACCTGCCTTCATTAATACTCAGAAATGATATTGAAGGTCGAAACCCCCAGGAGGGAACTTTCGTTAATTCTGAGAGCAGTTTGATAATGACCGTTAAATCCAGTTGAACTGTCCTTGTGAGAAATTCACTTGCCCATTTTTCCCCTTTTTTTCTGTTTTTTCTTTACGACCAATTAAACCTCATATTAATAATATTCAACTTAAGTCCCTGAAACAGAACTTTTTTATTTTTTCTCATACTCTCTGCACTTTCCATTCAAATCTCCATAAATCTCCACAACTGAATATTTTTCAATATGCCATTTTATCTGTCAAAGCTGTTTACAGGCATCTGATGAGGAAAACATCCCAAAAGTTTGACACTTAAATATTACTCATTGCTCTGGAAAGCTCATTTATCAGTGGGCGACTGTCACCAAAGAATGTGAAATTAATTCAGTAGAATACCCCATCAACTCAAAAAAAAAACAGTGTACAAAGTCTTCAAACCGCATTATTTATGTCTCTGTTTACTGCCTAAAGATTAGCTTAGTCACTCATAACTGTGGTTGACTGTAGACACATATCAGAGGAGAAGAATTTTATTAAGGCAAGAATCGATACAGATAAAAAAAAGAATTCAATTGAAACAGTCCCACGAAATGATGGTAGAATTGTAAGTATGATAAAACACACAAAGACTTGGTTCAAGATTGTAGGCAGGTCTAGCTCTTCAAAGGGAATTTCTGGGAAGACAATTCACAATTAATAATCCAGTAGAACACTCTTGGATGGAATGTCCTGATAAGCTTTATAGTAAGTGTTTGGCGGTAACAAATTTAAACAAAATTATTACTCACCATTTCGTCTACAGGGTAGCACTGCAAAAATATAAACTTGGTCAACTGGGCCGGTCCGTTGTAAAATAACTTAATAGGACAAACCGAATCCATCCATAATTAAAAGTATGTTAAGATCCATCACAAAGTACAAACAGTTTATGTAACGAAATAAAGGAAGGCGGCTCCAATAAAATAAAACGATAGAACTTGATGAGAATAATCCGATCCAAAGTAATAATAAGGCGATTAATGTAGACGATTAATTTAGGCGATTAACATAGTTGGTAGCTTGTTGTGTTAAGCAGTCCAAGTCGAAGTGGTGTAAGTTCGAACTAGAGATACCACAAGGGTAATTGAGGGCGCTATCAGTTGACGGAAACAATAGCGGTGTCAAATTAGCCGCTACAAGTGTGTAGCGGCTAATACTCATAGGTAATATCACAGACGACGTAGTGAGAAAACTCGGAAGAAAAATATACGTAAGTAGCTCAGATCTAGTATAGCTGCTTCTTCAGAATGGTAGATTCGAATGGAAGAGAAAGTGGGGCGGTGGCCCAGAAGCGAGGGGGCAGTGTACATTGTCTGGTTACCTTGAATCAGGGTTGCTAGTTTTTCTGTGATGCAACCGGCTAAATTGGCTGAAAATATGCCAAACACAAATTTGTTGTCACACTGAACAACAAAGACTGATTGAAATTAATGATCTTTGGGGGCATTTTCAGTTACAATTTTGATTTCTAGATTTGTAGGCCATTAGGAAATGCCCCAAAATATACAGCCAAAATGTTGTTTAGTCTATCATTTTCCACTGGCCGAGGAAATTATTAAAAGCTCAGATTTACCTCTTTTTTTTTTAATTGAAAGCATTAAAACTTGCAATCCAGGCCTTAAAATCATCAATCTTTCCTTAAAAGCATAGTCCAGGTGAAACTTTTGATACATATTATATATATTGATATGTATTTTTATTTTAAATTTAAATTTTTATTTTAAATTTATGTTTAATTATCTTCAATTTTTGAAAATATTTGATTGATAAAAGAGGAACATTTTCAAACATCCTGGTGAAGTGTAGTCGCTTTCTATGAATTGTTGCGAAATATCAACATTTGGAGGTTTGTTATGACCAACAGTGAACATGAAGCAAACAGGTGTGATGTCATAGATTGCACACTGACAAATTTGTTCACATCTTTCTTGGAAATCACCCGGTTGGGACAATTTTTTTCTACACTGTTCTGTCGGGGGAATTCCGCGAGACCGAAATTAAAGAAAAGTCCGCGAGACCGAAATAAAAAAAAAAATCCTCGAGACCGAAATTAAAGAAAGGTCTGCGAGACCGAAATTAAAAAAAGGTCCGCCAGACCGAAATTAAAAAAAGGCCCGCGAGACCAAAGGTCCGCGAGACCGAAACTATTACTAGGCCCCACAACATTGACGTAGCCAGAAATTTAGTGCGGGGCACATTTTGAGATTGATATGGGGGGGGGTCTCTGTTGAGATTTGTTTGAAAAATTGAAGGTCGTTAGATGCGATCTGGTGCAATGTTTTGCCAGTTTCATCGGGGGAATTCCGCAAGACCTTCGGTCTCGCGGACCTTTTTAATTTCGGTCTTGCGGACCTTCGGTCTCGCGGACCTTTTTTTATTTTCGGTCTCGCGGACCTTTTTTAAATTTCGGTCTCGCGGACCTTTTTTTAATTTCGGTCTCGCGGACCTTTCTTTAATTTCGGTCTCGCGGACCTTCTTTTAATTTCGGTCTCGCGGACCTTTCTTTAATTTCGGTCTCGCGGACCTTCGGTCTTGCGGACCTTTTTAATTTCGGTCTCGCGGACCTTCGGTCTCGCGGACCTTTTTTTATTTTCGGTCTCGCGGACCTTCGGTCTCGTGGACTGTAATCGTTCTGTCATGTCACGCTTCTGTGCACTCGCACAGTGTCAGTATCAATATCATATTCCTATCAGATAAAGGTTAGGAACTGTTTGTACTGTCGATAAGAGCTTTGAAGCATAGTACGAGAGGACAGTACAGAGTGGTATTAACACTCGGAAATTGGCCCAACTTGCTGTGGAAATTTTACTCCCAATTTTCTTCATCAAAAATAGAGATCATGATGATATGCATATATACAATGTAAAGTCTTTGTAGTATTGTTAACTTCACATTCCCTAAAGCAAAGTCTGAACCCTATCCAATTCAAGGTCAAAACAATACAGTAAGAAAATAGAGCCAACAAATTCTGCTGTCAGTGTACACGACTATGATATCACACCTGTTTGCTTCAAGTTCCACCTATTGTAAGAAATGTGACAGTTTCAAGTATCAATATCTTGAAAACACTTTTTAGAAAATGTATAGCAAATTCCACCTGGATGCTCTAAAATGTGTTTCTTTCATTTAATCCAAAATAAATTTTCACCTGGACTATCAAACAATTAAGCTACAGAAATCTCAAATCTCAAATCGGAAATATTGGTTATTTCCATCAAACATGGTAGATCTCTCTACTGATTTTTTTCCAAAATATGAATCATACTATTTGGCACTCGATCATCAAATCTCCAAAGAATCAACATGATGAATTTGGGGTTAACAGACCAGGAGCTTAACAGCACACAGCTCTACACCCGCAACTCAGAAAAAGATACAATTTATAAGATGGCAACTGATAAGCAATATCTAATTAGCCACAACATGTTAACATAGTGAGTGACAGTTCAATAAATGTAAACAACTTGGGATATATGTTGTTATAAATAGAAGTTAACTGTATATTTAAAAGTAACAATATGACCATTATTGGTTAGACTATTGCTCAATGCTTTGTGTTATTTTTGTAATCTTTATTCAGTATCGGTTCATGTTGCATTCGCCACATTAGGGTGGTATGGATGATATCAACAGTAAGCCAATACCCTTTTGTGTTCAAACTTGCCATCAAATTTTATGTTATATCCAACAGATAATTTCACACTGGTACATTCCATCACATGATTCCAAAAATAATACAGGGCTTTACAGAATAATCAATGCCATGGGGGGTTTAGCTTATAAAAAAACTTTAATTGCAAATGTACCAGCTAGCTAGCACAATTTATTGGTGAAGGATTCGTGGCCTCAATTGCCATTACTAAACCCAAATCCTTTCGTCTAATACGCCATGCATAAAAAAGTCTTGGAACTGATACACGCTGTGTCACCAAAGGTAACAGATATAGTTTTGCCTTGAGAACTGCTGATCAGTGTACATGTTTTGACTTAAAACCCTCTGAGAATTAAGGAGCCTCATCAAGAAATGATGACTTTGCAATGTATACTCCCAATGTGATTTCATTAGTCTTCGGCTAGTAGCACGGGAGACGTGATGTGATAAAGGAGGAAACATAATACTCGGGTTGCTACAAGCAACTTAATTACTCAGAAACCTTGATATGAAAATATCATCCCCGTCTGACTTTCGGAAATTGAGCTATAACAAATACCACAGCTTAGCGGCTTCACACCAGCGATGATATGGTTCAAGTTTAAAACTAGCTGATTCTGTGAGCTGCTAACTTAATTCCCCTCATACGGAGGGCTTGGAACTACATCGACAGAGATTAATATCAAATTAAGTCCAGAGGTATTCGTTAACACTGAAACAAGATTAGTACACCACTGCAGTAAAGTCGTCGTGGTATGGTCATGTGGCCAAGACAATTTAAGTTAAAAGAATTCAAGTTTTGCCCCCAAGTAAAGTTTAGCAATATCAGCATGCCACAATTTTGGGATCAATACTGATACTAACGATAAACTTGAACAGTTTGTCTCACTTTTATTCCTTTTTCTTGTAATTTTTTCTCACAAAAGTTAGTTTTCGAGAGTATTATTACTTGATTCTGCCATTTTGTTCACAACAGAATCTCATTACCCACTTCTTTTGAAGTTGATCTGGCTCGCAGAAAAGGAATGATTAATTTTGCTGGCATACTTTCATTTCATGAAATACACCATGAGATGTATAGAGAGTCTGAAACTGCTCTCTTTGATTTCTGTTGTAAAGAATTTACACAAAATACAATTAATTATTTTTCAAATAGTATAGTAACGTTGCCAAAATAGAGCAACAAGCTGCATGCTGTTAGACGGAGTTACCTATCAAATGCGAAACTCAAAAAAAAAATGTAAATTGAGGAAAAGGGAAGAAAACTATCGGATCATGGAAAAAATTACAAACGTTAGTTTTAAGATCATTCATGTTGCTAAAATGTTAAAAACCACATACCTCTCCATGTCTTTCTTCAAGCATATGCAAACACTGCTAAGTGAAATACGCACCAATATCTTCTCAATTCAGTGGATGAGAACTTTCTGGAAGAGAGTTAGATGACATTTTGGTATGCTATTATCAATTAATTAATTAATTATTATTAATAATTAATAATGATGACCTTTTGAAGGAGACTATTTCATACAGTTGTATATGGAATCTACTACATTCAAATTTATTTCCAGACAACTCCCTCCTATTTGTCACTGCCTTGAAGTGGATTATTTGAATAAATTAAAGAGATTCCGACACCGTATAACCTATTACCAGCAAAAGCTTTTACACTCAATTTGCCACAAAACCAACCATTTCATTATAATATTTTTTTTCTTTCTACCTTAGTGTAATTTGTGCCTTTAGCCCATTTCTGTGTGGAGCAAAAATTTGTCATTGTCTGTTTAGTTTCTTTTATTATTAACCTCAATACAATTTAAACTTTCATTCACATATACATTATTCAAAGGTCTTAGGCTACAGCTATGATCTTTATCTTGAGATGAACCATTTGGATGTATGAACCCTTTAGCATTTTAAATATTTACAACTTCAAAAGGATATTATCCAAGCGTTTGAGTAGCTTTTGTAAGTTTTAGTCCAGAACTTTATTAAACCAACCGAGTATCGATCAAAATAATGTAGCTGTTGACCCAAACTAAGATGCTTAAGATGCATATTTCATGAAAACAAATGGTTAGTGAGCAATTTAAAAAGAATCTGATTAGATCTTCAACATTTCATCACACTCAAAAGTTTACAGTCTCACCCACACATTCATATATATATATATACACACACACATACAGAATGATAGGAGAAAAACAGGCACAAGACACATGGCATGCTGCAAAATGATTTAAAATAATTAAATTAATATATAAGTAGTAGAAAAGTCAGATCAACAATATTTCAGCTGGATAAACCTTCCTTGTTCACATATTAATATATAACAAAATCATCAGGATGGTATTTTCTTCCAAAATGTCTGGAAAAAAACAATTCTGGAACGTCAGGAACTTGCTAGTAGTCTTTGCCACCTTACTAGCTTTGGAGATTGGACATAATCTGACTTTTCTACCATCTCTGTCCCTACATATCATTGTAGAAGATTTTTACAGTTATTCTATTACTTGAAAATGAAGTTTAGTTGAACATTTACGTATCCAAAACTATCAAGCAAATTATCAGACTGAACTCAAAAAGCTGCTCGATAAGTTTTCCTAGCTTTAGAAGATCAGTCATTACGGAACTCAGTCCCGCAATTTTTGTAACTTATTATTCAACCTGTGTAGGCCAACTTACCTGTAACCTATGGGCTATTGTTTAATGGCTGGGCATCCAGTGCTCCACTTTGATTCAATATCCACCATTATCCAGGACTGCTTTGAAGTATATACTTCCATTCCGGCCTGAAAAATTAGATCAAATAAAATAAAATATTTAATACTTTAGAATGTAAGATCCATCTTGGTCAGATTAAAGAAAACAACAATAAGTGCTTTTTATATTTTTTGTTTTAATACTACGGTGGCTACTATAATCATAATTATATGCTCAGTTGTGTACATCCTCAAAGCAGCATTTTGAGTTGATTTTTACAAATTTATAAATGCTACTCCATATTTAGGGAGATGTTAGGTCTCCTGACAATAATTTGGGTGATTTTCTTGACCATCAACATTTCACTTAATTCAAAATAAATCTGTATTGTTCGAAGTTGCATTTTCCATGTTATTGATACTATACATACAAAGGTGTCTGTACCAAAAAATTTGGAGCATCAAATTAAATCACTCATTAAAAGTTCATCTTGCTTGGAGTAAAGTCATAGTGAGAATGAGCTATAGTACAGGCTAAATGCAAAAAGGGAGCTGTAATTTGTCGCATTGCAGGAAGGATGATCTTATTATACAGAATGTTATGAAAGATGGTGATTCGTGTCACTAAGTGTGATGATGCAGCAGTTTTTTTTCTATTCCTAATGGCAGATTTCAAAGTATACAATAAACTAGGTTAAAGATGCCATATTTTCAGTTTCCTAAGGAACCACCAAAAATACTGCCACAGAAACTGCCATCCTTCCCTCAAAGCGTCCTACACAAATATTGACTTCATGACAGCACCAGATCTGCATTATTGAATATCAATATTTTGAGGTCTGTAAAGGCCTTCATTGCTTGCTTGAACCGTAAACTTTTCAAAGCTAGGCCTATCATCAGGCTGTTTTGTTTGTTCTTAGAGGAACAAGTATGAACTATTTCACCCATTTTACCTTTAGAAAGTTTACTTACAATAATCTCATTCTGGTGAAATTTTGTCAAGTAACCGACTGAGTTACATGACTAAATATTTAAGATAATCTAGGCCTTATTGTAAGAGCCTCGCCTAGGAATAGGATTAAGATAGATAAATAGGTATATAGACCTTGATAGCCTAGGACCAGGCTACTTTGATTTTACTTTCATTCTTAACTTAGGCATAGCATAGGCTAGGCATAGCCTATATTAGGTGAAATAGCCTAGCCTACGTCGGAGTGAGATGTTCTCCTAATTGATTTGCATCACTGAAACACCGAGTAGGGGTGCAAGCAGGTCCACTCAATGCTGTGGCCAAAAACCCAACAGTTTATTAAGTTGTCAGCAAAAACAGTGGATATTCTTTACTTTTTACTAACAAAAATATCAAAGACTTATCTGCAAAATTAATCTTTGACAAGCTTAAGTAGCACGGCGTGCTGAGAGATTGTAAATTGGGTTACTATGTATATAGCGGAGCTGAATTGGTCTTTGTACGGAAGCCATGGAAAGACCAATAAATTTGTAATTGTCTCAACTATCCACTTTATAATCCTTAAATACCTACAATGACATTACTTAATAACCACATTTACCTTAATTATACTTACATATCCACTTAGGCTTTAAAAAATAAAATATGGATAGTCATATTCAGTGACTTTCAATTGTGATTATTTGAAGGAAGCTCCGAGTTTTGATGAGAGAGACATTACAAGTGATTTTTCTGACCCAATGAAATTTATTCAATAAAGTCATGACATTACAGGAAGTTCAAATTCCTGAAATTTATGTAAAAGATATTGAAGGCTAATTAAGTTTATGAAGGTATTTAAATAGCTTAATGCGGCCATGAAGAAGCTAAAGTGTTTATTTAAGGATTATAAAGTGGGTATTTTCAGGGGCTTCCATAGTTCTGCTTTTGCATCCACAACATGTCACCACATTTCTGTTTTCTTTCATGTTTAATCAGGCTGTTACTTCCTTGTAACCTACTTTTTAGGAAAATTCACCCACGATAGACCCTGGGCTCGAAAATCAAACAACTTGATCCAGTCTCGGCCATGCATGGTTTGCTGGTAGTACATCTGACCTGAAGCATGGTGCGAGCAGGGATCGAGCTACTATACTTGTAACCAGGGGGTAGGAGCCGGGGCAGACACTGGGGGGGGGACGTGCCCACCCCCTCCCACACTTTTTTCCAAAAAAGCAAATGTGCCCTATTATCAAATGAAATTTGCCCCTATGATGAAGAATTGTCTTTTGGATATCTTAAGCCTTTGTTAATTTTAATATTTTATTTTAATTATTCACATGCACCATAATAGTAATGATAGCATACTAACACATCATATACATTTATGTGATATGGCCGGTGTGTATCGGTTTATAGATTAACGAGTGGTGGTTGGGAATGAGAAAGTGCCCCTCTGATGTTGTAACCCCCGCCCCCACTTTTTGGACGCTTCCTACCCCCTGCTTGTAACCGACTCTCTGGGTGAAATAGTGTGAGGTACGTGGTATTGATCGGACTAGTAGAAGATCAGATGAGGGCTGTCGCTTCTCGACTTTTCTTACTAGGGCGGAGAGGGGGATTTGCAAGTGGCACAAGGCTAAGGGAAATGTCGTATGAGATGTTTAAGAGATAAAACCCTTCCCTAATCCCACTCTCTAGAACGGTGACAATGAAATATTGTGCCCCCTCCCCTTAAAATTCGTATTGTAAATTAAATTCCCGGCTGGTTCCGCGCCTGAAGCTAACTGTTTGGGGCTCGTGATTTAAACGGGGAACTTTGCTGGTCATGAATACACTTTAACGTGAAATTACAGCTGTAACCTTACGTACATTATGTTACTTAATAGTTCGGGGCGCTCTTTTGTAACTAGAAGAAAAAACGAAATACTAGAAAGAAATGGTTTCCCAATATTCACTTGATGGCTCTGTACTTTAATTTATTCTCATAAAGACAATGAGCAGTTAACTTAAGACAAATTGAGTTTACATTTCACGATCCATGTATGAAAGAAGTTCCTTTAGAATCAGTTCCCGAGTCAATGCTGCATTTGATTTGGTTCCGTCGCCAGCCCCCGTTCCAGATCCACTAATTGGAGCGGACCCATCGCCACCACCAGTTCCGGATTCAGGCACACCATCGCCACCACCAGTTCCGGATTCAGGCACACCATTGCCACCACCAGTTCCCGATCCAGGTACACCATTGCCACCACCAGTTCCCGGTCCAGGTACACCAGCAGTTCCCGACCGATCGTCGACATTAACAGCCGCCGACCCAGATTCATTCCCTGGACCGGACCCATCAGTTCCCGATCCAGGTACAACATTGCCACCACCAGTTCCCGACCCAGGTACACCAGCAGTTCCCGATGGATCGTCGACATTAACAGCCGCCGACCCAGATTCATGCCCTAGACCGGACCCATCAGTTCCCGTTCCGGGTACAACATTGCCACTACCAATTCCAGTTACACCAGCAGTTCCCGACGGAGCGTCGACATCAACCTCTGCCGACCCAGATTGAAGCCGTGGACCGGACCCATCGTCACTTACCGATCCACCGTTGTTATTGAATAGCATTTCGATGCCTCTGCAGTATGGAAAGCAAAAAATAAATAAATAAATAACTAATGGGGAGCGAATGTGCTTAAGAAACGGTTAGAAACGTGACATGCGTTATCTAGGGTGGGGTGGGCGTGACGTACACTCATATTTACAACCCCTACATGGGGGACCCTACATATCAGAAGCCCTACATGGGGGAAAAGGATCCAACGACCCATTGCCAGAATATACAATCTTGCGACTCGTGAAGCTGGGAGTAGGAATTTCGTTAAGGTGTACCAAACATGAAACAAAGAATAATGGACAGGTATATACCGCGTAACGTTACACTTACTTAGCCGTTTCGCATATATCTCTCTGAAAATTCAGGAGAATATAATCTGTGATTTCCTGGGCTAATCGAATGGTGTCAAGGTACTCGTCGATCTCTGGCGAAAACAAAAATTCGAATATATTGAAAGTCCACATTTATTGAAGAATAGGTTGTAATAATGGGTGCGCTGGTTCACATTGTTCTTACACGTCATCGACTGTATTAACTTGACCAGTCTGTATAGTTAAATTTAATACTGTTCATTTTATCTTGGACGATGCTTGAAACGTTCCGGTACCCTCAGCGCCAGAGTGGTATTAGAACAGTGTATGCTACTTGAAATTACCCCGAGACAAAAAAACACATAAACTGTGCCTGAAAACCCCCTTAAAGGGTGTGAAGACTCTCGCACAAAGAAACGCTCATGCCGGTAATCTAACCTAGTTTCGAATGAGGTGTAACAGAAGTGTTTGACACCACCATCGATCCCAGAAAATACACACACAGCTTGCTAATAAGACACTAGTGTACAGTCAATACATACAGCTACGGTCAATACCCACAATACAGTGTACATATCAGCGTGGACATCTCAGGTCTAGAAAAAAGATAACAAAGTATCACGTTTCATTACTGTCTGTATTTTGTAGCGAAAACTCTGAAAACTCTGAAAAAGTTAACTTTCCGTTGCTTGCAAATGCCGTTAACTTTTTCAGAGCGCGGCACGCGGTTTGGGGCGAGTCTTCAATGCCTTTAAACCTATGATAGCCGTTAAAATCGATAATAACCCGCTAAATTTATTTAGATCTTACCAGATGTTGAGAGTGCATAGCTGTTAACGAGAAGATCTGCCTCGTTTCTTGCATCTTGAAGGATGTCCAACCAGACGGTCCTCAGTTTGCTAGTTATGTCCTCTATGTTTTTCACATCAGATGGAAATAAACCATATTGTTGTAGGAATGAGCCACATTGCAAGATATCTGTAAGTATAGAGAAAGAAGAAGCACCGTATTAACTGTTAAAATTAAGGCCCGTAAAATGTGCACGGTGAAGAGATAAGATGGAACATGGGCTCGTGTATAGGGTCTGTCACCAACTAGGGAGTTATCAGTAGGGGTTAAGAAGAGATACCGTGGAAGGAGAGAGGTTTGGGTGGGGGGCGGGCGGGGGAGTACATGGAAGGCTTAATCTGTGATTTCTAATTATTCTAGCATCTACTAAGGGTCGATGTACGCTATTGCGTAACACGAAACATACAAGTACACTTTCTATTGTATAACATGTGAAAAACACGCACAAACACATGATACATGCTATTGCGTAACGTAACGTATGAAACATGTAAACACCTGATGCATGCTAGGGCGTAACATGCCATTGCGCAACATAACGTCTCAACATGCAAACACTGATATGCTGTGACTGATTACCTTCAGAACCAGTGTCAGCACTGATCCGGACATTGTACATCGCTGTTGACAGGTCATTCAAATTCAATAGCTTTGGGTTGAGGGTTGTAGCAATTTGATCAATCTGTGAAAAATAAAGAGTTGAAAATTTTTATTTCCAAGGCAGCCAATATTTGACTTTTCTCGTATCGGGTATAGGTAACGACGTATAACTGACATTTTCTGCTAATAGTCGACATTTTAACTTACATAGTTAAGGATTTCAATCATATCGGTCCAAACAGGTCCATTGGGTTTAACTTGCGAGTATCTCGCTAATATGGTAGTATGAATGGCGTGTATCTCTACCAGAGTTGTAGTTAAATCCATTCGAAGGAGCGCCACTCGGTCCGCTTGAAGCATCTGCCGATACGCAGGCCTGGGATCATCTATGGTGACGTCTCTTCCGAAAATTTGATCGAATACTATTTGAGAGACAAACAGCTTTGAAAGATTACCCTGACATCAATCAAACACACGTCTACATTAAGGCAATAGCCATATAAAAGAAGGGATATTGTTTTGAGGAATATTTCTATGTATATACGGCTCAGCGAACGAAAATCCCTGCGTGGCGGATGGAAGAGGTGATGGCGGACGGAGGGGCGGATGTCGACCAGCCCCACAGAGGATTGCGTTGACTGGTGAGACAACCATTCCAAACAATGCTTTTTTACAAAACTTGGATATCATCGTATGGGCATTTTGATAAACTATACGAGACTTTTAAATAATGTTAATATGGCCGAACCCTGCAGCACGTGCACGTAGCATGTAAATAGTGCGAACATGGGGCGCTAAACCAACCATATCGGGGATGGGGGGGGGGCAGTCGAAACGTGTATCACTAAAATAAGCGTTTAATTTATAAAAACGACGTCCTCTTTATGTAAGGGTAACTTACCTGCACCAAAGTCTGGAAGTCCTAATGATGGAACGACGATGGCTCCGAAGAGCGTAATAACGTAGATGATGAACCGAGCCATGGTGGTATACCACTGCGGGAGAAGTAGTGCAAACTGCAACAAATTTGATTCTCCTTATAAATATCCGGCTATGGAAGTGTACGGAGACTTAAATTGACCAAGAAAGGGCGTAAATGTTTCAGGGTCCTATCATGTAAACTTGAAATCCCAAAAGGCTCACCTAGGCCTCCGTAGGTACTTTTGTTTTGTGGCAAGCATCAAGAAAAATCCTTTGAATTCCATGTCCAGCAGGTTTCCATTGTATCAGTTGTCTTATTTGAATGTCCATTTAGGAGATGTACGTACAGGCCAATCATATGTTAAACAGACTTAACATTTAGTACTTAGCTATATGATTTCGTGCACCTGTTTCTTCCTTTGGGACCGGTGTGCATGTGTTAGTTTGTTTTCTCGTTCTTCTAACTATTATTATTGAAACTATTAATTCTTCTAACTATTATTATTGTGTGAGTGTTTGTGGGTTTTTTTTTGGTATGTGTGTTGCGTTTTCGTTTACAAATTGTGAGTAAATCAGTGTTGTGTATATAGGTAACGAACCCACGTTCCGTAAAGGCTAGTAATTTACATATGAATCGGTAGCAATTTCACTCAGCTGATGAGATTGTGTAAATAACATACCTTGAGTTATTGAGACATTTAAAAGCGTACGTATCAGAACTGTGCATTACAGGCTGTTCAGGCTCGATATACGGATGCCCAGTGCGTCGATTCAGTAAGTCAAACTTGGAGAGTACCCGTCACTGGTCGCCATTGTAATTTATTACGGAGTTATTAGATAACTAATAGAATCTTGGAACGGTTTGTCACCATGGCTGCTACTGTAACCACGTCAGTGCTGCTTCTGTCCATTTTAATCGGAATTACAAGTAGTCGTCTACCCGCGGATAATAACCTGGAGATCTCTGCTTTTAAAAGATCTGGTGAGTCTGTGTTTTGAACTTTTTCCGTTTTCACTCAAAATGCAATACATCTTAGCAGAGTTTTGCAACCCCTCACCCCTTTTTCTCGTACCCTTGCCCCCCCCCCCTTTCAAGGATGAGTCCGGTGGTTTTAAGCAATCTTCTGGGGTGCCACGCATCGTTTTCATTACGATATTCCTTGTTCTACATAGTGCAGTCCGATGACCATGTCATCCAGACGCCAATCCCTCTAGTCCTGGTGGATAAGGTCCAGTCATTGCGGGAGGATTTGATCACGATCACGGCACTGCTAGGCACGTATGTCCTCCTGTATGAAAAGACCAGCTTCAACCCTCCAATCATACAAATTGTGGACGTTTTATTAGTAGTAAGTATATAGCCATATTTGTGGTGGGTATACCCTGTCTGTTATCACACTCTCAATATAGACTCATGAAATCAGTAAGCAACAGTACGGGGATTTCAAAATATATAAAATTTAATTACCAGGGGAGGAGGGGAGGGGTGGGGTGGGGTGGGGGGGGGGTTGTGCTCGTTGGTAATACATTGTATCCTGCAGGACTCCTGCATAAACACTGGCCATAAACACTGCCACACCATTTCAAATTTGGATTCAAAACTGTTTCATTTCCTCTTATTATATTCTCCGTAGTTAGAGAGTCTGTCCCAGAATATCCGACCAAAGGAAGACCAAGTCGATTGGGTGACGGAGGTACAAATCCGGTATGGCGAGGTCCTACAGAACCCCACTGGTGAGAACTATAAACCACGATAAGGCTTTAAACTGGCAGTGGTCACCATTTCTGTTTCATTATTTAACGGAAGATGTCTTGATGGTTTAACATTTTACTTAAACCAAATCGCCAGTATTGCTTTGTTTCAACTTGCAGTGAGACAGATAACTGATATCTTTCAACAGTACTTACCTGCAGGTTCTGACTGTCCAAGATCACCCAGGACAATGAGCGAGTTTTTAATTAGATAATAAAATACCCCATGCAGTAAGGGGAGGGGATGATTGGACTGTCATTGATGATGTTAATATGCGCGTCCCAAAAACAGACCTGCGACAGATATTGTCCGGCAAGGGATTGTGGAGTGTGGGGTGTATATCACCTTGTATTTCCTCTATCCCAAATGGAGGCGGTGTCTCAAAATTGGGGACAGAATCGATCCCGTTATAGCTTCGCCGTTGTCACAAAGAACTGAAATAAAAAAGTTAGGCTTTGCGATGTCAATATACAATGCATAAATTTTGGTTTGTCTTTCTTTTTAGCCGGACTATTATGCAGTGTTGAAGCCATTAAGAACGAAGATTTACCAGCAGGAATTGTGTCCTGGCTAGACGAACAAAACCCCATCCATGAAGCTTGGCAACAGATCGCAAATGACGCCAATATTGATGCACAACAACTTTATCAGAATCCAACGATGGATATAAAAGGTATGGTTTGTAGTGTTATCGTCTGTGCTTTTAATTTATTACGAACTATAAGGTACCGCAACACCTTTTGCAAATTAGAAGCTTGTATGACAAATATGACAACATGTTTTACAAATTTTCCTCACCTCACGGGCAGAGAAACTTTCTAGCGACATTACTTCTAACAATACTGCTTTAGAAAAGAACCCGCCAGCAGTTATACTTCTCAGGGGGTTTTGTGTGTATTTCTCTAGAATAAAATTAGGGTATCAGCACCCGCTAGCCCCCCCCCCCCCCCACTGGCAGTACATAAATATATAATAAATAACTAACGTGTATGTGCTGCACAACCTCAACAGTAAAAATGCCTTAACACGGTTTCAAATGTTGCTAAATATAGCACCATTTTGCATCTGAGCACCCTCCATTTTACCGAAATGTGGTAGGACCCCCCCCCCCCCATCTGACCCCTCACTGGACGACTTTTGGCCACCTAGTACCAATGAATTATGAAATACATTTCGGTTTCTTTCTTTTTTATTCCTAACAGAACTTGTTAAAAGACTGGATGGAATTGAACTTCTCCTCCGCTTTACGAGATACGCCGTTGATGGTTTGGGACGGAGTGCTTGCTATTAGTCATACAAGTAGGTAAAGTATACAGCTGACAGTACACGCGAAGACAAGGGCAAGACGAAGTGACGGACACATAGGCATACATAGTCATACACAGGCATACATAGGCTATAGTTATAGGTCTAACGCAAGGTTGTGTTTGGTCGGAAAGGAATGTTCACATCCTACTGAATAGTGGGTTGCATTGGGCAGGGATGGGCGGAGTAACTTCCAGCAGCGCTAAACTTTACGTGTACAATATGAGCATATTTCTACGTTATACGGTGAGGGGGGGGGGGGTACTTCCGCCGTTCGGTTCCCCTGCTGCGAAGGTATATTTACACATTGTTCATTTCTCAATTTAGAAACTGCATTATCCAAGTTTACCTGGAAGGTGATACCTGTTTACTTTTCTTTTGTGTAGATCTGCAGAGAATTTCCATCGAGGCACATCAGAACATATACCTCGTCTTGGACCGCTCGTACAACGTCGCTTATGTTTAACAAACACCACAGCCGAAAATGTAAACCGGGACTGCGGCATTGCTGTCAAAAAACCAACAATGCAATGATGTCCTAAAAAGGACAAGTTTTTAAAGTTATGTAAACATTTCAAAGATATGGAATTCATGTTTACAATTAAACTACCTCAACTGACATACCTTTAGTTGTGTTTCTTCTAATTTTGTGTTGATTATATTATTTTGCCACACTCTGCCAGCAACCCCCCCCCCCAACCCAAAAGCCTCCTTCACCAATCATAACGGATATTGCTATGGCGCCTACGCTCTGCAGAAAAGCTTCCCCATTCGCCTTCAGTAGCATGAGCCTTTTTCACTTAAATCGAAGAATAACTGTAAAAGTTAACATTGAGCCCCCCTCCCCCCACAAAAAAATCCTATTTCTGATCTCTTGTCCTCCCTTGCAAGCCTTCAGAGACAAAAAGAGAACAAATACCCTTAACGTACGACATAAAATAAGAGGGGAATGCTGAGCGTGTCGACATAAACAAATATGCTAAATTCGAGATGGCGATCTTTCCATGTTTTTGTTTACCAAAATATGACCTAACTTCTCTCGTTTGTGACGGTGCTTCTGTTGAATTTAACAAAAGTTAGAATACTCGCGATCACAAATATAGTCGAAAAATGATATCAATTTTCCACTGCATTATTCCCTTACAGCAACATAACCTTTCCTTTCTTATTCCTTCCGACAGAATCCGTTGTATAAATTTGAAGAATAACTGAAAAGCAAAAATTAAGATGAAACGTTATCACATGTTTTTCTTTCATGCAGGCGCGTAGCCAAGGGGGGAGGGCGAAGGTGGCAGCCGCCCCCCCCCCCCTTGAGCATATCTTTCTTGTATGTTTTTATGATATCGATAGTAATTTCAAAAGAGAAAATGCTAACATGCAACTTACAAGGCATGGGAAGTGCCAAAATTTTCTTGTACGCTTCGCGCCAACCCATGGTGGCGCTACGCTTAGATAGTTTGCAAAGCCGTATCTACGTCTCTGATAGTTTGCCTACAGTTTCGACCCATCCCTTGGCAAATTCCTCGCTACGCGCCTGCTTTTAGGTACGTTCCTTTTTAACCCTAGTGAGCTTTCCAATCATAATTTCTACATTATACTGCACAAAACACAAAATAACATGAACTTAAGTGTAAATTTACAACAATCAAAATAGCGGTATAGGAGCGTCTCTACATAACGAGTAGGTCTATATGTTAAATACGAGATTGCGACCATTCCAGGTCACTTTATTTCAGCTCTCATGGCTTAAAATTTCATCCGCATGGAATACCTAATTCCTCGAGCTAATTAAATATCGGAAGTCGACATATCAAGTATACTAACCTCGAAATTTTGACCTCTACTTCCGACATTTTAATTTCACCAGTTTTACAGTCTACAACTTACACTAGCATGTTACACCTCGGTACGCAAGCGATAACAAACATTAAGAATGTTGAAAGATAAATGGAACATTTTAATGACAACTCACCTCTCTTAACCCGTATTTATATCCATTCATATTTTGTATTCTTTCTTCAGCGTGTACAAGTTTTCCACACTTCGTTTACCTAACCATTACGTTTGGATTTCTATTTCGTTTGTGACGTAGCTTCGTTTAAGTATAGTTTTTTCTTCTTTTATTTTTATTAAAAGTTATAATACTCACTTTCTCTTTGTCATTCTTGTTATGATATCATTTTTTGGGCCGATCGCAAAATATAATATGTCGCAAACATTCAATTTTCATTGATTTTTCTTCTCGATATGTTTTCCTGAAAAGAGAATTCCCTTTTAATAGTTGGATCATCAGAATCCGTTGTAAAACTCGAAGACAGCTGAAAAGCAAAATTTTAGCTGAAAAGTTATTAATGTGATTTTCTTCCATGTACGTTCCTCTTGTACCCTTGTGAGCTTTCCGATCATAACTTATCTTACATTACTGCATACATCACAAAATAATCTTAAAGTGTAAATGTACGACAAAAAAAAAACAAAGGTGTAGGAACGTCTCGACTAAAGCAGTATAAATTAAATTCAATATAGTGATCCTATTTCTGTGAATTTCGTTCTCAGCTCCATGGCTACGAACTTAATCTGCAAGGAATACCTAACTCCTTAAGTTAATTGAGATATCGAAAGTCGACATGTCGAGTATGCTAACCTCGAGATTTCGACCGTCCGACATTTAAATATCATCAGCTCTACTTTCTACAAATTACAACACATTTTACACCTTAGTATGCAAGCTGTAAGAAGCGATAACCAACAGAATGCTAAATGATAAATGGAACATTTTAATGACAACTCACCTCTCTTAATCCGTCTTAATCTCCATTCAGGTTTCTTATTCTTTCTTCAGCGTGTACAAGTTTTCATGTTTCGTTTACCTAATCATAACGTTTGAATTTCTCTTTCGTTCGTGACGGTGCTTCGGTTAAATATTTAATCTAATCTTATTTTTATTTAAAGTTATCATACTCACTTTCTCTTCGTCATTCTTGTTATATAATTATTATTTCTCTTTTACCGATGTTGATCGCAAATTATAATCTGTCGAAAACATGCAATTTTCATTGATTTTTCTTCTCGATCTTTTTTCCTTGAAAGAAAATACCCGTTTAAACTTTGGATCGACAAAATCCGTTGTAAAACTCGAAGACAGCTGAAAAGTAAAAATTTAGCTGAAAAATTATTGATGTGATTTTCTTTCATGTTACGTTCCTCTTGTACCCTTGTGAGCTATCCAATCATAATTTATCTTACATTGCTGCACACATCACAAAATTCCCTAACAGTGTAAATGTGCGACAAATAAAACCAACATCAAACAAACAACGGTGTAGGAACGTCTCGACATAACCAGTATATGTTAAACTAGAGATAAAGATCTTATTACTGTGAATTTCGTTGTCAGCGCTCATGGCTGAATTTTCAACCGCAAGGAATACCTAACTCTTAAAGTTAACTAAGAAATCGTACGTCGACATATCGAATATACTAACCTCGAGATTTCGAAATTTACTTCCGACATTTAAATTTCACCAGTTCTACTGTCTACAAACTACAATACCATGTTACACCTAAGTACTAAAGCTGTAAGAAGCGACAACTAACAGAATGCTAAAAGATAAATGGAACATTTTAACGACAACTCACCTCTCTTAATCCGCAGTGTTTATCTCCATTCAGGTTGTATTCTTTCTTCAGCGTGTATAAGTTTTTCATGTTTCGTTTACCTTAACATAACGTTTCGATTTCTCTTTCGTTTGTGACGGTGCTTCGGTTAAATATTTTTTCTAATTTTTGTTTATTAAAAGTTATCATACTCACTTTCTCTTTGCATTCTTGTTATGTTATAATTTTTTGTTGGCGGATGTCGATCGCAAAATATAATATGTCAAAAACATGCAATTTTTATGGATTTTTCTTCTCGATATGTTTTCCTTGAAAGAAAATTCCCTTTAAACTTTGGATCAACATTATCCGTTGTACAACTCGAAGACAGCTGAAAAGTAAAATTTTAGCTGAAAAATTATTTATGAAGTTTCTTTCATGTACGTTCCTCTTGTACCCTTGTGAGCTTTGCAATCATAATTTATTTTAGCTTACTGGACACATCACAAAATACCTTAAATGTCTAAATGTGCTACCAAAAAAAAAAAAAAACAAAGTGTAGGAAAGTCTTGATAAAACCAGTTTATGATTAACTCGAGTTGTTGATCTATGGAACGCGAAAATGGCAAACTTATTTCGTTAGTAAGTTTAACGTATTTTATACAACGACGTAAATTAAGACAACGGAATTTTAGACATCAACGTGAGTTTGAGCAACAACGTGGTAAAACAACAGCAACAACTTTAGTTTAGACAACAACAAACTTAGTTTAGACAACGAAATAAGTTTGCACTTTTCGCGTTCCATAGTGATCCTATTTCTGTGAATTTTGTTCTCAGCTCTCACGGCTAAGAACTTCATCCGCAGGGAATACCTAACTCCTAAAGTTAATTAAGATATCGTAAGTCGACATATCGAGTATAGTAATCTCGAGATTTCGACCTATACTTCCGACATTTTAATTTCACCATTTCTACTGTCTACCAATTACAATAGCATGTTACACCTAGGCACACAAGCTGTAAGAAGCGATAACAAAGAACATGCTAAAAAAAATAGAACATTTTAATGACAACTCACCTCTCTTAATCCGCAGTGTTTATCTCCATTCAGGTTTCTTATTCTTTCTTCAGCGTGTACAAGTTTTTCATGTTTCGTTTACCTAAACATCACGTATCGATTTCTCTTTCGTTTGTGACGGTGCTTCGGTTAAATATTTTTTCCAATTTTGTTTATTAAAAGTTATCATACTCACTTTTTCTTTGTCATTCTTGTTATGTTAGATTTCTTTGATGGCGGATGTCGATCGCAAAATATAATATGTCGAAAACATGCAATTTTCATGGATTTTTCTTCTCGATATATTTTCCTTGAAAGAAAATTCCCTTTAAGCTTTGGATCAACAGAATCCATTGTAAAACTCGAAGACAGCTGAAAAGTAAAAATTTAGCTGAAAAATTATTTATGTGATTTTCTTTCATGTTACGTTTCTCTTGTACACTGGTGAGCTTTCCAATCATAATTGATCTTATATTACTGCACACATCACACACAAAAAACTGTAAAAGTGTTAATGTACGACAAACAAACAACAACAAACAAACAAAGGTGTAGGAACGTCTCGACTAACCAGAATATGTTAAACTCAATCAGTGATCCTATTTCTGTGAATTTCGCTTTCAGCTCTCATTGCTAAGAACTTCATCCACAGGGTATACTTAACTCCTAAAGTTAATTAAGATATCGTAAGTCGACATATCGAATATACTAACCTCGAGATTTCGACCTATACTTCCGACATTTTAATTTCACCAGTTCTACTGTCTACCAATTACAAAGCATGTTACACCTCGGTACACAAAGCTGTAAGAAGCGATAACAAACATAATGTTAGATGATAAATGGAACATTTTAATGACAACTCACCTCTCTTAATCCGTCTTAATCTCCATTCAGGTTTGGTATTCTTCTTCAGCGCGTACAATTTTTCCCTGTTTCGTTTACCTAAACATAACGTTTCGATTTCTCCCTCGTTTGTGACGGTGCTTCGGTTAAATATACTTTATTCTACTTTTTCTTTTTTAAGTTATAATACTCACTTTCTCTTCGTCATTCTTGTATTGTTATCAAATTTTTGCCGATGTCGGTCGCAAAATATAATAGGTCGGAAACATGCAATTTTCATTGATTTTTCTTCTCGAAATGTTTTCCTTGAAAGCAAATTCCCTTTTAATCTTTGGATCATCAGAATCTGTTGTAAAACTCGAAGACAGCTGAAAAGCAAAAATTTAGCTGAAAAGTTATTTAGATGAATTTCTTTCATGTACGTTCCTCTTGTACCCTTGTGAGCTTCAGTCATAAAATATCTTATATTACTGCACACATCCCCCCCCCCCCCAAAAAAAACTGTAAAACTGTTAATGTACGACAAACAAACAACTACAAACAAACATAGGTGTAGGAACGTCTCGACATAACCAGTATATGTTAAACTCGAGATAGTGATCCTTTATCTGTGAATTTCACTTTCAGCCCTCATGGCTAAGAATTTCATCCGCAGGGAAATCCTAACCAATAGTTAATTATGATGTCGGAAGTCGACATATCGAGTATGCTAAACCTCGAGATTTCGACATTTTCATCCGACATTTTAATTTCACTAGCTCTACTGTCTACAACTTACACTAGCTAGCATGTTACACCTGAGTACGCAAGCTGTAAGAAGCCATAACAAACAGTTAGAACGTTAAAAGATAAATGGAACAATTTAATGACAACTCACCTCTCTTAATCCGCAGTGTTTATCTCCATTCATGTTTCATATTCTTTCTTCAGCGTGTACAAGTTTTTCGTGTTTCGTTTACCTAAACATAACGTATCGATTTCTCTTTCGTTTGTGACGGTGCTTCGGTTAAATATTTTTTCTAATTTTCTTTTTATTAAAAGTTTTAATACTTACTTTCTCTTCGTCATTCTTGTTATGTTATAAGTTTTTGCTGGCGGATGTCGATCGCAAAATATAATATGTCGAAAACATTCAATTTTCATTGATTTTTCTTCTCGTTATGTTCTCCTTCAAAGAAAATTTCCCTTTTATTCTTTGGATCAACATAATCCGTTGTAAAACTCGAAGACAGCTGAAAAGCAAAAAATTACCTGAAAAGTTATTTATGTGATTTTCTTTCATGCACGTTCTTCTTGTTCCCTTGTGAGCTTTCCAATCATAATTTAGTTAACATAACTGCACACTTCACAAAATACCCTAAATGTATACGACTAAAAAAACAACAACAAACACACAAAGGTATAGGAACTTCTCGACATAACCAGTATATGTTAAACTAGAGATAAAGATCTTACTTCTGTGAATTTCGTTTTCAGCTCTAATTGCTAAGAACTTCATCCACAGGGAATACCTAACTCCTGAAGTTAATTAAGATATAGAAAGTCGACATTTCGAGTATACTAACCTCGAGATTTCGACCTTTACTTTCGACTTTTTAATTTCACCAGTTCCACTCTCTACCAATTACAATAGCATGTTACACCTAAGTACTCAAGCTGTAAGAAGCGATAACTAACAGAATGCTTAAAGATAAATGGAACATTTTAATGACAACTTACCTCTCTTAATCCGCAGTGTTTATCTCCATTCATGTTTTATATTCTTTCTTCAGTGTGTACATGTTTTTCATGTTTCGCTTACCTAAACATAACGTTTGGACTTCTCTCTCGTTTTTGACGGTGCTTCGGTTAAATATTTTGTCTAATTTTATTTTTATTAAATGTTATAATACTCACTTTCCTCTTCGTCATTCTTGTTATGTTATCAATTTTTTCCGATATCGATCGCAAATATTATAGGTCGAAAACATTCAAATTTCATTGATTTTGCTTCTGAATATGTCTTACTTGACAGAAAATTTTCTTTCTAATCTTTGAATCAACAGAATCCGTTGTAAAACTCGAAGACAGCTGAAAAGCAAAAAAATTAAGCTGAAACTTATTTATGTGATTTTCTTTCATGTACATTCCTCTTGTACCCTTGTGAGCTTTGCAATCATAATCTATTTTAGCTTACTGGACACATCACAAAATACCCTAAATGTCTAAATGTGCGACCAAAAAAAAAACAAAGTGTAGGAAAGTCTTGATATAACCAGTATATGATTAACTCGAGTTGTTGATCTATGGAACGCGAAAATGGCAAACTTATTTCGTTAGTAAGTTTAACGTATTTTATACAACGACGTAAATTAAGACAACGGAATTTTAGACATCAACGTGAGTTTGAGCAACAACGTGGTAAAACAACAGCAACAACTTTAGTTTAGACAACAACAAACTTAGTTTAGACAACGTAATAAGTTTGCATTTTTTCGCGTTCCATAGTGATCCTATATCTGTGAATTTCGTTCTCAGCTCTCAGGGCTAAGAACTTCATCCGCAGGGAATACCTAACTCCTAAAGTTAATTAAGATATCGTAAGTCGACATATCGAGTATAGTAATCTCGAGATTTCGACCTATACTTCCGACATTTTAATTTCACCTTTTCTACTGTCTACCAATTACAAAAGCATGTTACACCTCAGTACGAAAGCTGTAAGAAGCCACAGCAAACAGTTAGAACGTTAAAAGATAAATGGAACAAATTTTATGACAACTCACCTCTCTTAATCCGTCTTTATCTTCATTCATGTTTCGTTTTTTTTTCTTCAGTGTGTACAAGTTTTTCGTGTTTCGTTTACCTAAACATTACATTTCGATTTCTCTTTCGTTTGTGACGGTGCTTCGGTTAAATATTTTTTCTAATTTTTTTTTTAAAGTTATCATACTCACTTTGTCTTCGTCATTCTTGTTATGTTATAATTTATTTGTTGGCGGATGTCGATCGCAAAATATAATATGTCGAAAACATGCAATTTTCATGGATTTTCCTTCTCGATATGTTTTCCCTGGAAGAAAATTTCTTTTTAATCTTTGTATCAACAGAATCCATTGTAAAACTCGAAGACAGCTGAAAGGCAAACATTTAGGTGAAAAATTTTCTTTCGTGTACGTTCCTTTTGTAAACTTCTGAGCTTTCCAATCATAATATATCTTACATTACTGCACACATCACAAAATACACTAAAAGTGTAAATGTACGACACAAAAACAATAACAAACAAACGAAGGTGTAGGTACGTCTCGACATAACCAGTATATGTTAAACTCGAGATTGTGATCCTATTTCTGTGAATTTTGTTCTCAGCTCTCATGGCTAAGAACTTCATCCACAGGGAATACCTAACTCCTAAAGGTATTTAAGATATCGTAAGTCGACATATCGAATATACTAACCTAGAGAATTCGAAATTTACTTCCGACATTTTAATTTCACCATTTCTACTGTCTACAAATAACACAAGCATGTTACACCTCAGTACGCAAGCTGTAAGAAGACATAACAAACAGTTAGAATGATTAAAGATTAATGGAACATCTTAATGACAACTCACCTCTCTTAATCCGACTTAATCTCTATCCAGGTTTCGTATTCTTTCTTCAGCGTGTACAAGTTTTTCATGTTTCGTTTACCTAAACATAACGTATCGATTTCTCTTTCGTTTGTGACGGTGCTTCCGTTAAATATTTTGACTAATTATATTTTTGATTAAAAGTTATAATACTCCTTTTCCTCTTCGTTATTCTTCTTATGTTATAAATTTTATTTTTTGCTGATATGTATCGAAAACATGCAATTTTCATGGATTTTTCTTCTCGATATGTTTTCCTGGAAAGAAAATTCCCTTTTAAACTTTGGATCAACAGAATCCGTTGTAAAACTCGTAGACAGCTGAAAGTAAAAATTTAGCTGAAAAGTTATTTATGTGATTTTCTTTCATTTTACGTTCCTCATGTACCCTGGTGAGCTTTCAAATCATAATTTATCTTACATTACTGCGCACATCACAAAATACCCTAAAAGTGTAAATGTACGACAAAAATACAACAACAAACAAACAAACAAAGGTGTAGGAACGTCTCGACATAACCAGTATATGTTAAACTCGAGATAGTGATCCTATTTCTGTAAATTTCTCTCTCAGCTCTCATAGCTAAGAACTTCATCTACATGGTATATTTAACTCCTAAAGTTAATTAAGATATCGTAAGTCGACGTATCGAATATACTAACCTCGAGATTTCGACCTATGCTTCCGACATTTTAATTTCACCAGTTCTACTGTCTACCAATTACAATAGCATGTTACACCTAGGCACACAAGCTGTAAGAAGCATAGGCGTAGGAGCCCAATTTGATTGGGGGGGGGGGCTGTAACGACTTGCCCGAAAAATGAAGCCGAAATTTTTGCGCTTCGCGCGTGTTCAACATGTTAACGTGCATATCATATAGGCATGCATCGGTTATTACATCGCATGCCAATAACATAAAATCATTTGCCGTGTTATTACCCTTCCATATTGGTTAGAAATATTGGGGAAGTCGTTACAATAATTATGATAATAATAATATCAGTTTAACCATTAAAAAACACATTGCAAATTATTTTTCTTACAGTAGGTGCCCGAACAATTCTCAGCATATTGCCCGAATTTTCATAAAAATTTTGGTTGGGGGGGGGGCTGCAGCCTCCTAGCCCCCCCCCCCCGCCTCCTACGCCTATGGTAAAAAGCGATAACAAACAGCTACAATGCTACAAAAATGGAACATTTTAATGACAACTCACCTCTCTTAATCCGTCTTTATCTCTATTCATGTTTTTTGATATTCTTTCTTCAGCGTGTACAAGTTTTCCATATTCCGTTTATCTTAACATCACCTATGAATTTCTATTTCGTTTGTGACGGTGCTTCGATTAAATATTTTGACTAATTTTATTTTTATAAAAAGTAATAATACTCACTTCCTCTTCGTCATTCTTGTTATTTTATTAATTTTTTGCCGATATCGATCGCAAATATAATATGTCGAAAACATTCAATTTTCATTGATTTTTCTCCTCGATATGTTTTCCTTGAAAGAAAACTCCTTTTAATCTTTGGATCATCAGAATCCTTTGTAAAACTCGAAGACAGCTGAAAAGCAAAAATTTAGCTGAAAAGTTATTTATGTGATTTTCTGTACGTTCCTCTTGTACCCGTGTGAGCTTTCTAATCATAGCTGATCTTACATTACTGCGCACATCACAAAATACCGGAAAAGTGTAAATGTACGAGAAACAAATAATTAAACATAGATGTAGGAATGTCTCGACATAACCAGATAGTGATCCTATTTCTGTGAATTTCGTTCTCAGCTCTCATGGCTAAGAACTTAATCCGCAGGGAATACCTAACTCCTAAAGTTAATGAGATATCGTACGTCGACATATCGAGTATGTTAACCTCGAGATTTCGACCTCTATACTTCCGACATTTTAATTTCACCAGCTCTATTCTGTCTACAAATTACAAAGCATGTTACACCTCGGTACACATAGCTGTAAGAAGCGATAACAAACAGAATGTTAAAAGATAAATGGAACATTTTAATGACAACTCACCTCTCTTAATCCGTGTTAATCTCCATCCAGGTTTGGTATTCTTCTTCAGCGTGTACAATTTTTCCCTGTTTCGTTTACCTAAACATAACGTTGGGATTTCTCCCTCGTTTGTGACGGTGCTTCGGTTAAATATACTTTATTCTACTTTAATTATTTTTTTTAAAGTTATAATACTCACTTTCCTCTTCGTCATTCTTGTATTGTTATCAAATTTTTGCCGATGTCGATCGCAAAATATAATAGGTCGGAAACATGCAATTTTCATTGATTTTTCTTCTCGAAATGTTTTCCTTGAAAGCAAATTCCCTTTTAATCTTTGGATATTCAGAATCTGTTGTAAAACTCGAAGACAGCTGAAAAGCAAAAATTTAGCTGAAAGTTATTTATGTGATTTTCTTTCATAAACGTTCCTCTTGAACCCTGGTGAGCTTTCCAATCATAATTTATCTTACATTACTGCACACATCACAAAAATACCTTAAAAGTGTTAATGTACGACAAACAAACAACAACAAACAAACAAAGGTGTAGGAACGTCTCGACTAACCAGAATATGTTAATCTCGAGATGGTGATCCTTTTCCTGTGAATTTCGTTCTCAGCTCTCATGGCTAAGAACTTCAACCGCAGGGAATACGTAACTCCTAAAGTTAAATTAAGATATCGGAAGTCGACATATCGATTATTATAACCGCGAGATTTCGACCTTTACTTCCGTCATTTTAATTTCACCAGTTCTACTGTCTACCAATTACAACAGCATGTTACACCTAAGTACTCAAGCTGTAAGAAGCGATAACCAACAGATAGAATGATTAAAGATTAATGGAACATTTTAATTACACCTCACCTCTCTTAATCCGTCTTTATCTCCCTTCAGGATTCGTATTCTTTCTTCAGTGTGTACACGTTTTCCCTGTTTTTCCTTTCCTAAACATCACGTTTGCATTGCTACTCGTTTGTGACGGTGTTTCGGTTAAATATATTATTTTATACTTTTATTTTTATGAAAAGTTATATTAGGCCTACCCACTTTCCTCTTTGTCATTCTTGTTATGTTATCAATGTTTTGCCCAAATCGATCTCAAATATAATAGGTCGAAAACATTCAATTTTCTTGGATTTTCTTCTCGATATGTTTTCCTTGAAAGAAAATTTCCCTTTTAATCTTTGTATCAACAGAGTCCGTTGTAAAACTCGAAGACAGCTGAAAAGCAAACATTTAGCTGAAAAGTTATTTATGTGATTTTCTTTCATGTTACGTTCCTCATGTACCCTGGTGACCTTTCCAATCATAAGTTATGTTACATTACTGCACACATCACAAAAATACCCTAAAAGTGTAAATGTACGACAAACAAACAACAACAAACAAAGGTGTATTAAAGTCTCTATATAACCAATATAGTTAAGCTCGATATGGTGGTCCTATTTCTGTAAATTTCGTTCTCAGCTCTCGTGGCTAAAGAACTTAATCCACATGGAATACTTAATTCCTAAAGCTAATTAAGATATCGTAAGTCGACATATCGAGTTTATGTTAACCTCGAGATTTCGACTTTTTAATTTAACTAGCTCTACTGTCTACAAATTACAATACCATGTTACACCTCAGTACGCAAGCTGTAAGAAGCCATAAGAAACAGTTAGAATGTTAAAGATAAATGGAACATTTTAATGACAACTTACCTCTCTTAATCCGCAGTGTTTATCTCCATTCAGGTTTCTTATTCTTTCTTCAGTGTGTACAAGTTTTTCATGTTTCGTTTACCTAAACATAACGTATCGATTTCTCTTTCGCTTTTTACGGCGCTTCGGTTAAATATTTTTTATTAAAAGTTATCATACTCACTTTCTCTTCGTCATTATTATGTTATAATTTTTTGTTGGCGGATGTCGATCGCAAAATATAATATGTTAAAAACATGCAATTTTCTTGGATTTTTCTTCTCGATATGTTTTCCTTGAACGAAAATGTCCCTTTTATTCTTTGAATCAACAGAATCCGTTGTAAAACTTGATGACAGCTGAAAAGCAAAAAATTACCTGAAAAGTTATTTATGTGATTTTCTTTCATGTACGTTCCTCATGTACCCTGGTGAGCTTTCCAATCATAATTTATCTTATGTTACAAAACACATCACAAAAAACTGTAAAAGTGTTAATGTACGACAAACAAACAACAACAAACAGAACAAAGGTGTAGGAACGTCTCGACATAACCAGATATATGCTAATCTAGAGATAGTGATCCTATTTCTGCGAATTTCGTTCTCAGCTCTAATGGCTAAAACTTAATACGCAGGGTGAACCGAATTCCTAAAGTTAATTAAGATATCGGAAGTCGACATATCGAGTATACAAACCTCGAGATTTCGACCTTCCGACATTTTAATTTCACCAGCTCTACTGTCTACAAATTACAATACCATGTTACACCTCAGTACGCAAGCTGTAAGAAGCCATAAGAAACAGTTAGAATGTTAAAGATAAATGGAAAATTCTAATGACAACTCACCTCTCTTAATACGTCTTTATCTCCATTCAGGTTATTCTTTCTTCAGCGTGTACAAGTTTTACATGTTTCGTTTACCTATAACCATTACGTTTGGGTTTCTCTTTCGGTGCTTCTAACGGTGCTTCGGTTAAAACAAATTTCTACTTCTATATGTATTAAACCTTATAATACTCACGTCTTCGTCAGTCTTGTTATGTTATCAATTTTTTTCCGACACCAGTCGCAAATATATTAGGTCGAAAACACTCAATTTTCATTGACTTTTCTTCTCCATATGTCTCCCTTGAAACAAAATTTGCCTTTTAATCTTTGTATCAATATGTTGTAAAACTCGAAGACAGCTAAAAAGCAAAAGTTAGCTGAAAAGTTATTGATGTGATTTTCTTTCATGTACGTTCCTCTTATACCCTTGTGAGCTTTCCAATCACAATTGATATTAAATTTACTGCATACATCACAAAAATTACTTTAAAATACAAATTAATGTACACAATTTAAAGAGAGGGTATATACGGGCGTGTCGACATAACAAGTATGATCAATTCGAGATGGCGACAATTTCTCTTCAACTCGATGCATGGAGTATGCTAACTTCGTTATGGTGTCCTTATTGTTATGAAGTTCGTGGAAAGGAAAGACGTCTATTCTCAAGAATTATTATTTAACGTATGATGGTCTGATAGACTTGTATTTGAACGTTTGTTTTAATCATTTGAATTAATATATCATATTTGGGAAAGAAATATCTTGAATGACGACTCACCTTGTTTTATTTGTTTATTATGAAGTATTTTCAAGATTCTTCATTCTGCCAGTAATTCCCTTATTGTTCTTCTTTCTCATCTTACGTAATACTTCGCGAACGCTTTCGTGTTTTCACGATATGTGGGTCGTTGAATCGTCGATTCTTAACTACGACTGTGAATTCCTAGTATATATCAGTATATTTTATACATTTAAAGAGACCAGTATTACTACATCATATTCCAAGAAGAGAAAGTTTCGATAACTTTGACAATTATAATGTGGTGAAGGTATTGAATATGCTGGTTGTTGTAAGTTTGTGCTTTAAACCATACTTAAAAAATAAAAAAGTTAGAAAAGTTACTTTCTTAACGACACCAAAGCGTTGTCTGAATTTGAAATTCTATGTATATTATATATTTAGCCATTACTGTGTCTAAGCCTAGGTTCCCTTCAATGAACACTATCGGAACCTCTTTTTTTCCCTTCTGTTTTTCTTTTGTTTGCTAACTATTGAAAGGATCTAAGTTTACTACCGCAAACAATCACCTGTAAAGATGTATTCGAGACACTTACCAATTGGTTTAAGAGATTTTTTAGAAGTCTTTCCTGTGAAACTACCGTACCAGTAATAGTCCTGCTTCTTCGTCGTGTTGTTGCAGTTAATGAATGTCAACAATGTTTGTGTATACATGAACGTATGGCGTTGCTGTGCTCACTTAACTCTTGTAACTTTTATGACGAAAAAATGAAGTGCTTGCTCTCACGATATAAAGCGCGTTGCGCTTACTGTTGTCAACCAATCAGACGAATATATTTAGCACACGTCATAAAACCCGAAAACGCGCACGACATTGCGTCGTACAGTTTCACACATGATACTCGCAGAGCGTTTCCCGTTGAACAGTATAACATGTTGCTGATTCTATGGCAACCACATGGATTTCTGCGACGTTGCGCATTAAGAGTGTGAGTTGGCTTCAAATGGCGCTCTTCTTCAATACGCTCGAAAAAGACCGTAGCCAGTACACTCGGCGCTGTATCATGTCTCGGCCTTATTCTACAATGCATTACAGCGACTCGTTGTGTTTACGTATAGTAACGCACTGAGGTTGTTTTCCTTACCCCACCCCCACAAGTACTGTACTGGGATGATATATTGTACTCTAGCACAAATTTAAAGTGGTTATACTAGAGGGGGGGGGGGGTGGGGGATGGGTTGACACAATGATATGTGATGGACTTACCATTCTGAGGTGGGGGTCAAAAAGTAATGTGCGTCTGACTGTGTGTGTGTATCATAATCAATTTCTATGGTGTGTATATTGTGGACAAAGGTAGCCTATAGGCCTTTGACCGATGGACTTCAAATTATGTGGGTGTGTGCCTGGTTATGGGATGAAGTGCCTACCTAACTACTGACGTCATAAGTTCAAAGGTCAGACGTCAAATAAAAATTATTATGCGCATATCAAAATGACAAATTACAGAAACTTACTAGCCTTCTCCATTTAGTACACCTTGAAGTGTACCAGACTTGTTAAGTTTATATTACATTTATTAATATAACACGACAAAAAAGTCACATGGTCAGCGGAGGTCAAGGGGTCAAACTTGGCAATGTATGTGGCCGTACTAAAATGGGGACATGACGGAAAATGTCTCGCACATTTCTTTAATCTTAAAGGGATATTCCGGTGGCTGAAGTTGACTGCTTGACTGAATATTACTGGACATGGAAAACTTTAAATATTGAAGGAAACTGTTCTTGTGGTTATAATGTAGGCCTATACACATGACAAAGCGACAGAATATATCTGAAAGTGTCATAACCAGATAGGAAATAACGAACGTTGTAAGGAAATGTTTCAACGTATGTTTAGAGCGTATAAATTAACGTAAAGGTCAATGTCATAAGGTTAGTGACGTTCAATTCCCTTGTATTTCAAAATATAACGATAATTACAGATGCTTATAAAACATACTCAAATTTTGTGATGAGATCTGCAACTCCACGGATTACGTAAGTGTTACGGTTTTTGGTGCAAATTGCACAACAGATTATGTAATGAGGGTGTACACTTACTTGAGCAAAACCCAAACCATGTGAGTCCACATGGGCTTATACATGGACAGAATGAATATTTATGAATTAACGTACGGCCCCATTGGAAATGGGCCGGGGCTCTGTCAGCCTAATGGGTTTAGCTCCTGTTACTCTTTTTGTTCTTTTCAATCTGTTCAGTTCTATTATGTCTTCTCTGTTCCTTTTTTTGTATTTTGAACAATCTGAGTGCGAATAAAACAAACAAACAAATACGTATCTAGTGACTACCAGTCCCTGTGCCATACAGGTGCCAATTCATATACCACTACAAAATGAAGTTTCATGTACTACCTTAATAGATTATTAACATAATATGCACACATAACAAACGTCTACTTCTGTTAGGTAGTCCGTGTCGCACGTAAATGGGGTACCATGGGGGGGGGGGGGGGGATGATACACCAGCTCTGTAAATACTCTCTACATCAGGTGAAATAATGCAACCCTGTTAATGGTGATCTGTGACGTCATCCTGGTAGCAATCACAATGTTTGTACTGAGTGTGGATGGGGCAGCTAAGATGTTATTTCGTCCATGGACCGGTGTAAGGGGTCCCTCCCCCTTTGAGACATTTTGATATATTGGAGGGTGCTTAGATGTAATATGGTGCTACAGTTTTTAACTTTTAAACATTGTAGTAGAACTTTCGGCTATTTAGGTTGTACGGTACATAAATGGTATATTTAGCTTACATTAGTATTTTTTGGTAAATTGTTTGCCCGTTGGGAGGGGGGGGGGTAAGGGGATGATCCCCTGATTTTGTTCTGGGGGGGGGGCTGAAGTCCTTCAAGAAGTATGTGACTGCACCCCTAACTGGTAGATGGTCTTCCAATAAACTTTCCTTTGAAGTATTCTCTCTATGAAATGTCAAATAATCTGCCAAGAGAAACCTGAACCATTTGCTCATCTTTACTTTCTCTATCATCCTGAACAACAAGAAATATGTTAACAAGAATATAACTCTCATAATAAACAAATAAACCAATCAAATTTGGATTTTCTTGTGTCATTTATTTATGCTCGACAACCTACACAAACTACTCGTCCGTATTAAAAATAACTTCAACAATGAAACTTATGAAATATTACATATTATGACCGGTAAAAGTGTTTCTAATGGCTACAATCTGACCTAGTACTCACACACCTCTATATGTAGGAAGGCAATACAGTAGCAAGCTACTGGCCGTCGAATGAACGTTATGTCAGATGCAAGAAGCTTCCAATGGAAACTGCTGACCATTTAATTTAATTTCCTTTCCATATAAATAAATACTCAGTTCACGACCAAAACCAAAGAGGAAAAATAAATTATTATATTAATTTCCAAAACTTTCGTCCAAACAGTTAAGTTGAAAGTATAGGAATCACACACTACTAACAAGACAGTAAGTAACATTAACATAGTTTTGCATATACCATGCCTCTATTTTACCAACTATTCTTGCTATAATTTCCAACTTTTCCTTTAGTAATGAACCTCTTAACACCTCAAGAGTAAGCAAACATGTCAGTTCAATCAGTCTTTATCTACAAAAATCAATGGAATATTTGTATCAATTCAAACTGCATCCACTAATGACGAATGTAGTTCAGGCATGTAATACAAGTACACAAAAAAGTCAAGAAAGGAAAAACAGAACCTTGCAAAGTATCTTAAAGGCTTAAAAGGATGTCTTCAGGCACAAAATAAGAAAGGGAGGGAGGAGGGGCATTCTGTTTGACTATATGAAGTTATTTCAGTTGCTGGCTTTTATATAACATTAGATTAAGGTTTAACATTCAGCTCTACATTGAGGAGCTACTGTCATCCTCAACTTAAAGGAGCATTCCAGAATAAAAACTTTGGTGCCTAAAGTCTTCCTTTGACCGCATTCTTTGACTAGCATCAGTCCCTGACTGACTTCCATTATCAGTACGGTACCTTTAAATAATATGAAACAAATATTACTACTTTCAGCATGTCAAACCAACAAATCTCACTTTCAGATGATTTACTCCTACTCTTTCAAAGCTACATGACAAAATATGGCTTTATAATCACATTGCAAACTGGAAACCTACTGATTTTCGAATAAATCGTTAGAGAAAAATTAAAACACTCATTCATGGCACATACCCTTGGGTGATTGTCTTATTGTTATTCACTGGAAAAATGGTAAAGTAAGGTAAAATGGTGATGTACATATAACATCAAAGTCAAAAGTTGTATTTCTTTTTCAGTATTAAGTTAAGATTTTTTTTTTTTTTGTGGTAATATTCTTCTTTCCCTTCATTATTTTTTACATTCTTGTCATGAAAGGAAGCCTACTATTTTTCAGTGATTTACAGATATATGCACAGTAATGAAGACAAGAGAAGTTGTGTGTTTTTTTCCCCTATTAGTTAGAAGCATTGGCAGCTATATGCAAGCAGTAACCAATATGATAACAAAAAAAGGTCTCCTTCATAATGGACACCAATGCCTAGTGTAACAAAAAAAATTAAAAAATTATGCATAACAAACGAGCAGTAAGCATCCTGAACAAAATAACAAATTTAAATGTGCAATGCATTCAAAATGCAGCCGATCATGATGTAATATCACATGACACATGTCTCATATCTTTTCAATTATTCAAACAAAATTGCTGTTCTCTATCCACCGTTTCCTTTTCTGACTCCAACACGTAAAAGAAACGGATTAAAACATTTTAATAGAAAAATAATTCTGTGTGACCAGTGACTGCTTCTTTTTTTTTTATCTAAGCTGATAGAGAGACCATTAACCTCAGGGTACTGTCTTAATTAAAATGAGCCATCTAATTACTACATACGAGGGTTCCCTTAATGGGATAACACTGTCCATTTGTGCAAAAAGACGCATTTACGAAGTGTCATTTTGGTGCCCCACAGAAACATAGTCTATATACATAAAAAAAACAAAAACATGTGTTTGACAGTGCTCTGAGATTGCTGACGACATCAAGTGACTACAAATTACCTCCTTTTTAGTTTGTAATTCTTGTCATTTCATCCTTTGACCACATTTGAGATATTAGGGGAGTAACCAAAACAACATTTGAAGTGAATTCCAAGTACACTGGTGGAGTTTCATCTGCCATGCAAAACAACTAAACCATGTCCATATCCTTTGTAAATATCAATAGTAAACATCCACACTCTATACACAATATAGTTTATTTTGAAACTCTTTTAACAAAAAATGGGAATATGAAAAATGTAAAGGTTGAAAGCTACTCAAATTAAAATTCTAACCATTCATCAAATACAGCACAAATAACACCTTGAGACATGTACATAAGCATTGACGAGAATACTCCTTCAAGCACACTGCCCTCAACTTCTATAACAAAATTAAAGGTTCTATTCCTCCTACCCCCCCCCCCACACACATTAGTAAATGCTTGTTTGTGTGTTTTATACCTTCATTTGACTCTGAAGTTGGTTGTAGTATTGTGTATAATACTGCTGATAGTAACCCTGGTATTGTGCAAATGAAGCTGGGTCCAACTGGCCTTGTAGTTGGGCCATGGCAACCTTGGTGGCTTGAGCTGGGTCAAAGTTGGCCATGTTCACCTGTGCAGGGGCTCCTGCCAGACCGCCGACGGGTGCGGGGGCATTCTGCCCTGCCACTGGTGCCGCAGGCTGTTTCGGAGGGGCACGTTGGAATGTAGCTGGTGGTGGTCCTCTCATGCCACCGGGTGCACTTTGTGGTGGCTGCTGTTGTTGTTGTTGACCCTGCGGCGGTCTCTGGGTGGCATGGAATCCCCCATTCTGCATGCCGTTGGTTTGGCTCACTGGTGGCCGTGGACTGTTATTCTCCATCTGTCCGTTCTGTCCAGAGGATGACTGGAATCTACTTGGTCCTCTAGCTCCGTTGCTGGCAACATTTTGTGAACTGTGGCCCCCTTGGTTACCCTCCCTCGATCCAAAGCGATCCCTAGATCCAAAATCACTTCTACTGTCGCTCCTCCTGTCGTCGTATCCGCCCCTACCTCGAGGACTGTCTCTGTTTCGGGAGCTATCGAATCTGTCGTCCCGCTGACGGTACCTGCTTCGTCCTGCCATAGAAATAAGGATACACATAATCATGACGAATACAAGAATTTAGGGGAGACTCTTGCCAGAAAAAAACATGTTTACTTATCATGAATATTCATATATCTGAGAAATCAAGATGGCCAATACGAAACCTTGAGAGCTTCACTCAGCCTTACAGTGCAGTCGACAAACTGTAAATAAGAAGAGCTCTAAAACAACATTCAATCACACATTAACATTTTTAAAACTCCCTCAAACCACTGATCACCCGCCTATTACACAAGTAATGGCCGTCAAACTACATACCGACTTAACTACCAAAACACCCAATACCAGTGATCCACTATACCAGCAACAACCATCCACACAACATTCACTTCCATGAATAACTTGCCCATCTCCCAAAGGTCCACTCACCCCTTCCATATCCGCCACCGTAGCCAGACATAGCTTCAAGTTGAGGGTTGACGTTCTGTTTGGACTCCCTGAGCACTTTCAGCAAGTCCGGTACCTGCTTGGCATTGGCAGCAGTAAAGAAGGTGTAGGCCGTTCCGTGCTTGTTACTCCTGGCCGTCCGTCCGATACGGTGCACGTAGTCCTCAGACGAGTGCGGGTAGTCGTAGTTGATGACAAACATGATGTCGTTCACGTCTGGATTTTTACGTGAAAGTTCAGAAGAACATCACAGGGAGGGAATTTGGGGGAAAAAAAAACATATACAACATTAGGGTTCCCCAACTTTAAAATCTTTTTTCTATTCTTCTTGTTCAACACAAGAAACCTATGCTGGCTGGAAAAATTGTCCCAGTCTTTAAATATCACAGATCACAAAACTAATAACCCACTTATGTCAAGTAGTTCACACTTCAAATTTGTAGAACATTTTTTTTCTCCTTTTTGCAATTTTTGGCCCAGAAATGATCAATTAAGGCAATTTTCTTGCATTCCTTAAGAAAACACCTGAAACCTCTTCTTTTGTTTTTGAAAGAGTAACTAGTGTCCCATGCAATGTTACTATTTTATCATCCCCAAAGACATCAGAAAACAAGAGGAATTCATTTTAGCATAGCACTAAATTGTAGGAATAGTTACAGCTCGGTCACTCTGATCCTGAGCTATCGAATTCAAAATTTTCACATTCCGGGCGAGAAACTTGGGTTTCTCGACCTACTCACTGGTTGTTCTTACGGGGGGGCGGGCGGATGGCAATGGTTCCTGACATGACAGGTGACATCTTTGAGGCTCAACCGACAGGAGGATCCAGGATGAATATCCTCGACGCAAAGTGAAACAGTCAAAATGATTTGCTTTCCCGTTGCTTGCCTTACATTTCATGTGTTTTTTTTAAGATGCATACAAGTGAGAATATGGACACACACATGGAAGAAATCTTCCCTTAAAAAAAATGATTGTGAGTAAATCTCATTCTGAGTTACTTACATGCCCAGAAAAACACTACTCAAAAAATCCCACCCGAAAAAAATGGATGACCCACAGGCTACAATGTTCTGTATCGACCTATTTAAACTCTCTGCACTTTAAGAGCAAAAAGTTATTATGACTAAAGGAATGGATTTTGAGGTACAAAAAATTAACAACCAGGTCTATTGGTGGATGAAAGGAACTGTGTGTGTTGGATTTAGACGGGTTCGTTCTGAATCCGGCAATACTATCCCATTATACCGTGCTGTTTCCTTTCGAATAAATGTAGTAAATGTTAACAAGTATCCACCAAGACTCTCTAGGCTAAGGAAATGGGAATTGGGTAGAACTACTCAAATTGGTAATGAGAGTTAATTTGGTGAAAACTACAAGAAAGGTGTCTTAGTTTGAGTAATTGTAGTAGTAGTAGTAAGTTTTCATTTTGCAAATATTTACAACCCTTCTAAAACAAGAAAAAAAATGAAGCTGCTTTAACCAAATTTCATACTACTTGATTTGTGAAAAAATAGTGCAGTTTACCCATTTTTTTTATTTCGAGGGGGGGGGGGGCCTTAAACTATTGACTTCAATTAGACTGCCATTCCACATAAAAAAAGTATGATACCAAAAAAGGAATAAGAATAAGGGAATGTATATCCATGTGACAGAGATCCAATGTGTCCATTATATGTACCCTGAATCAATGTACTGTAAATGCTCGGAGCAAGCAAAAGCAACCAGAAACACCAAGACTGAATCAGACTTGCGGATCGAGGCAATCACTTGCCTTATGTCCCCTCCTCAGGTGAACGACACGTCATGCCAAGAAACCCCGCCACTTGTAAAACTAGGTTTCCTACAGGAGAGAAACTAAGAAAAAGAGAGACAGGTTTTGTAACAAGATGTAATTGCATCAACACTCAAAAAAAAAAAAAAAAAATCACCAATTTGCTTAAGTATCATTGACGACTACTAGCAAAGGTGATTAAAAAAAAAAAATCATCTTGTCACAGCTTGTGCCTTCTCTCGTTTGTAGCCTCCAATTTATCATGACTTGACAGAAACAGTGAAGATAAAATGACATTCTACACATAGAAAGGTATTATATATAGGACAAAACATGCACAAATTAATATTGTAAGACAAATGACTGATTTCGGTCGGGCACCACAGGCAAATTTCTTTTCAGCATGGCTCTGCATATGCATTCAGTGGGGTAGGTTGCAGATAAGGCAGAGACCATTATTAAATAGCTTTTGGAAATTCCAGTTTGTCTCTTTCATTTAGCAAAAATCAGGTGACTATCATTACCCGATTCCTGCCACTTCATAATCATCCGTAGGGGTTCCCAAAAACAACAAATTTAATTAACAAAATCAACGAATTTAATTCAAATTTTATTTTACAAAGCCAGCGCACATAAGCGGTTACAAATCATGAGGATACATTTTGCCTGCCTTCACAAGTACGAGTCACGAACAAAGGATTAGACTCAGTAGCGGGAGAGAAATATAATGAGGGTCGACAACGGAGGTTGGGTCACATGCTTCCTTGTAGTAAATACACAGAAGCGTGCATTACGAAAGCGCACTTGGAGGTTTGACGCACTAAAAAAAAACTGATATTCGTTACTTGCTGTTTTGATGCAGAGAGATACTACAGAATCAATACTCTGGTTATCCGTATCATAGCACTGCCATTAAACGTTTAAGGTGTTCGTCTATCAACCACAGAAAACACCTCCACGTCTGACCACGAGGTACCACTTTTGGCAGATACTTCAGTGCCATCTTTTTATAAATCTAGTAACTAGGCTACTAGCAATACTGGCGTCTTCATTTGAATTCAAAGTCCTTTCTATATCATTAGAACATCTTCTGACCTATTCGCCAATGACGATGGCTTAAATCGAGGACTTTCAAAGAACGTTATTCTCTAAAGGACCATGAAGAGTGTCGCAACAAAAAATCACAAGAAATGGAAGACTTGGATAGAATTACGGAAAGCAAAGTGTGTGCTAAGGATTTCAATTTCTTGAGAAGTATAAAAAGCTTGACAAAGCAAATATTGAAGATAATGTTTGACTTATTAAATGAATCTTGAATCTGAACAACAAACCTAAGCCTCTAGATGCCACATCAGTAGCTACCAAGATAGGAGCATTTCCAGTTCTGAATTCTGAAAGAAAATGGGAAAAAATTTATTCGTCGTGTGTGAAAGGGCAAACAAAATCAAACTTACTATTTACAGGTGACTTTCAACAGAAACTGATGTGTCTTGATATGTTATTGTCATAAACACAAAACACATTTGAGAATTAATGTTTCAAGAGGTATTCTGGCTTTAAGCTTGTTGCATTGATGACCCTTAACAGTTTTAAGGGGTCATTTTGTCAAAAATAAAGTGTTAAAGAAAATACTACTTGGACTGATAGCAGTGGTTTTTTCTTCACATATCTATAACATATCACAATTAAATTTGTCATCCTTAAAGAGATATGCACAATTCACAGAAATAAATTCCTCAAATTTTGCAGAAATGCATACTGGTAATTAGACACTAATAACGCAAATCTCAAATATCAGATTTCCGTGAGGAGAAACAAACTTTTAAGACGTGTATGTTGTGGATACACAAAATAATAACTGTCATCTAAGATGCATGTATTTACTGGGCTTTAACAGACATATAGCTATGACTGCAATTTGCCCTTAAATTTGGCCATCACTTCTCTCCTCCTCCAGAATAAAATGACTTATGTCACCTATACAGTTCTCTTAACACATTCTGAACTTGTTGCCTTACCATTTAACACCCAGTCTCTTTCTTGTTGGGCCTTATCGCCATGGATACACATTGCTGGCCAACTGTGAAAGAATTAAAGAGTTGAAAGACCTCAAAATGACAGAAGAGCAGTACAAAGGATACAATTATTCCTTATGCTTGTATATATTAAATCCATGGCTGGAGTGTCATTCATTGGTTGATATGGGTAAGTGAATACAGCAATAACTGATGGGAGGAGTCAAAGCATCTCCACTAATTTCACTTGTATTGTATGTTGCTGAAGAAATGAGGCTAACTGACCTACAAATGCAGAGATGGGAAATAGGTTTGTATCCAAAGCTTAATCTAGTCAATATCAGGGCAAATTTTTCAAAGATAGTCTGGTCATCCGAAAGGTCTGTTCGGACGACCAATGTCAGCTGTGAAGGTTGTCCAGTGGGCGACAAATTCAGATTGCATTGTAACCAAATGCCATAAAATAATATTTGTGTCACCCCTGAAACCGATTCTATTCACTAACCTACACAACCCTCCTACAGTGTACATTTGTTCATTGATATTTTGCTGCACTTTTACTCAACAACTATTATTGAAAGGCCTGGTTTTCCAAGGGACAAACCTAAAAGAAACCCTTAAAAGTTTGCCCTGAATATTATAGGGCAGAGGGCTACAGAATGACGATTAAAGGAATAACTCGTTTGGTCAAGTCTAAAGGGCAGGTGGAGGAAAATAAGTATAAGCAGTTAACAGCTTACCCATCCCGGCGTAATCTTCTGACGAGGTCATCCGATTTCTTCTTGGTCTCTGTGAAAATCAATGTCTTGTTTTCCTTTTCTCCCATTATCTCTTCTAAGAGCTTCATCAATCTATCATGCAAGAAAAGTTTGAATGTTCTATTTAAGGGACAGAAAATTTACTATTCTTTTCTACATCATTATCAAAACTGATTCTAACTTGCATATCGTTTAGATAAAATTCCTAAAACTGAAACATTCCGACAGCCAGTTCAGTCATTTCTCATTGCTTCTAACTTTTAACTGAGTCTTGACAGTGCTGCTGCTATGTTATACTTTACATAGGACCGAAAGCTACAGCAGACTCATAATACAAAATTACACCTGTTTATTTTACTTTCACTAATCTTCGCAATAAAAATAAAAGATGTCCATAGTTTTCTATATTCTTTAACCTTATCTAACCTTCTGCACAAGACAATATAAAGATGCAATTTTTTCTATGATATTAATTATTCTAACGATAGTATTTTGATGCGACCCCTGCCCAGATACAAACAATGATTTTTTGCTTACTTTTTGTCTTTTTCCTCTTCCCTGCAAACATCAATAATTTGAAGAATGTTATGGTTAGCTGAAAGGTCTTGGTTTCCAATGTTAATCTGGATAGGATTTCTGAGGTAGTCGCTGGCCAGGGAACGAACCTCTTTGGGCCACGTTGCACTCCACATGAGCACCTGCCTGTCAGGCTGTTTAAAAGCAAAAAAAAAAAAAAAAAAAATGTGGTTAGTGAGTCATGTTTCCCATATAGGCATTGGACTACACAGAAAGATGTCACTTATACAACATCTTACTACTGTACAAAGTCCTCTCATTTTGAAATGAACTTTGGCAAAAAGTAAACAAATAATCAGAATAAATTAGAAACATCAATTATCATCAAACAAATCAGCAATATGTAAATTAATATAAGTAATTAGGTAAAACTAATATCAGCATATAGAAACAAGTATCAGCAATCAACTTCATATCACCACTTAATCCACTAATATGAGCACTTAGTGATCAATTATCACTTATTAAACTACTAAATTTTCTGGGTAAAATATGTCAAAGACTGCACATTTTGCCCAGAAAATTACTTCAAGCTAAGACAGATTTTCCTAATTGCCAAGCGATGTCGCAGGAAGTTAAGAGAGAGCTTGTATGTTAGTACCAAACATACACAAAGCTTCCTTAAATACAGTGAATGTGCAACCTACCCTGATTTGATCCATTATTTTACGTATTTGAGGTTCAAAGCCCATGTCTAACATACGATCAGCCTCGTCTAGCACACAGTAGGTGCACCGTCGTAGATTGGTCTTCTTTGATTCTAGGAAATCGATGAGACGACCCGGTGTAGCTATACAGATCTCCACTCCTGATATGACAGAGAAGAAGGTCATCAAAAATTACAACATCAGAGTTTATAATTAATCAAAATGCAATAATGTCATCAATTAGTAAAAGAGTTTGAAGTAGAATGAAAGTAACCAATAAGCAACATCAACAAAACAGCTGCAGTGCACTGCTGCTTCCCCCCCCCCCCCCAACCCACCCTTATTTGTCGCTCAAAAATAAACTTTTTTTTCTTTTGTGGGGGGGGGGGTTCTGAATAGAATTTCTGTGAGCATTAAACTTCTACATTTCAACAAGAATGGCTCTTGAGGTCACTTATCACATATCTATTGAATGAACTGCTTCAAAAAACATACATCTACAATAAGAGACCATGTTCATCCCATGACCTGATGCAAGACCTAATACTTTGGAGAGCCAAAATAAAATGGTGTCAGAACTCCTACTTTAGCCCCAAACTATAATTTTCTCAATGAAGCTTGTCTCACCTCTCCCTAAGTCCCTCAGTTGTGGACCCCTCGGAGCACCGCCATAAACGCATGTGCTCTTTATTCTGGATGAGGAACCAAACTGAGCTGCCACTTGTTGCACCTGCTGGGCAAGTTCACGGGTTGGTGCGAGAACCAAACACTGTACAGAGTATGAGAGAATGTTAATAGCAAACTTAATTCATTTAACAAGATTGATTAAAAACGAATTGCAGACTACAAATAATGTATCTCATTTCTGTATCATCGAAAATGGAACTTAAGCAGACTTTTTGCATCTGAGGAATGGATAGGCTGCCATCAACATCACCTATGATTTGAAGTAGTCCAGACAATTGACAAATTTAATAGGCAAGATTCTTCACAGAAAAATATATGACCAAAATTTTGATGAGCTTTCACATATCAACTAATATCCATATAGCGTAAATTCCATCTTCTAACTTAAAACTGAATACTGTTATGACAAAAGCACAAAGACATCACTTCAGGAGGTCTTGCATACATCGGGACAAAAGTCGAAATCATAGTACGTTTTCAAACTTTGCAGTTGCCATAGAAATGACTACTCTAGAAACAACAACACTAGTTCCCACAGAAACAACAAATAAGGGACTATATAGTGATGCAAAGACCTTAAAAAAGTACTTCTCAGTACTTCCTTGACAGCTTTTAAACATCTATTTTTCATGGGTAGCTATGTTTGCTTCACTTTCTACAACCTCCTTTATGCAAAAATATTGTGTTCACTTACGACAGGACCATCACCAGATTCCAGGAATGGCTGGTGGTTGATATGTACAATTGCTGGCAGTATATACTGGAAGAAAAAAAAGAATAATATGAACTATATGAACAGACGAAAAATGCATTCATGAGTATATATATTATATTATATGTTATATGTTTTGCTTTTCATTTTGCTGAGAGAGCAAGTATCACTAGAGATAAGAATCTTTGACAGACAGCCATGGACCATCTAACTTTTGGCTAACTGTGCTGTACAATAATTTTCAGTTCGGTGGCAGTCTCAATAAACTTCTAACATAGGCGAGAAATTCTGCAAACAGAAAGATACTTTCACTCACATACACACATTGTCCTTGATAAATCTCCCAACCGAATAAAAGAGACAAAACTGGATGCTATATGACAAACACCTCAAACGCTAAGGTTTTCCATGTGACAAAGAAGAAGACAGATTTAAACACGATAGAACCAGGTTTTTTCACACTAAAAATTCATCTACAATTTACCAACATATCCTAACACAATTCACATCTGTTTGTTCTGAATCGACGACATATGACGTTGGCCTGATGTTATAGACCAATCGCTAACATCAGCAGTACTCACCGATAGGGTTTTACCAGAGCCTGTTCTTGCTATTCCTATCATGTCATTTCCACTCAGCGCTATAGGCCAGCCCTGGGCTTGGATGGGTGTCGGCTCTGTGAATCCTGCCTTCCTGATTTCCCCCATGACATCCTCTGGTAAAAGAAAAAAATAAAGAGGGCATTGAAAGGGCTGAAGTAGCCAGAAGGACAAAAAACTTGGCCGGTATTTCAATTAGCCAGATAAGGCTCCGTTGGACATTGTAGAGAAGCGATACAAAGAAGAAGACCAACTCACCTGGCAAATTTGTCTCTTCTTGAGATATCGTGTTTACAAGCTGGGCGTCACAAACCCACTCACACATACGGTTATCATGAATGCATTGGTTACGATTATCATCGAAACCAAAAACAAAAGAAGCCTAAATCTTCCATATCATGAAAAATATCCTGCATGAGTGTTGCTATGCTACATGAAAAAACATTTTTTAGTAAAACTCTATCCTCCCCCCTGGCTTCAAGCCTAAAAGCTGGAAAAATAAAATTTCTGATCTTGATAAAAATGTAGTGACGTCGGAGGAACGAGATGAGGAAGGTAACCCTCACCTCTGAAGTAAATCACTGATTGATTAATATCCCCCTTACCGACTCAACAAGTTACTCCATTAGAATAAGATCCAATGAAGGCTTGTTAAAAAGGGGTTTTTGCTATTTCATAGAATGGTAGAATGTGGAAGAGAAGAGATGCCATGCATGGTAACTTGTTAACTTGTGATATCTTAATGCTGGCCAACCCTACCAACTGATACACTACTGTTGGCCGGTATTTTAATTAGCCACATAAGGCTCGGTTGGACATTCTAGAGAAGCGATACAAAGAAGAAGAAGACCAACTCACCTGGCAAATTTGCTTCTTCAAATTTGAAGACAGGTTTAAAATTTGCACCTCGCTGGGTAATTTCTTTGGCACTGCAATATTCTGCTATTTCAGCCTGGAAAGCGGGGAGGAAAAATGAAATATGAATATAAAAGAGGCATCACAACACTACACAGACCCAAGTAAAATATAAGCCTTGTAACTAAGTTGCACTAGCTGAACAGGACAGAGATGATGAAAACAGCAGATGATTCAAACAGAATTTACGGACATAACTGGTGAGATGAACTATGCCAATGCAGGTTGTTCTAAGCGATGTACTACGGTCTGTATAGACAAATAATCATCCTTTTATTAAGAAATCTCTTAACCATGGCCAACCTTCAACCAAATTATAATAGACGTTATTGACCATCTTTTGACAAAGTAGAGGATCACTCTAAGATCAACATTTCATGCCTACATTGCAAAGTTAGGCTAGGAGCTGGATGTGGTTAGGCTTACCTATGGTGTATAAATTTATATTTCGGTTACCTGAGAACATGTCAAACACCCTCCTACAGTATACTATTGAACATAAATTATATCCACACAAACTTACTGGCGATCTATTTACTACATTTGGGTGTTCTTTGTAAAAGTTCTTGTCGAATGGTGTTAATTTATCCAGATCCCATCTTGGTTTCCTGAGAGTTGATCCTTTGTCCAAGTTGTCAAATTTGTCACGTTTGTTAAACGGTCCACTAGCACCTCTGCTTCCAAATCGTGGAGCCGAGCCCCCACGTCCTCCACCATAGCTACTAAAAGAAGGAAGGAATACAAGAGTTAACCAGAATGGAAAAATGCATTGTGGATTCGACTACGATTATCATCGAAACCAAAAAACAAAAGCCTAAATCTTCAATATCATAAAAATATCCTGCATGAGTGTTGCTATGCTATATGAAAAAACATTTTTTACTAAAACTCTACCCTACCAAAGCCCCCCCCCCCTTTGGCCTCAAGCCTAAAAGCTGGAAAAATAAAATTTCTGCTCTTGAAAAAAAATGTAGTGACGTCGGAGGAACGAGATGAGGTAGGTAACCCTCACCTCTGAAGTAAATCACTGATTGATTAATATCCCCCTTACCGACTCAACAAGTTACTCCATTAGAATAAGATCCAATGAAGGCTTGTTAAAAAGGGGTTTTTGCTATTTCATGGAATGGTAGAGTGAGAAAGAGAAGAGATGCCATGCATGGTAACTCGTTACCTTGTCATCTCTTAATGCTGGCCAACCCTACCAACTGATACACTACTGTTGGCTTAAATCACCTAGATAGGTCCACAATGGCATTATCACATGTTTGAAACCAGAATGCAAAAATGCATTGTGGTTTCGATGATGTAACATGAGCATATTTCTTCATGAATCTGATGTAACGTATAGTGAGGGTGTACATGTTTACAAGGGTTTCACGATTTGACCTCTGATGACCCCAAATGACCTTTGAACTCCACAATAAACAATAGGCCTTTAAACTCAATGTGGTACTTCTACAAATCAAATATGAAATTGGTCAGACCTTCCCTTCTTGAGATATCGTGTTTACAAGCTGGGCGTCACAAACGCACTCATACAAACACGTACACACGAGAGCTGTTACCCGTCCGGTATTCAGGTACCCGGGAAAATTGTTTACCCTTGTGTATCGTGATTTTCAAGAAATTACATATTGGATGCTATAATAAATGAATTATATTCTCCACTGACAGTGATTTCATCTTCAAATAAGTAGGTGTAAGATAAGGTATAAAACCTTCCTCAATAATTCCTATTTGCTTTTGTTTCTTGTTATTAAGCTCATATAGTTAACATCACTACTAACCTGGCACTGCCGCCGCTGCTTATGTTTCTCTCCACCTCTATTGCCATTAGATCAGACCATATAAATATCCCATTGAGCTCTTAAACAGTTTTTACTACTACTATCTACTGTATTATGCAGGCCCAGGGTTCGCATTAGCCGCAAGATTGTGAGATTCGCGCAATTTGAAATAAACGCTTAGTAAAAAGTCACTTGCGATTATTATTTTTTAGTTATCCTGTCTATAATCCATTAGTAACATCTCGTAAAATTCCTTGTCAGTTTTTCCTTAATAATAATTATGAGAATTCTTTCAATTTCTCCCACATGGTAGCCTAACACCACACTAAGTCAATGGGGTAAATCTAGCCTATACCGCTGAATTTGTGACGCAGTTATTAGATATCCATGGAATACTTTCATTATTGCTGTTATCTTCGACCACAAGGTTGCCTAACTGCACACTAAGTCAATGGGGAAATCTAGCCTATACCGCTGAATTTGTGACGCAGCTATAAGATATCCATGGAATACTTTCATTATTGCTGTTATCTTCGACCACATTGTTGCCTAACAGCACACTAATTCAATGGGGAAGTCTAGCCTATACTGCTGAATTTGTGACGCAGTTATAAGATATCTATGGAATACTTTCATTATTGCTGTTATCTTCGACCACATGGTAGAGTGAGATCTTTTGTATTCACAGCCATACACAAAGTCTGTAACTCTGTACACATTCCTGTGTATTGTTTCAAGGCCAAGTCTGGAGTGAGATTGGATCAATTCTGACCAATGTGCCGCACTGACGTTGATAACCCACTGATGTCACGTCTCAACGTAAGTCAGTGTTAGATTCAAATTTTCTGGCAGGACGGGTCAACATTTCAAGCACTCTATCATGGAATCTAAAATTCATCACAAGGCAAGACTTATTGCGATACCAAGACAAAAATGAAATATGACCGAAAGGACTAGATCCCATTTTCCACCGAACAATTCCTTTAAAGAGCAATTAGCCTATGTAAGGCCTAATTGTCTTGCAGCTATTTTAAAACTGCCTAGGAAAAGTGGTGTCTAAGCTACCACAAACTATATTACGTCATCAACTAATGCTGCTTGACCAGATTACCCAAGATAATAACTGTCAAACCAACTTTACCGATCGGCCAAATAAATGACTAGGCCAAGCAGGCTAGGTCTAGTTTGGCAAATCTGTCAGTAAACAATGCCAAGGCATATTAATAACTAATATAGTCAGTATTGCGAAGTTCGGCATGCTGCGAAGTTCGGACACCCTAAGAAATACACCATTTCACCATGAAAACCTACAGGAAGAGCCAAATTTCACCAAAAAGTACGAAGCTACAGTTATTTTCTCTCCAAAATGATCCGTGTGCAAGAAATTACTTTCATATTTGTCAATAAAATGACGAAGATCTATGAAGTCTGTTATAATTACTGAAAGAGCAACTGCGCCGCCACACCAGCGCCACACTGTGGGTTACGTGTCCGAACTTCGCAATACTCTAGCAAAGAAATACCAGTTCCACAATCACGAAGAATCTTCTTGGAAAACAACGTGAAAACAGTTTGCAGGAAAGAAAGTTTGGCCGTGTATCGTGCTATAACACAATTCTCCCACCATATGAAGTATATTTTCTGGTGATTTAGACCAGATTTAGTTTTGGGGTGTTTTAAGTCTTAAGTGTCCGAACTTCGGAAGTCACCATGCTACTAGTACTTTTATATATGTTAAATACTTTGCGGTATTCGTTGGGAGCGCCTGTGCCCACGTTAGGACTAGACTCCCAACAAAGGACTAAGTTTGGGCAACGTTGCTTAAAGCTTTGCCAAGGCAAGGCCCTAAATCTAGCATGTAACTAGTGTCAGTTAACCTAGGCCTAGCCTAATTATGACTGAAGTTACACAACGTAATCCAATTTGATACATATGAAGTTAATAAGAAAGGAAACAATTTCTGAAGACTTTCAAACTCTTCACCTTCCTCCTCTCCTTCCATTATCCATGGAACCCCTCCTATCGAATCGTGACATGTTTTAAAAGAAAAACTGTTTTTATGAATGCTCAAATTTCGAATAAGTTTGCGATGCACATGCGAGTAGCCGTCACACGATGATGTCGTTGTTATACAAAGGCAATGCTGATACGACGTGTGCGTACGGTAGGCTAGAATGTATACCGGTATTTCTATACAGTCATGAACATCCGATTTACATGTGTGTGTGAGCTCCACATTGTTCGGAAAGCCTATCTAATGACGTCATCAACGCCGGAAGTACAAGTCACGAAATCCAAGAAACCACGCACTCCCCAGTCAATTTAAGGCAGGTGACAAATATGAAAGCAACATCAAACATTATTTCTATCATAATAATGTACAATAATTTAAAAAATAATACATTTGCATATATATAAAAAGATATATATTATTATTAGTGGGTAACTATTTTCTTTTAGTAGACAATTTAATTAAATAGCATGACATTAGCAAGTGCCTGTACTAAGTAGCGATCTAAACTGCATTGATCATGCGCCTTACGAATGCCGGTCTTGCGCATGCATGGAAAGTACGACATATAGTTATTCAGGACTCAATAGGCCAATTTAGTTCAGGAAATAATTCCCATTCATTTCATTTTGGCAAACATATTTCTAGTTTGACCGTACCTTCTATCCGTAAATTTGCAGTCATGTCAAGATTTGGCAGGGGAAGACCTTTTGATGGTGGAAGTGGAGGAATGAGACGCGGCGGAGGGTAATTATATAAGTTTTTTTGTCTGCGCCAAGGCCCAACGTTGCTCGAGATGGCTAACTTAGTGAAAACCTCAGTTAGGCTAGGCCTAGCTATAATTATAACACAATGACATTGGGTTGCATTGTGAGTTTCAAAAGGAGGTTTTACCGATAACGGTTAAAAATCTTATATATCAGTAATGTTACTTGAGAAAAAGAGTTTCCGTCCCAGAGACGCAAGTCCCCCAACAAGTTTGAGTTCCCTAAAAAATGTTTGCGTATCAAACAAACACCAATTGCATTTAGTATATGATTACAAAATAAATTGTAAAGATGCGATTGTATCACCCCTCTTTTCGCCCACCCTGCCCAATCTGTTCAACCGATTTTCACCACCAGCCCCTCTTTCAACCACCGTTGTGCATCCCTAGACATCAAATCCGTCGTAGCTCCACGCTTTGACCTTGAATCGATTTCACCAATAACCAAACATCCAAGTACTTACAGTGTGCATATCTCTCGCTAAATTCCACAGTTCACTTGCGTCCTGTATGTACATAGGCATGTTCAAACTTCGGAGTTCCAACTACTGTACATATGCCCAAAACCTCACCCAACATTTTCCGTTGGCACTTTGTGGTGTTTGCAAACACCTCCACAAAAATTACAGTGGGCCTATGTAAATAACCTTTTCTACACAATGTCGATTGAAAAAATTCTCCAATGGCTACTTTTGATGATGCATGAAGTACACTAATTTACACATGACGTTACACTAAAAAGAAAATAAATGACCGAATCACATGGTCAAAGGAACCACAAAAAGAAGTATACAACAAAAAAACTACTGTGGGATGAATGCACATTTTACATTAGCAACTCTCAATGCAGAGAGAACAAACATATCATATCCTTTTCAGTATCAGAGAATTACCTTTCCTCAAAATTCGTACTCTCAACTTGTAACATTTTCTGATCAAAACAATGATTCAAATATTTTAGGTGATAGTCTCAAAAACATTTTGAGTGCATCTTCTTACCATGAGCGCTTTTTGTTGAAACATACCTGCTGTATGGAACAACAAGGCCTAACCGTATTATATTTAAGTGCACACAAATTATAGCCTATACCACAAACTTTGTATCTCTACACAGGGGAAAGTAACGTTGCAAGTAATTGTTGTTAAACAACATACTTTGTACTCATTGAGCACTACAGTGCAAGAATGTTTCCAGACAATGGTTAGGGACTAGTAGTCAATCAATTCACAGGAATTTTGGAAAATCTATTTTTAGCATGAAAATCTCTGTAATGGAGTGTTTTTAACCCTGTACCTTGCGATTGATTGTTATGATATATTTATTTCAAACAAAGTCAATGATCTGTAGGATTGGAAGAAATTTTTGTTCTTTTCCGAAGAAGTTGTGTGTTTTTTTTGGAAATATAGAATGAAAGATGTTCATTCAGAATGTGTTTTGTTATGTTTTCCAGAGACCTAGTTGTGTGTACTTGGGGTTTGTCTCTTTAGAACAATATATAAAAGTTTGAGCGGCGATTTGATAATTATAAACAGTGTTTCTGACCGTAGCCTTATATGCCAAAAGTAGATAAATTTTCTGTGAATTATGGTACTGATAGTTCAAGACCATATCACCTTGCCTTTCTATAGCAGCTATGGAGGCGGCATGAGCAGAGGTTCAAGCTTTTCAGGTCGATTCGGCGGTAGAGATATGGGTCCCCCACAAAGGAAATACGATGGCTTGGATCAACCAGGACAACGGTTAAAGAAACCAAAGTGGGAAACAACAGAGTTGAAGGCTTTGGAAAAGAATTTCTATCGGGAACACCCAAGTGTTGCCAGTAGAAGCTGGGTAAGGCATTTATGTCTATTCTGGTTTGGGTACCTATCAAACTCATCCCATTTGAAGAGTTGTCATATCTTAAAATGTTTTTTAATCTTACTTTGGTTAAATCCACCTATCAAGTATGGCATCATCATGAATGACTGACAGCCACTTGGTGAACTTGGCTAATTTATAACATTAGGTCCAATATTTATTTAGAAATGTCAAATTGTCTAATAAATTCACTGTATCCGATCTAGTTATGATTTTAATACGCAAGACAGACCAAGTTGACCTGGAACTTGTGTCGCTGTACACAAAAGTAAACGTTCACTGTTAGTTTGTTCCCCTACAATCTGATTGTCAATGTATTAAGACAGTGCTCACTTATTAAAAGATCTTTCCATTTTCCATAGGAAGAGATTCAATCATTCTACAGACAGAAAGAAATTACGGTCGATGGTGGAAGCATAAAACCTATATTCACATTTCAAGAGGGAAATTTTCCAGGTAAGTTATTCATGTTGCATATGCAGGTAGATTTCAAGGTTGTCAAAAAGGAGCCACTTGTGAACATGTGATCACTTTAACAATGTGTTGGTTCATTGTTATAATTCACACAACCTTGCATCAAACCCCAATGTCTTATCTAAATATGCTTCAGAATTTGCCATTTGATGTCTATTCTTTGAGTTCTTTGCTTTTGGTCGGGGTAATTCATTGCACCACTAGGTTGGGCAAGAAGTTGGGATGACCGTAGTGTTGACTGTGATAGTATGGAAATGTTCTACTTACTGTCAACAACTTTTTTTTAAATATATTGGTTCAATGATATATGTTTTTTCTTTCATTGGTCATTGTTTTTCTCTTCAGATTATGTCCAAAGAGAGATCAGTCAATCAGGTTTCCAGGAGCCAACAGCGATTCAATCTCAAGGATGGCCCATAGCTCTCAGTGGTAAAGATTTAGTTGGTATAGCACAGACTGGCTCTGGAAAAACCTTAGCTGTAAGTGTTGGATCATGATATTCATTTTCAGTTTGATGCTGAACAGGCCAAGCAATAGGAACTTGGCCTATTGCCTACAGTACTGACATAGTAACTGTTACCTGAAAGTATAAGGGTTGGTTGCAGCAAAGAAAAGGGAACCTCTAATTAAAGCAGAAGTTGTTAATGTCGTGACTGATTACCAGCTAATTTCATCTTTTATCATATAAAAATAATGACTCTGTGGCATTCATATAGAATATTGCACTAGTTATGTAAGAGTGTTAGACAGCAAGGAACTGTCTGGGTACGTAATGAAACCCAACCCAGCTGCAGATCAGTTGTGTAAGGTATTATACTAACCTCGTCGAGTCAAAGAGATGTATTGACGACAAGCCGTAGATGTTTTAGGGAGCTGATTGATATCACAATAATGACTGAGGTGTTGACTTTTCCAACCATCAATTTTGTTTCTCTTCCAAACAGTTCATTTTGCCGGCAATTGTACACATCAACCACCAGCCCCCTCTTGACAGAGGTGATGGACCAATTGTAAGTTGAATTCCTAGTCTTTCTTTACTGTGTGTTTACAGTGATAGATGCAGAAGGGAAGCATGGCAGCATCAAAAAATGATTCAAGTTCCAAAATGTTATATCTCGTCAACATTCCAAGCTATCAACAAGGAAGTTTGACGGACATGCTTCTTTATACTTTGTTCCCTGCATAATATATATAAATATATATATATATATATATATATAAATATATATATATATATATACATATATATATACATATACATATATATATCAAAGTTTTAACTTTGTGATACCTAGCCAAGGTGTAGGCAATGTCCTTACAAACGAGTCGTCAGTCAGTCTTCCATTGTTTCTTTCAACAGTGTTTAGTCCTGGCTCCTACCAGAGAGCTGGCACAACAGGTGCAAGAAGTCTCCTACCAATTTGGTCGCTCTTCTAGGATCAGGAGCACATGTGTCTATGGTGGGGCACCAAAGGGACCTCAACTGAGAGATCTTGAGAGGGGTATGTGTTGCCTACCTTAGAACATCTGTCATGAAACAGATTTAGCCTCTTAAAACATCCTGAGAGATCACAGTCATCAGCTGTTAACTTTGAACACATATGTTTTAGATCAAAGTCAGTATAACCCCATTTTGGGCAAATTGCTTCACAAATGCAAAGATGTGCATAGCATTTTTGGTACATAACATGCGCTGGTATTTTTTAATAATCTGAGACAAAGATCAAGGCCTTCACTACAGCTATGCAGAATTTCAACAATAAACTATTCCTTGTCTTCTTGTTTTCATTGGTTTTGTTTGTTCCGTATATTATCAGGTGTTGAGATTGTCATCGCAACCCCTGGACGTCTTTTAGACTTTCTGGAAATGGGAAAGACCAACCTTCAACGCTGTTCGTACTGCGTCCTGGATGAAGCTGACCGTATGCTGGACATGGGCTTTGAGCCTCAGATTAGGAAGATCATGGAACAAGTCAGGGTGAGGAACTTGATATTGTGCTCTTACTTTCTTGGTTAATTTAAATACTCTTTTAATGATTCTGTATCATTTGCACATGGATTTTGAGAATACTTTGTACATGTACAGAGAAACCAAAAAGCATTTAGTGAAACAAGGCAAACCTGGATGTGGTCTTTTCCAAAATATTTCAAAGGTAATGGAAGAGCAATAATTAAAAATATTTGGCTAACTTTAAGGGTAACAAGAAGTAGGTGGTACAACCTATGTGGATCTGTACATGTTTCCTTCACAGCTAATTTGCCATTAATAACTATGTTGGTAAAGTAATGTGGAAATTTGTTCATTTTCATCATTGCAAACACAGAATCTTATCTGAGATGGTGAACGCTGTGTTTTTCTTCACTTCACTTGCTGTTATAGTCATTACACATGTACATGCCTTCTGTTGAAGTCTTATAACCTGGCAAATCTCTTGATATGTAGCAATATATCTATATATGCATCTCTGACCATTTCATTGGCTTTAAGGTCGATTACACTTTGTTATCCCGGTACTTTCATTACATAGCCCGATCGGCAAACTCTCATGTGGAGTGCGACATGGCCTAAAGATGTCAGGAGTCTTGCCAGTGACTTTGTCAAGTCCCCCATCATGGTGAATGTGGGGTCGTTGTCTCTATCAGCCAATCATAACATCCTGCAGATCGTTGATGTGTGTGACGAATTAGCTAAGGACGAAAAGTAAGGCCACTTCTACCTCATGTTATTTCTGGTTATGAGGGGGGGGGGGGTTGGAGGGGCATGTTGTGGCTCAGATAAAGTATCCTGAACTGTTAGTAAGTCACGGTAACCTAAAGTATTGGTTAAACATGATAATTAGCCAAAATAGGCTTCTAATTTTCTTCTTCAAGCTTGATAATATTCTGGTCATTCATCTTTATTAACCAAGATATATGTCAATGCGATTAACTTGCCCCTTGCAATAATTACACACAGTATTCCTATATTTAGGAATTCCTTTCCTTTGTGTGCTGCGACCAAAGGGTCTGGCTATGTGGATTGCTATCACTGAAATGTTGGAAATGTTTTTTATTTAAATTAACTGTGTCATGTATGCCATGATAGTGACATATCCCTCGCTGAAACGTGCCACATGGCATCATTCCCAACAGCTGGTAAGAGTAACTCCGTTGGAGGCCTTACCAAACACAGTCAAATAATGCATTGCGGCAATTTTCCAGAATATAAGGCTAAGTTATACTTTTGTTCCTCCAGGCTAGTGAAGTTACTAGAAGAGATTATGCAGGAGAAAGAGAACAAAAGTTTAATCTTCACAGAGACCAAGAAGAAGTCGGACGAACTAGTGAAATGGCTGCGCAGGGATGGGTAAGTAGTACCGCTAGGCGAGGTGCTCCTTCACCGTTTAGACAGATTGTGACAATTGACCTCCCTCAGTGTTGTATTTGGCTGGTAGGGTTCTACAGTTCACAGCTAGGTTTGGGTCTCCTTAACTGGAGCTCTCCGGTAAAAACAACTCTCATACTTTGGAAAGAAAGTGATCCATTTTTGTGAATATTAAAATAACCAAATGAAAAACCCTCCTTTGTTCAAATGTTTCTTGGGGAGGAATAACATTTTAACAATTTTTAACAATTTTACATTTGGATGGCAAATGTATGTTCACAAAAGATAAAACGGTTGACTGTGTAATTAAGTGTAGTTTTTATTATTATGTAATAGTCAATTTTGTTTATTTTCTTCAGCTGGCCTGCTATGTGTATTCATGGTGACAAGGCACAAAGAGAACGTGATTGGGTCTTAAGTGGTAAGTTATTTGTCAGTTTTGTTCATGAGAAGATACACATGCAAGCAACGTTAAACAAATGTCATAAAATAAACTGAAACTCAGAAGGAAATACTTTAATGACCAGACACATGTGCATGTTTCTACTGAGTGCTGTTTAAAATGTTTATTCTCTCTCAATGTAATATTTTCATTCTTGCAGAATTCAAACATGGTCGCTCTCCAATTTTGGTGGCAACAGATGTCGCTTCTCGTGGACTAGGTTTGTCAAATCAAATCTCTGATTAACATATTTTGCAATGATAGCTTGTGAAAAGTGCTCTGATGAATAAATGTCACTTTAGTAAGGGTCATTTTCCAAATATCTTCAAGGTTTGTGTACAATTCCAATTAGTCAAGGCAGCTGATAGCTATTGCCATGTGATGTGTCCTACCAAGGAACAAAATTAATAGTTGTGGCATTAAAAGGAAAGCAAGCCCTAGTTCATGTTGGTTATGCATTCGTAAGATATTATATTGTTCATCACTGCCAGCTGTGTTCTTTCTTTACTACTGTTGAAATTATTTTACAGTCATACAGTCTTCTTTATTCAAGATAAAGGCTCTGCTACTCCATGGAATGGCCCACATTCTGCAGTTATAGATATCTTTGTATGTATTATGCCATGAGATTGCGTTTCTCCCAGAATGATTGCAGGAGATGGACAATGTCTGTATAACTCAATTCGTTTTTAACAGAAGATAAAACAGAAATCACTGAAAGTGAAGATGTTTGTTAGCTCATCATATCTCGCATATATCTCGCATCACCAATCATTCGCCATGGTTAAGTGTTTATTATGTGGACATGCTTCATCACCAGCAAGTTTGCAAGCTAATGGAAAAAATCCGTTTAAAAAGTGTCGTTATTTGATGTCAAATGTTAACGTGTATTCTCTTCCAGTTCTTTGAAACTGCAATTGAAACTTTATTGTATAAGTGGCGACAAAATGCTTTCAGTTTTGAACACACAGCATTGTGAATTGTGCCCTAAATTTCAATTATACAGAGGTTAAGTCTTTTTTCCCCCCTTTTTTTTTTGTCTTTGGTTTTGGCAAATATTACCAGGCAGCTAGATGATGCTTAATGTCATTTCATTGTTGGACCTTGAATTCAGGTCATTGAGGAGTTAACATTTCCTTTATACAGGAGAGTTTTTGCATTATTATTGTACTCGCTGTTACAGTTATTCCTTGCAATATTTACGATCCCTGTTATAAGTTATTTACCAGAAGATCCCTTTCAGTTCTCTTTCCATAGGATTTATTGGGATGTGCAGCCCCTTGGCATGACATGTTGTGGAGGAGAGAGACAGCCGACCAAGCTGCTACACAAAAATCAAATATACATAAGTTTTTGAGTCGGAGGATGATGGCCGACAGAAATCCCTAAATCTGGAAGACTTATGCCTTGGGGGAAGATTTGCTTCAACTCTCAGGTTTAGTCAGGTCTTTACGCTACCAGCCCTTTGAACTGAATTCAGGTTTTCTTTGACAGGCATGGATTGTGTGGGCTGATAGAACTCTCTGCTTTTGAGTAGTAAGACAGCTGTTTAGTGCCCTAGCATACTTGGAAGTCTAAAGCTGGTGCAATTTAGCTTGAAAGCTTAGCTGAACACAAAAGTGCTTAAGAAAACCATCACATTAGGTTCAAGATGTATCTACTCATTTTAAACACATTTCCACACTTTTGAGCATTCATGTTGTAAGTCCTTTAGTTCAAGACTAAAGAAAAACAAGGTTTAAACTTTTGAAAACAAAAGAACAAATAGAAAAACAAAACGGAACAGACTAACACAGTGCATACATTGAATTAACGAACACAATCTATCTCTATGGACACACATTGTGATGAAGTACAAACCTGAGTATAAATTTGATTGCAATATTGTACAAGTACATAGTGACCTCTACTAACAAGATTAGCCAATCCACCAGCCTTGTGGTCACATGTCTGCAAAGTTTGCAAGACTTTCTTAGCAAACGAATGGGGTTCTACCTTTTGTAGTTGGATAAGGTGCAAAGCAGAGATAAAAGCATCACACACCTGCCTGTTGAACAATGACACATTCAGTGTCCCTGTTAATGTGCCATCACCTCCCACCTATCTTGAAGCTGTGCACTAGAACTTTTTCATCATCCAGATCAGTCAATACTACCCTCTGTTAGGGGTGACATTTGCCCAGATAAAAAAATTAAAAAATGACTTCGGTTTCCAGTGCACAGCAATGTATCTCCCACTCATAGCGGTTTTCCGTGTGTCTGTTGCTATGGAGATGTCATGTGTCATGTCGAGGAGAAGCTGCCCGTCACCCTGGTTGTCAATCTTGGGAAAGGAGTCGGTTTTGTTTCGGAATGCCCACGGAACTTTTTGAAACAAAACTGAACATATTTTGGCCAGAGACATTTAGTGCTTGATATTAGTAGTGTCGGGTTGTTGTGAGTACTTCCTCCTCAAGTCTGGGGGGATTGATTGATTATTCAGGGGGCTGTTATGTTCCCCGACTTCCCCTACCAAGCTCTCTTTCAAAGAGACCTCTGACTCAAGATGAAGCAGACTAATTGTTCTTCTCTCAGGTAAGTCGGTCTCTTTGGAGGTAAAACCCCATGCATGTCTTTGGCCAAGACACCCTTTCCTCAGTAACATAAACGAGACACAATATTTAATGGTAATATTGATTATCAAATTCACTTAACGTCCATAGTCATTAGCCAGAAACTTCAAAAGTAAGGACTGAAGAATAGTGACTGAATAGTAACAATTGAAGCTATGTTATTGTGAATATGAAAGTTTTCAAATGCTGAAATCATTTCCAATGCTCTTTATTACTAACTTTATTACTGAGCAAACATACAATAACATGACTTTCGTTTCTTTGGATTGGGTAATAGATTCATGTTTGAACGTAAACTGCCGAATGTAAACCAAATGACTTAGCTCGATATGTCATTGTCTGTAAAACTCCTCCCCTACTCTCCCAAACTATATCACTCCTTCATAGTAGGAGAAAAAACTGTACGACATTGCTCCCTAGACAGTGAAACAGCCAAGAACTTTAAAGGGAATTTTCTTCCTAAGTCTGTTGTATAATATAGTACTGCAAATACTACTGCAAGTAAAATTTTATAGTACTGATATTCATTTTACTCTAATGTTTCTTTTGCATTGTGGGTTGGTTGTTAGTACCAGACTAGACAATGATTCAAATTATTTAAAGACATGGTACATGCTGTTTTTATTCTGTTTATCTCGGGGTGTGAGAGGGGGGGGGGGTGTCCTTCAATATACAGAAGCTTCATACCTATTCATCTTTAAATATTTACTATAGATTGTAATACCTGCCCTTTATTCCTAACCCATCAGATGTCAATGACATTAAATTTGTCATCAACTACGATTATCCAAATTCCTCCGAGGACTACGTCCATCGAATCGGTCGTACAGCCAGAAGTGAGAACACTGGCACAGCTTACACATTCTTCACCCCCGGGAACATTCGACAGGCTCCCGATCTGATAGACGTTTTACGAGAGGCCAACCAAAATATACCTCCGCAATTGATGTCGTTAGCACAGGGTGCCCGTGGAATGGGGAAAGGTACGATATATTTCCAACCTGTTACTTAACTTTAACCTTTCTTAAAATTGAATGTTGTCTATACAATTAAGAAAAAAACAGTGTTTGAAGTACTTATATATGATTATGAGCAACTTGTCTCTGTCATGATAACAGTTAGTAATTTATCCAGTATCGCATTGCAAATGCTATGCTAAATGGTGAAAGTGTTATACAAGCACAAAGATGTACCCCACTTTTCTTTTACACATCCTTTTTAACGTTTTATAATAGGCAAAATTCACTAAACACTAAAATTTATTCCCTGTGGTAACCTTTTAAGTTTTTTTCAGGTCTTTGCTATCTCAGTTCAAATGTTTGGAATTTTCAAACTGCTTATCGCCTTAATCCCTTCTCTCATGTGGCTGTGTTCTTCCATCATGCCTGGTACTTTGTGATCTCAAATGCAATGTAATGAAAACAAAGATACCTGAACGAATCCTCTACTCTTTTTTTTCCAGGGAGGAATCGCTACAGGTCAAACTATGGTGGTGGCAGCAGCTACGGTCGAGGAGGCAGAGGTGGCGGTCGGGGCGGCAGCAGCTTTGGCCGCTCGTCCTACGGCAGTTCAGACAGCAGAGGTGGAAGCTTCGGCCGTGGAGGAGGGAGAGGAGGGAGCTCGAGCAGTTACGGTAGCTCTGGCAGCAGTTACAACGGCTCCAGCAGCGGGTACGGGAGCAGCTCAGGAAGCCGTGGAGGAGGAGGATACGGAGGCAGTTCAGGCGGCTCACAGGGAGGATACGGAAATGGCTCAAGTGGAGGTGGGTTTGACAGGAATGATGAGAAAAGTGGTTATAGATCAACCCGTGAGGGGCCCAGGAGTCCCAGAGAGGACTCCAGCCGATCGTATGGTAGAGGGGAAGGGTCCGATAGTCGGGATGAAGGGAAGGGGAGGGTCAAAAAGACAGATATTCCATCCCTGATGAGCATTGGGCTGAAATCTAGAGACGGGGAGGAACATGCAGGTAAGAGGGAGGAGGAAGGTAGTTCCAGCTCTAGGTTCGGTCCAAGGGGTGACAGTTCACAGGAGATGGAACCCAGAAGAGATGGGATTAATGAAAGGTGGAGCAGGGAAGAACCCAAACCACCTCGTGATACCCAAAGAGTCAGGGATGAGGCTATTCCTCCCCTGATGATGGGAGGTCAGGTTAGTAACCAACAAGGGGGTATCAACCAACCTCATTCAACAGGTGAGGTTAGAGCAGGCAGCTTCCACCCTAGGGGTATACAACCTCCAAAGGAGATTGGAAGTGTTATTGTTCCTGCAGGAGTATCTCATAGTGATTCCCCTGTAACTGCAGGAAATCACACTCATGCTAGAGGTTATCATGACAATTCGCAACAACCTCAGGCACCACCCGCTCACCATAACAACCGCCCACCTGCCCCTTCTCATGCCTTGCCCTTTAACCGACCCACTACCAACATGAATCAACCAGCCCCCATGAGGATTCCAAAACCCCATGCCAACCCCATACAAACAACCCCGGTGCCTGCCCCTGTTACGACAGCAGCACCTGCCACCCCAGTTCAAGGTGACATGGCAAATTTTGATCCTGTTCAGGCTACCCAAGTTGCTATGCAACAATTACAAATGACCTTTGACCCTGCATTATTTACTCAATATCAGACATACTATCAGCAGTATTATCTTCAGTACTACCAACAGTTGAAAAGTCAGTGGAAGGGACAAACCTCTTAGATTTGTTTTTCCATCTACATACTGATATCACAATGTATCTCTCCTACAGAGTAAATTTGGAAAATTGATGATTTAAATGACCTGGGAAAGTCTCAAGCATGTTACTGTTTGATGTTGTTAATTTGGTGACTTCCAAATTGTGGAATGCACCAGTTGAAGGTATTAAACAGTCTCATTTTAATTTCCTTTTGTTTTGTTTCAGTGATTTTAACATACCATTACCTACTCAGTTGGTGCATTTTTGGTACCACAATATATAAAGATTCAAATTAAATAAAAAGACAAATATTGAATCTAATTTGACTGGGATCTATAACATTCCATAGATATCATTGTTGTCTTCCAGAAAGTAGATAACATTAATGCACATAAATCATCTGTTCATGGTGTTTCCTGTTTATTGGTACTCTACCGTGTGGATAAGTGATATCGTCTAGGTAGGAGATATTATCTCTATATCATGACTGAATATAAAGCTTCTGGCATTGTGCTCACATGAGGTGCCTAGAATTTGTGTCCAGATGTGTTTTCCATGTAGGCATTCAGGACAATTGCACAAATTTGGTGTAACTATATCCAAGTACGAGAGCTATATTTTTCCTCTCTTTGGTGGTTTTCTTTATAAAATATATCATTTGTCAACAATGCCAGGTTTCTTTTGCGTGTTTTATGCAATTTTCGAAATTTCATTTTAAGATCGAGCAATTGTCCGCAGTGGCGCTTGGCATAGTTTTGTAAATATTTCTGTGTTACTATTGACAAGAGCAGGGGCTTAAGATTTGTCACTAAAGTTTGATAAGGCTTTATGGCAATTTTTTTTTTTTTTTTGGCTGCAGACTCATTATGAAACTTGAAGCCATCAAGGGTAGTACAGAGTACAAGGTGTTATTAGTTATTTCAAGTACTGCATATAATTACAGACTATTAAAGGCAACTTTAGCAAAGTAGGAACAACCTACTTGTGTTAATATGTATATAATGAACTCTACTTGGTATCCTTGTTTTTCATTTGATTATTACTCTTCATTCTCGTTAACCTTTGTACATAGTTAAAACTTTTACATTAGTTCATTAGTTGCATACTTGCCAAGCTGTTTTATATTCCTATGTAAGAGGGACAGTTGTGTCTTCGCCAATATTTAGATTCTTCTTATTTGATAAGCTGTTTGGGGACAAAAAAATCTAAGGTAAAAGAAACAGAAATATTGTGCTTTTATTGTGGCAATCTGATTTGCCTATGTTATAATATAAAATTTGGAAAATTAAAGATTTAAAGCATATTAAACTAGGAAGAAATGTTTTTGATCAACTTTTGAGGGAGCTCATTGAGAAACAGAATGGGGAGGGGAATGTGTTATCTGAAGAGATAACTGTGTTGATGTTGTATGCAAGGGGATCTAGTTATCAAAAACTCTTACTCTTACCTTTAGCGATTAACCTTCAATAAGCCTAAATTCATTTTAATCTGAGACAGATGTTTAGTTTAAATATGCATGGATTGTTTTACATGTACTTGTTTTCTCCCGTTCATACACTTCAGTTGAACTATTTGCAGTTCTCTTCTTTCCTCCAGCTGTGTAGTAGCACGGTATCGAATTCTTAATGCACGATCTCTTATATACCTCAGGTAGAGAGAGTTACATGATACCATTTGATGTTGACACTGATTTCACCACAATTAACCATTTTTTTGCATTACTTGCTAAAGGTGCAAGCTAATTGGTGAATATTGAATAACTGTGTCACCAGACTGTTTCATTTTGATTTTCTCTCCATTAAGGTCATAATCTTGTCAGGAATTACCTCTCAGTTTACTGACATGATGGTATCAATTTATGTCAACACTAGCATATTTTTTTTCCTCTCCAAATACTATTATGTCAGCAGATCCGGCAAGGAGTTCTTTTGTTTTCCTCCTTTTCACAGCAATCATTGTTTCATTTAGTTTTAGTCCAAACAGTTGAGATGGAGTTGTACCAACAAGATGGTGCATCTATTTTGTACATTTGACAAGAGGTCAAAGTAACTCTATTAAGCGGTTTTCCAACAAGTCTATTTCTCTGTTGGTGAACGTAACATCAATATTTAATACTTGCCCAAATTTCTCTGCTGTTCACTTTCCAGTTCCATGTACCCCCTCATATCATTTATTTCCCTTACACCACACCCCTTTGCCTTCCATCCATGCTTCATGGGTGCCACCACCCCATGCTGCAGTGGTTCTCACTGCATGGAATGGGAAATTTTGACTGTCTCAAAAACAACCATCCAAATGAATTTTCCTTCCCTGCATCCTTGAATGTTTTGACCAAGTCACACCAGAGGCTGTGAATACTAATGCCATTCACTTCACAGTCTTTACAATTGTTCACCGATTTATCTTTCTCTCCAAATTCTTGGTCTTAATGTTTGCAGGGTATGGAAAGCCGAGCAGTCAATATGGGGGCCAACAAAATGGCAGTCAGTATGGTGGAAGGCAGTCTAGTAGCTACCCTCAAAATGGAGCCAGATGGTAGAGAACGGAGAGAAACTTGTAAAAGAAAAGATCAAATTCCGATTCCTTGGTTTACTTGGTATTGTAAGTTCAGTGTCATATAGGACTGGTGAAGTCACACTCATTCACCGGACTGATGAGAAAATGACCTCTTCACGTAGAAACAGCATTTCCATTCTTGTCTCTCCTTGGAGATAAAAAAAATGTATAAAAAATGTATTTTGAAGTGTTAAACAATATGCACACTATTGTCATGGGAAAATAGATGAACCTTTGCATTTAAGAAAGATTTACAAGGGGAAATGCTTTCAGAATAGGATTACGTAGAACATTTTTTAGGTCATCTTTCTTACGAAAAGTTTTGTCTTTTATTACCTCAGCGGCTTTTGGCTAACATGTTAATAAAGTATGTGATAAAAGCCTGTTCCGCAAGTTTGCTTAGTGATGTAATAAGTCATCTTTGTTCCAATTTTCAATCTCGGACATTGACCAAACACATTGAATTAATAGCGAAACAAACCAACACTTCAGCTGTAGTTTACTAGTACCATAGTGTAGTCTCTGTAACCACAAGTGTTTAAAACAATTAATACAGAGTGTGCCTGGAACAGTGGGAAATACACTATGGAAATGAGAATGATAGAATGACTCATTTTATTGCCAAAGAAAAATCATGGGAATTTATGGCATTTAGTCCTGCTTAATAATAATTAATTCATAATGCACTGAAACAAATACACCTATGTTCTGTTATGTAAGTATTCATCAGTTCGCACTTCCTTCATGTAAATTTGCAATCCAAAGGGAAACAAAAATTGTTCTGCACTTTTAATACTGGTGTCCTCCCTCACTGAAATTCATCCACAGGTGTCTGAATAACATCTTAAAAATGGAAGACATTTGTCGGTCTGCATATCATTAACCATGTGACCTCTTCACTACCCCTCCCCCCCCCCCCCCAGCTTGTTGTTAGGTCTAAATAGTCCGCAACTTCCTGCTTTGTTCACCGCTTTGCTCCCGATTGAGAAGATGTGACGCTTTGCCTCTTTCTTATTCAAGTTGATATCAGAAGGATTCACGTCTTCTTGTTTTGAGCGTTATTTCACAAATCTTTTTCATTCAGGAAGGATGGGAAGGAGGCCTGAAAAACACAGATCAGTGGTAGATGCATCATAACTTTTAGTGTCTTTGTAAACTGTTTCTGATTCTATAAGTGTATATAACCGACAGATAAGTAGTGTCTCTGAATTGGGAGTCAAAGCTTTCAAGATTGGTGGGGGGGGGGGGGGGAGGATTGGTGCATATCTTGAGAGGAACACAAGTTTTGGAAGAGAGGTGTAAATGCAAGCTTGAAAGTTGTTGAAGGAAAGTGCCCATCATTATGATATAATCCAGTTATTGTATGTGTGCTGAGGGTGGGAGGGGTTGACATTGCATAAATGGTATTGCACTAGGAAGGGGTAGGAAACCATTTGAAAGATGTGTAGTTTGTATAGTGATTTTTGCTATTTTTGTAAAAAGTATGGTCTTCAAACCTTTTTTTTTTCCTTTTCCTTTTTGGGCTTTTTATGTTGTGTAATTTTAAGCAGTACCTTACAGTTGTTTATGGCACAGGTCACTTGCAAGCTTTGCTTGAAATATTAGAATCTTGCATCTGGCCTTCACAAGCAATCAATACAAATAAGCAAACTTGCTTTGGAATCTTATCATAGGGGGTAAGTAGTCTAAACCAATTTTGTTCCCCAATTTTAGCTCCTTTGTTTAATCCCTGTCATTTTCATTATTATTATCTTAACTTTTGTTCATTTCAAGTAATAAATGTAGAAAACTACAGATATTTGGTTTGTGAACTTTATTTTTCATTCCTTTTCTGTTTATGGATAACAATACAGCCATTGTCCTCTGGCAATTCTGACCAGCCTCCAAACCCCTCTTTGCCCCTCCCACTATTAAGATATGACATATATGACATCATGGTAAACTACCACCATCCTACTCTATAACCACTTTATACCCCTCCTTTACAGCCATCGAATTACACCCAACCCACACTCCCCTACGACAGGCGCGTAGCCAGGGGGGGGGGAAGGGGGTGACCGCCCCCTTGAGCATAGTTTTTTGTATGTTATTATGATAGCGCTACGCTTAGATAGTTTGCAATGCAGAATCTATGGCCCTGATAGTTTGCCTACAAGTTCGCCCCTCTCTTGGCAAATGCGTGCCTGCCCAAGGAATCCAGAAAGGAAAGCTGTCAATTGTTATAAGGGGTGGGGGGGGGGAGAGTATAATGTAGTCTGTGCACCATTGTGAAAACGCTACATTTAATGGTGCAGTCACTTTTAACCCGCCCCCCCCCCCCTCCAGCTGATACATTATTAGCATGTATGAAATATCTACCTATGAACCTCACTTGTACGCTTATGAAAAATGTTCGGCGATGCCTTCTCGCTGTGACGTCACAGTAATTATTGACAAAGGCTTTATTGTTAAAATAACATTACAAATTTCCAGGCTTCTTACTAAATCTACCGAGTGTACTCCAGGGAACATTGCAAGTGATCAAACCGACACACCTTGGGGAAATTTTCATCCATATGAATGTAAATAATCATGTGTGTGTTTCCAACCAGCAGTGATCCAGTCTAAGGCGTCGCGAGATCATTCAACTGGATCTTTTCTTAGTTTCATGTGCCTCACTGATAATCCTTGAACACAAACCCAATTTGATAATACACATGAAAGAGCCCTAAAAGGCTGATATCAGTGGCGTAGGAAGGTACTTTTGAGTGGGGGGGGGGGCTGAAGATCGATGGCCGGCCTGGGAGAGGGGTCAAAGGGGAGGGGGACAGCCCCTCCCCTTTGGAATTTTTTGCATTTCCAGGTGGCCTCAGATGCAATTTGGTGCAATATAGCACACTTCAACACCCACTCCGTTTTGTAAACTTAATTTTGTATTTTCACCTGGCCTTAGATGCAATTTGGTGCTCCAAATGAGATTTTTTTCTCATTTGGAAATGAAAAAGGGGTTTTCTGACTTGCGAAGCGGGGGGGGGGGGGCGGAATGATACTTCGGCCCCTCCACATTTTTCACTGGGGGGCTGGCGCCCCCAGCCCCCCGTTCCTACGCCCTTGGCTGATATAGTTGTAAATAGCCTGTTATATAGATACATCAAAATAAAACTCCTCTTGGAATGGTTCCGAAATCACGCCCCCATCTGGCTTCCCACGCTCTCCCCCCATCCGTTTCCAAACGATACGGCTGCACTGCAGTGATTGAATGGAATTTGACGCGACAGAACTTTAGGTGGTTCGCTCTTTTCATATCTATTTTCCAAACGAATGGTATCACATTAGTTATACAGATTCGTTCTTTACTTGAAATTTGTTGTCATGATCAATTCCCGAGGAGACTATGTCGCAAATACATTTCTCAAAATGACATTGCAAAATATGAAGATGAGACTAAGAAACTCTCCTACATGATTTCATATTTAATTAATAACACTCAATGATTTTATTCGTCACAAACAATTTTTTTAAATCCTGTTATACATAATCTTAAGCCCCCCAAAAAAACGAAAAAAGTTCGACCTGATCTTCCTTACGTGAAATAGACCTTGATTAAATCCAAGCTATAAGAATGCGATCTCATTATGAAAAGTTCCATTCTTATCGTTAACATAAGTGGAAATAAACTGAATTGAACACTTGTGTACTTTGGATGAATTCGTAGTGTATGCCTATATCAAATATAAAATGTCTTCGCCAGTACATACAACAATTGCCAATACCTTCCAATCCATGTAGCATTTCCTTAATAACAAATAGAACACAGCCAAACGGCCCTTTCATTGTTTGTGGGCACACCTAGAGTTTAACCTAACAAGGCTTGTACTTGCGGGTAGCCGCTGCTCACACAGTGAAGGAAAGTTTTAGAATGTCCATACGCAAGCGCATAACCGACCAACCATGGCTTGGAGTACATCAACAGTTACATACAGACGTAAACAGAACACATCTTATCGGGCATATGTTTGCTATCTTCGTTGTGGTGAAGTTAGCTAGCCTATCGTGATACTCAAACATTCACTATAAATATCAGCTGATTAGCCACGGATTCCTTGTTGACAAAATATATCTACTGATAAAACTGATAAAAATGATGGTATATCTGGATACGACTTGATAGGAGAGTTAAGTGTGGTTATGCTATTCAAAGAATAAACACATTTAGCGCAATCGACGACCGAGGTACACACCTGTGCTTGATTATTATTAGCTAGGAACAGACCGGGTGACTTATTTTTTTAGAGTCCAATTCATAAAGTTAGGTTTTGTAATGATGTTTACATGTCATTACCTACAGTGAGGCCTAGTCACAGAAGGTTGCATTCGTCCGTCGAGTAATACCGATTCAGCAGAATTTGATCAACTGGCTGCTACAATTCTAGTCAAACAGAAAAACTTTGAACGTAAGTATAAACTCATTTCTTTCCTAGGTCAAGCTAGGTTTGCATATGGTGTAACTTTCGTTGTAGCCTAATCACATGTCAGCTGTAGCCCTAACTTTAGGCTTACCTTAGTCTAGTTAAACCCAACTTTGCCCTTATTGAGGTCTATGGCTCCTAAACGACAGACTGAGAGAAGTGCGGACCTAACGTTCCAAGACAAAACCAAAGCGAGGTCGTACATCAATTGAGTACATCGAAAGCCTCGACCTAATCACAAATGAAATCCATTAAAACTAGCAATTGAATTGAGCTTGAATTATGGTATCTGGTTATAATATTTCACCATTTTGATACTATAGCCTAGGCCTAAGGGAACCCTTTAAAAAAAACATGAGTAAAGCAGCAGAAGATAAGCTCAATCACCACCCAATACAGAAATATTTCTGAATGACAATGGGTGTGCTTTTCATGTTAGCCTGAGAGTTGGAAACAAGCTGGCTTTAGTTTAAGCACTGTAAAATGCTTCTCACCCCCCTCACCCCCATTTTATTTGCTCTTTTATTTTATGCAACATATATGGCCACAAATGATCAATTTTAATCTCCCAATTCATTGATAATACAGTTTGAAATATAGAGTTTATGGTTAGCATTGATAATTTGATAATAGAATTCAGAGGACTCAAGAGAAATGTTCACATGTGAATAACTTTCTCTGAGCGGCTAAGCCCTAAGTTGCACTATCACCTCCTCCTTTGTGTTCGACATTATACTGCACTCTTTTCATTTCATATATAGCCTCTGTTCACCTCCCTCCCCACTCATCTCTCTCTACATGACTGCAAGAAACAAATTTGTTTGACTTTATCAATTTATAAAATGCAGTTTCTCTATAGAGGGGATTTGTTTTCCTCGTCAGATGGTATCAGATAAATGAAATGAAAGTCAATCAAACACAGCAAAGGAGAACGTTCAAAACTCTCCGCAAATGAGGAGCATTTTAATTAGCAGGAGAACTCGAGTTCAGGGAATAATTTATTATTCTAAGTTTGTTCAGCAGTTTGAAGTCTGTGAATATTGTCTTTTATAAAATGCTAGATGGTTCAATCATGTGTAAAGAAAGAAAAAGAAAAAAAAGCTATACATCTCTTAACTTGTATATCAATTTGACTATTTGGGCATAGCATTTTGCCATGAAATACTGGATAAATTCTTCATTTGTGGTAACTCAATAGTTTTTATTCTGTGATCAAAGTTGATTTCCCCTTAACCAGCTTGAGTATTATGGTAGAAGAATATTATTTACATAAAACTCAACAGACACTTTGAATATTATTTACATAGAACTCAACAGACACTTTGATTTCTATGAGGATTTTACTGATTTGCCTAAGGTGCAGAAATGTTTCATCTGATGCATGCAAATTGAGTCAGCATTTAATTCACCAAAACAAATGTTTCCACCTTTTCTATATACCCAAGAATTCAATGAAAGGACAAAATTAGTCAGTTGCATTAAATATACCCAGGTCACTCAATGCATTTAATGAGACTGTTTTCTACTGTCTTTTTAAGTTTTTTTTTTTTTTTTTAGTCGTACCAAACAGTTGTGCAATATTTATATTGTATACATTTCTAATCTTTATGGCCAGTCATGAAGATAACCATCTTAACTTATATAACTAATACTATTGTTGTAGGATACTTTGACATGACTCTGTCAACCCAGTACAACATAAATTGGTAATATAAACCTATATAAAACAAATATATGTGTAAGACAGTTTGATTGTGTTATCATTTATCCTGAGTGACTGACCTTTGACTATCCTATGCAAACCATTGGTCATTTACATCACCCAGGTTGGATTTGTTTACATCCAAAACAAAATAAGCCCTTAATTACCCATGGTGCATGGACTTGACGTAAACTGTTGTAGAAAGTTAATGACTACCCATTTTTTTAAATAATTTTACGACTTTATAATTTTTTTCTACTATTAACATAAAGATGGGTAGACTGATAGATTCTGCTCAAATTAAATGAGGAATCCATCTGCTCTTATTAACATTTTTACAGTAAAGTTCAGCATTCTTGTTGTAGTAACTGTTAGAGTAATACCATGCAGGCCTAGGGTTGGCCCAAAGAAATTGTCCTAGCTTAATAGGAGACTTCCTCTCATGAATTATGTGAGTAGCCAAGTCACGTTGAGTGTCCCAACAAGATTTTATGACAGTATGACTGTGGACAGTACAGTGTGAGTCAGGATCAGAAGCCACGCCTAGGTTTCAGCATTCAATTGGTCTTGTTGATACATTAGCAGCTGGGCTCAGTATCAGACCATGCGCTTGGGATCACTGGAGAGTAAGTTCAGGTTTCTCTACTAGAAAACCAGAAGCTGCTACTGATGCCTACTACTATTGTGTAAAATAACGCATGCAACGAAAAACATTGGAACAAGCTTTACACCGTGCTTGTGGTCCAGTGTAAACAGGGCCTCGGTGGCATTACTGTCTCTCGGATATCCTCAAAGCCATTTAGATCTAGGTCATTGTGCAAAAGAAAACCTTTAGTACTTTCAGACTATGTATAACCCTTCAAAGATACCAGCTTTGGCCCTCTAGGATTTGGTGGACTGTGTAGACCAATACTGTGATGACCTTAAGAATTGAAATGTTTATGTGGAAAGCTCACCCAGGTGCTCTTTTTCATTCAAAATGTTCTTCCCAATTTATAACAGCCACAAGAAAATATCCTTGCACGCTGGCTACATATTCGAAAGTTGAAAAAAATTGGAAACAAAAAAGGGAAAAGAAAATACACACACATTCAAAATATGTTGAAGCAGTGTACATTAAAATGACAACCCTTTTTGCAGCCTGCAGCCTCTGCAGTGACGTTGCCATGACGTTAATCATTTGACTGTTACTTACTGTCACAAGTGTTATACAGAGTGACACTTAACCTTTGACTTACAAACACAGTGAGTGTTAAGTAATCATTTTCAGACACAGGCTGCTGTGGCTTATGAAATCAAGTTATTCAATTTAGTATTAAAATAATAAAATCACCTGTGCAAGTTTGATACTGTGGTAAATGCAGGACTAGCAAATCATTTTGTATTGTTATGTTGTTATTCTCATATATGATTTATTCTCATATAAATTAAATTTAAGTTTGATATTCATGACAAAGACAACATGAAAGTTTTAGAATCAACTTAATTATGACTAATATTTGTTAAAAGCAAACGTCAGTCAGTATTCTTTTAAAACATGAAAGATCAGCTATCAATCTGTTTGTTTGAAAGATAGTAACAATTAAATACTTTCCATGACATGTTTTTTTTTTTAATGATAAAGTTAAGATTTCTTAGTAATTAAATGTCATCATACTACAGTCCAATTTAAGAGGATTACTGTACCTTTCAGGCTTACATACTCGACAATCTAATTGTATTGGCCACGTTGCTGCAGCCCCCCCCCCCCCAACCCAGTATCTCATTCATGCATAAACATGAGCAAATGATTAGTTATAACCATTGAAAATTGAACATATTAAATATCCTTACTACAGTGTACATGTAAAATTTAGAATTAACATTTTGTTTCTTACCTTACCATCCACCTTTTTTTGTGACGATCGTTGCCTTTCTGGAGTTTTATATATATTTAATATCTGTCTATATTAATATCTGTATATATATTTGCATGGTGTTCATTTGGAATGAGTGTTTTGGGTTCACATTAATTGTTTTAATATGATGTTGATTGAGCAATTGGTGCAGTCTTACATTTTGGTACTATCAAAAGAGTTGCTTCTTTTTTTGCTGAAAACTATACAGTTCCTTTAAAACATATACTGTAACTGTATATTGGTAAAATTGCACCAATTTCTAGTTCAGAAGAAAATCTACTACGGCAGAAAAGAGATGAATGTGAAAGATTATGCAATTTAATGTATGTCGTCCAGATTAATGTATGTCGTCCAGTTACAGAGTTGTTGACAATTAACAATTCATAATCATGGACGTTAAATATGAATGTGAGAGACTGACTTCGGTCAGCTTGCGGCTTTGATAAGCCAATTAGGCTTCTTCGCGAGTTCCTGCTTGCAGGAGGATCTAATATACATACATACATACATACATACAATGCTTTCTTGTACATTCCCATTAACTGAATGTACCAGCCCATTAACAGAATGTACCAGCCCATTAACTGAATGAACCAGCCCATTAACTGAATGTACCAGGGTGGCTTTCTTGCACATTCCCCATTAGCGAAATGTACCAACCCATTAACAGAATGAACCAGCTCATTAACTAAATGAACCAGCCCATTAACTGAATGAACCAGCCCATTAACTGAATGAACCAGCCCATTAACAGAATGTACCAGCCCATTAACTGAATGAACCAGCCCATTAACTGATTGTACAAGCCCATTAACTGAATGAACCAGTCCATTAAATGAATGTACCAGCTCATTAACAATGTACCAGGAGTGCATGCGAATCCACTGTTGAATAAAGCTTTCTTGCACATGCCCCATTAACTGATTAATGTACCAGCGGTGCATGCAAACCCACTTTTGAATAATTTTGATGCAATGCGATTTCCCAAAGATCTCCACTTGCTGTTGGTCTGAACGGCATCCATGATGGACTCAAATTATTACACACCACAATTTTTACACTATGCAGTGACTTGGATTACTGTATGTGTTTGTGTGTGGGTTGGGGTGGGGAGGGGTGGGTATTACAGATGCATATTGAGTTATATTTCTGCCAAATATAATTTCTTTAAATGTACCGTATGTGTACTGACACAAAACTGCTACATTATGCTAAAACTAGCCATGCACAAGCAGAAATTGGGTCCCAACGAAAAAATGCTTTGAACGTTGTGTTTTACTGTTTTCCCTACCTTTCAGAATCCAAGTCTTACAACATCATCTCATACCTTCCAGCAAACAGTGATGGCTAAATTTAGTGACACATAACAAACTCAAAATTGTGAAATGACTAGATATTATCAGGGGAGTGTGTTGGACTAATAGTCATCAGTTTGGTAAACAGTATCTTGTACTTAACTGTGATAAGAATGAAGATTAGGGCATCTATATCAATCACTAATATACTCAATAATTGACAGACACATATGTAATTGAGATAAAAAATATTTGGTATAGGATAGAACAAGTTTGACTGATAGTTTAATCTTAAAGGGGATAAAACTCCAACAACATCCAGCATGCATCGTTCTAGGTGATAGAGATCACAGTGATGAACAACTTTCCCCAAAAAGCTAAGAAAAAATCTCTGTTTCTATCAATTTGGGAGATATCACAGGTTTGAAGTTCCTTTACATACAAGGCTGAGGCCTCGAGCAATTCTAAATCTGACATCGAACCACATGTGTTTTTAATTTTTTTTCAATATAATTTTTGTGTGTGCATATTACGATGTTTGTTTTCTGTATGAAGGAGATTGGTTTTGCAAATACTGAATGTAAAATATTGAAGTTCTATGTCAACGCTGAATACATTGTAACCTGATCCATGGAAATATGAAAAGAAAAACAGCGTGAGATAAAACGTGTCAGATTCTGAGCTTATCAAATTGGTGATCTCCATTATTTTAGATCAATAGTTGTTAAATTTCCATAAATTTCAATGCCAGAAATTTTCAAATTGCATTTAAAGAGTATAGCTTTAAGGTACAGTATCAGGAGCATGCAAAGATTAGTTAGTTAAAGATAGGTCTGTGGACTTTAGAATATGTCATTCACAATAATGTCTGTCATTGCAAGTATAGACAATTATTAACCTTGGTGTATGTAAGGCCATCACTGTTTAAGATCATGGTATGGTAAACAAAGTAACAGTTAAGTTTGATAAATATAGAACTAAATATGTCAGCCAATCTAATCAAGATGCATCCCCCCCCCTTCCAATGATTTTATCTTTTGCTATTTTACACTATCGATGTCATTAGTATACTGATAAATTGTTTTAATCGTATCTTACGATAGATTCTGCTAGTTGATCATTACGTTCTGCAGCACACAAGTGTGTTAATGAGTTGTTATTAAGAAAGACAAGAAAACAAAGGATTTAAACACTTAATTAGCCACATGATACCAAAGTATATGGGATGTAGGTATGGTATATGGAAGCATTTATGAGGCTGATGCAGTTATTGTTGTTATAAATTATATATATATTTATTTTTCAGATTTTATAACATTCTGAATATTTCATTTAAGTGTAACTTACATTTTTGTTAAATATGATTTAGAGGTGCCTACTTGCAATTATGCTAGAAAATAAGCAAACTTGGTCAGCTATGGTGACTTTAATCCTACCTCCATCCCAGGGTTCATTTTTGCTCAGTGAGACATGTTAAATGGTCAAGTAGACATTGAATTGCATAATAGGATCATTTTCAATATCTATTCAACATTGTCAGGTGGTGGGGGGGGGGGATGGGGGGAGGAAGAAGAGGAGGGGATTGTTGGAACCTCTTTTATCATAATTAATGACGATAGCTACAGTATTTGACATATATGAATTTAAGGTCGTCAGTATTGAACCCGATATAAAAACTTCAGCTTTGTATTGTACTGCAAACCTCAAAACCATTTCCCTATCTTAGAATGACATGATATTGGGCACTGACGAGGCAAGGGGGTGGGGGGAGGGGCTAGAGGGGTGCAACAATGCTCCCTTTAATTCTCCTCATAGACCTGTGTGGGAATCCCTATTTTTTATAAATTGTGTTGTCTATTTTAGCACTACTCATTGTCTAGGATTGATTTGGAGGGCCAGAACCCCTTCATTTTTATTAGAATTTTTTCCCCTTTTTTACAGTGTTAAGTATGTTAAAAGTGAGGCTATACAAGTGATCTATGATGTGAGTGTTACTGCCACATTCATATTTCTCTGTTTTGTTACAAACGTAAGTTTTGGATTCAAATTATAGAAGAATAGGGAAAAATATTTCAGCCTTGCTGCAGGGGAATTTGTGGCTGCAGCCTGTGTTTTTGACACAGTGCCAATTAAGTCAAAAGAAATTATCATTTGAGTCAATAGTAATGGCGACTGACCTTTTAATAGGACTGTATCTGTTGACTTTCTTTGTATACACATAGGTAGCAGTAAATAAAAGTCTTTTACAATGATTTAATCAAGCATCTCTTATAGATCGAGGGATTGGATGGGAGGCTTTCATGAGATTATTTGCAGTGCAATATATAATTTTCTTTTGAGTGTAGCTTTCATAAGGCTGCCAGTATTCTTTAATGTCTTAATTCTTGAACAGTTGGTGGTACTATAAACACATGATCTTCTACCCCGGTTTATGAGGAGATTATGTTGACAACAGTCATATTTAGGTGTACTTGCAGATGGGTACATCAATCCATATTGTCCTTCTAAAAGTTCAAAGACCAATATAAGTACAGTAACAAGTAACAAGCTTTGAATCGATTGCTCTGAATAGAAGTAAACATTTGACGTTTCCAGGCTTCTCAGAGCAAGTCGTCGACATTAAACAAACGTGGAAGTGCCATGTTCTAGTCTTAAATGAAGTGTGTTTCTGGGGATCAAGTGACATATAAAGTCCAAGTACAAAACACTTCACAAACCTCACAGTTACTATGGATAATATTTGATATTAATATGGGTACTAAAAAAGGTATTCTGCTGACAAACAATGTGAAACTTATATTGAAGAGAGTAATATTCCACACTGCAAGTTAAGACCCCCATCTCAATATCATATCCATATCTCGAGAAACGTTTGATTGAATGTAACCTATTTTGACTAGCTAAACCTTCAACTACACCAGGAAGTTGGATCACAGTAGGGGGTCTGTGATATAATCTGGGCAAATGCTCTTTGGAAGCTTTACTTAGGCTATTATAATCTACTTGTTGATTTATCCTTGAAACTTGATACATTAGGAATATTTGCATAGCTATCAAATTTCTCTGTACTTAGAATTACATCCAAATTCTTTATTTTGTAGAAATATTAGTTCTGTTTGTTAATAAACGATCCGCAAATTATAAAGAAAAACAAGACATTTTCAGCTGAAGCACCCTGATGACGTCATCCATTCTGCTGTTGCCAGATGCATATTTACAAAATATCTCTAAATTTAAAAAAATCATATCTTGGCAATACCAAATGCTATGAGGATGTGGTCTTCACGGTTAGATTCAGAACAATTTGGGCAACTTTGTTCAGCAATCAACTTTAGCCACCTGGCAATGCTTTAAACTACCTCCTCACAGTTGCTCAGTCTCATACACATCTTACTGAATCATTCTCATCTCTCCTCAATGGCTTGGAGTAGTAGTCTGGACATCTCATCCTCCAGTTAATAAATTAAGGCCGCCTACTATTGAAAATTCTTAGCAATATTGAGCTCAAAAAACTTTGGGGATAATACTGACGATGGACTTTCCAATAATGACACAGATTCATTTTCAGAGTTAAAGGTATTGTCAGTATAGACCCCAAATAATAGCAGGCTATAATTGCTAGAAGTTTTCAAAAAGTACTTTCCTGGAGGTGTTTACTCTCCAAATTGTTCCCATGACATTTTTAAGGTACACTGCACAAGATGACTGAATGTCCCAGTGAGGAAAATTTCCTCGAAGGTTGTAATGAAAACAGTTTAAGAATTTTGACCACAGGTGACCATATTTGAATATCTAGCATATTTGGGGCCAATACAGCATACCTTTAAGTCTTCTTCAACCTATAACCACAGTCACCTGCTAGGGTAGATGCACTGATTGGTTGACGTCACTGTGGTTCATCTGATGAATGGCTTCACCCCACCGGGTCATGTAATATGTGAGATAAGGTTAAAAAACCAAAAAAATGATGGCTTTTGTCTGTGACGTAAACATGTTTTTATGGGAGTTGGTCGTCAACTTTACTCACTGTGAAAGTTAACAGTTTTGAAAGCCAAAGAAATTTGACATGTTTGAAATAGCATTTATAAAGCCACTACTTTTCATCAACAAGTTACAAACTAATGATGAAATAATAATGGTTAATACAAGACTGTGTATCATAAGCCCACATATACTGAGTCATTAACCAAAATTTCATTCCGCTCCCGTACAAAATTGGTCTCGTCAAAACCATAGTTGATAGGAAGAACATGTAAGATCAACAACACGTGGAAAGGTTATCATGTAGATTTATAACGACTAACGTCAACAGTCGGGAAAAATCAGTTCCCATCTCACTTAAGTTGTAAAATTTCATTTAGAAAGCAAGGTCTCTTTGCAAAATATTACTGAATCTGTTTCTCACAGCACTAGATTTTTAACAAGCTTCCCTACAATGGTTACGCACAAAGTAAACTTTGACAGTTAATCAAATCGTATTGCACAGATGTTGATGTTAAGTTAGTGTTGACTTTTTTTTTTTTTAATATCCCTAATATGTTTGTTGTAGAACATTCTATTCCTAAATTTATGCCTTAGGTCTGGTGTATTCTATAAATTCAACTGCCCAAGCTGTAATGTTTGCTGTGTAGCAGAAACCCATAGACACCTCGCTACACAGACTTCTTAAACTGACAAGAAGTCACATATTTACAAACACTTAGATAAATCACACCATTGTAAGAAGCAATGCGATCACAACTCTTTCAAAAGTATTGACTCAGCTAACACTAAGCTCCAGCTTACGATCAAAGATTGTCTCCAAATCAGCTCGAAGAAGCCTAATCTGAACAAACAGCTTAATAGCCCATTGGTCACACTGATAAATTTAATCTATACTTTAACCTTGTGTTATTGCTATACTAGCCAAATGGTACCATTACTTGTTCACTATTAGTTGGTAACCTGAAGATGTAAGTAGTGACTTTTAAAACATGTCGTTTCTTCTTCAGTGTTTTTGTGGATAGATGTATTCGTTAAAGTATGCGGTGTTCTCTATGTTTATATAATACAGATATAAGTTTACATACATGCTTCAGTATGAGTCTATTTTAACATCTGTAGTACTTTTTTTATGATGTAGAAAATTTAGGGATCCAAACGTTAGTCATCCTTTGATCTTTCGACTGACAAAACATTTCCCACTCCTTAGTCACCATGTCGCATACACTGATAAACTAAACAGCACAAATCCTGGTACGGGGAGGGGTGTTTCATAGTCCAACTTTTGTAATTAATTTGTATATTAATTAAAGAGATAACAGGAGATAAAAAGCACTGTTGTTTCATAAGACTTTCATACATGTCCTTTTAGTTTCGGTTAATTTGTTGATTGTAGCTTAATCGATCAAGTCGGAATTCATTTCATCAAAAACACTGGAGATAATAACTTGATATTGGACTTTAAATTTGTCATGGAAAATTATCTTAATATTCTGATGAAAGATAATGACTCATAGGTGACACATCGTTTTTCTTCTAATTAACTAATTGTTCATATATATACATTTCTTTATCAGAGAAATACATAACCTATTGCATTATGGGAAAGAGGAATGGGAAATATATTTTACGTCGTCTCCTGCACTATAACTTTTGTACCCTTTTTTTTTTGTCTTTTTTTTGTAATTGTCCAACACTGGACTATCAAATAATATTTAATGATATATGTTATTATATTAAATAATAAGTTATATATATGAAGTTATCATATCCTTACAAATGAACTCTACAGATATTGTAGTCAAAAATTGAAGTTTAAAACATATTCTGTCACCATTTAAAAAAGTTGGTATCCTGTTAATATAAAATTCAAAATGTTGTGACAGAAGTAACAGAAAAGAATTCATGACATTTTTCTCTTGTCTCTTCATTTCCCTGTTTGAAATATTTGGAATGGGGATTAAGTCATTCCCTTCCCTTCCTGAGATGTATACCCGCTACTAGTGTTGGTACTGTAGTTCACATTTCAGAATTGGCAAAATAAGCAGTGTGACATTGTGTCCTCAGATATTTCACTGTATCAATTTAAGTTTACTGATGAATATATGTATAGTAATAATTATCATGATTTATTTAATATAAATCATTTTCCCTTAGAAGAGACAAAGATCTACTCCTTTGAATACAGTTAAAAACTGACTCTGATTGTTGAGGGGATGGGGTTAGAGCAGGGAACTTACACCTTCTGTTTTTATTGATGAAAAAATGTTAAATTGCAAATTTGTCATGAGATTATTTGACTGAAGTACACACAGTACTTTTGCCACACCCCAGTTAAAGGCCATATTATTCAAGCTGTATTTCAGTGCTTGGTTTTATAGTACACCAATGAATATTACAAATGTCTACTCACTCAGATAAAAAAATTCAGGAAATGCAGACTTTGAAGTCAACATATCACCTGTTCGTTATTGAAGTACAGCAGTGATAAATTGGGTACACTGTTGTTCCATGTATATAGGTCCAGAGATTTGTCGCTTACATGTAGGCCTACTGTACAACAAATTTCTGAAAGGAAAAGTTGACAGATTCCAGGAATGAGATTCTTTTACTAAATTATTTGAATTTAACCTGCTTATTATTCAGCTAGAAAGGAATGAACAGCAGCGGAATAATGTAATTATATCCATTTATTGTTCAAATGTAACACTAGTTGCATCTATGGCTATGAAAGCATGTTTTATAAAAATTTGAGTTTTCACAATTTTCACAAAGGTTTGTATGATATCATCTGGCAAGAGCAGAATGCAATGCTCACATGACATGTCCCAATTCCCTACCCCCCCCCCCCCACAGTAGCCTACTAGCAATAAGGCATGGGAAAGTCTCTGATGTATCCTAATGAGATCTTTAGCAGAATGGTACAGTATATAAAGCTTTCCAGCTTCTGTGGGGGAATAGTGTCAATGGGAAAATTTCCTCAAAGGTTAGCAACCTTTGCCTTAATTTGTTACTGGTTTCCAGAAAAGTTATCACTCATATCAGTTTTATATAATAAGTTCTCCCTAAAGTTTTTTTTTGGTATGATGGTTGGATGTAAACAACTTGGGCAATTCAGATTTGTCAGATCTAACCTTGCCCTTTGAAATCTTAAATCACCGCTCACTGTCAGAATGGTTTGGCAGTTTTAAAAAATACAACATTCTACCAAATATATATGAGTGTACAAACAAACCATTTTCAATAACTTCCAAAAAGGAAAAAAAAAAATTTTAAAAGCCACTCTGCACAAAGGTTCCTGATAATAGTCACAAACTACCTGGCACTATAGGATAAGTTTTTGTTACCGTGGAAACTGGGATCATCGACATTTTACGCATTTTACTACGTAAGTACTTGTGGCAAATAGTCGTCGTCCATATCTGGATTGCTTCAGGAGCCAGTAAAGAGTTTTGATCGAAGTTGATTTGATTGGTGGTAAAGTACAATAAGGAAGTACAACATATCTCGGGTACCGTCATTGGGAAGGCGTTCTCTGATGAGCCTGTCATACATACCTATACACAGCATTGATTTCAATATACCTAACAGTCTTGTCTGCCATTTGGTGTGGAGTGATGTCTTGAAAACCTGTCTTTGGCATTTTGTTTTTTGGTTGTGAATAGACATTATTGGCAATTTTGAAATCAAAGTCCACTGACAAACAATATAAGGCAAGTTTTCAGAGCTCTGCAGTTGATTGGTAAGCATGTTCTTTTGATTCTTTATTTCATATGCACCATACAAGCATACACGTTTTATATTGGATTTAATTGGAGTAGTATCCAGGCAGTAAACGCAGGTAAATGAACATGTCATATCACACAGTCACATGTAATCCTGTGTAGACATGTTAATATGGCTTTTTTTTTAAATTGTAACATTGACTTAAGTTCTGCTGTTTAACTTATGCCAGAGGACTTAAAGTTCCTCGAAATGATAATGAATCTAAGATTGGCAACAGAATGGTAAGGCTTGTTAAAATGATATATGAATCGTTCTGTAAGCTATAATTTGTTGATACTAGACACCTGGCAGAAATTATGATTATAGGTAGATGTTAGATTTTTGTCAAGATGAATTTGAAGGAAGAAAGATAGTTAGTTCAGATAGTTTGCAAACTTAATCCACACATTCCACGTCTGTAGTTACTCTTACACTTATTTTGTTCCTTTTCCATATATATGTATATAAACAGTAAATATGAATTAGTGATGCTAAGGGATTTTCAAGTGTACACTCAGTTTGACACTTTGATACATCATTCAAGTGTATTTGTTGTTGTTAGTACAGATTCAAAAGCCACAATTTTCTGACATCAAATAGAACATGGTTAACATGTATTTAATTCACTCCTGGAATCCAAACATTTCCTGACACTAAAGGAAAAGCAATTCAGTGCAATACTATTTGGAAAATACAATGAAGTACCTAGGTTTAGTGGCGTCACTGAGATCAACCCCCTTCCTCCTCCCCCCTCCCTCCTCCCCCTCCCCTCAATAAAGTTTGTCATGTTCAAAACAATTTGGCAAGTTCTGCTGATTTGAAGCTGATATAAGTTTCGAAAATGAAGAAAACTGCAAAGCTTCATGTGTTCTACTCACACTCATAGGCGTAGGAGCCTCATTTGATTTGGGGGGGCTGTAACGACTTGCCCGAAAAATATGACCAAAATTTTTCGCGCGCTCCGCGCGCGTTTCGCATGTTAATGTGCTTATCATATAGGCATTCTTCAGTTATTACATCACATGCCAATAACAAACAATCATTTTCCGTGTTTTTACCCTTCCATATTGGTTAGAATTATTGGGGAAGTCGTTACAACAATAATGATAATAATATAAGTTTAACCATTGAAAAACACATTGCAAATTCTTCTTCTTTTCAGTAGGTGCCAGTGGCGGAGCTATAGGGGTAGTAGTCAGGGGGGAGAGAATGGTCTGTAGGGGCGCTTTTTCGACACTATCTAAGCGGAGCGCCACCACAGGTTGGCGCGGAGCGTAAATTTTTTGAGTAAAGATACTCCCTAGATCGCCGGAAATTACCCTTTCCATGCCTTGCTAATTTCAAGATAAACAAAGAATAAATAGGTGCCATCGCCATTCAGTGTCAGAAAATTGCACCAACAAAATGTGACAAATGTCAAAGGTATTTGAGAGTAATTTTCTGGTATTTTAAGCTATTCTCCATGATGAGGCATTGAATCATCACTTTTTTTGTTTCATAATTTCCCCTCAAAGTATCAAATTTTGTATCTATTTCAAACCGATCCTCAGGTTCAACAGTACAATGACTTCCTCAGGTTCAACAGTACAATGACTTTCGGGGGGGGGGGGGGGGATGGGGTCATTGAGAGGTTTATTCTCTTTGCTGAAATCAAAGAAAAGTTGACAGACTACGTACTTCAAGGATATTTCAGTCGTTGACCAGTTTGTTCAAAGTTTAGGTCCCTTTATTTAGGGAAGAATTCTCTGATCTTCTGCCGACACCATAGATCATGGTGATACACCTCTTGAACATCAGTCTTATTATATTAAGTGTGGTCTCACAAATATTGAAACATTATTATTATTACTTACTTTACCCCTTACTTCCCCCCTTGCTTCATAAAATTCATTTCAAGTATACATACTGTAGGGTTGTTGTACTTTTTATAACCCGTTTCAACATATTCCTGGTTCGCAACTAAGTATTAAAATCAAAAACAATTTTAGCACTATATTGAGAGGTTTATTCTCTTAATTTGCTTTAATCAAGGAAGTTCCAGGATTTTTAAGTAGGCTACTTGAATCACTGGTATATCAATCGCCGAAAATATGACCATGCACATTCAAGGTCTTGGACACTATTCCACCTAACGGGAGGGGAGAGGTCAAGGGAACCATGGTCCCTTATATTTTACCGCACATCAACAACACCTCTGCCCCCCCCCCCCCTGCCTGCCTGCCCGCCCAAGGTCATACCTTTCTTATATCCCTCTACAATATGTTAGTTGATTATAAAAAAGTTAATTCTAACACTGAACCATTTTCAGACTTTAGGAATGTTAAAAATGGATATATATCCATGAGGGAAAATGTTTTTGAAGATTAATTGAAGGGAAATTGCTGTAGGCCAGGCCGGGATTTTGTTGCACTTGACTTTTTAAAAATATTTGAACAAGCTTTTCAATTTATGGCAATACTTAAAATTATACTTGCATTGTGAAGGTTTTCAAGACGTGCTCAGCTGTGCTGTATACGTCCTTAAGAATAAACTTTAAAAAACTATAAAAAAAAAATCCTACTTGAAGATATCATATATCAGTGAACAGATGATGAAGTAAACATATAAGCTTCTATTTTTATAACCATAAATGTTGAATAATCTTATACTCTTGAAGATAAAAAAGGGGCACAAAGTAGGCTCTGCAAAGTACCACTTAACAGAATTTAAGTTTAGTGTTTAAAAAGACTCACCTCACTGTGGGAACTTCTTTTGGGGAAAAACATCTTTCTGGTACTTGATTTCTTTATCATGCTATATAAATTGATCAAAGTTCTATCTAAAATTGCACAAATCGCTACACAAATACTTGTGAAAATGCATAGCATTTTCGTACACGGAACCTTATGAAAACAATATTCATAAACTTGGAAAATTGCCATACTGTAAGAGTTAGTCCTAACTTACTTGCAAAATAATGTAAACCAGAATTCAGAATGCATTGAGGTTTCGATGACTTCATTGCACTAGACTTCTGCTTGAAGTTAACCAGAAATAGCTGTCACAAAATAAATGCACTAGACGTCTGCTTGAAGTTAACCTGAAATAGCTGTCACAATATAAATGGCCGAAACACTATTTTGATGTACAGTTACACTATGGCATAGTAAACGTAGGTCAGTCTATTGTACCTGGCAATACGCACCACCACCAAATACAATAGAGGTCTTGTACTCAATGTGATGCATCCACACACCATAGTGTCCACAACTCCCATCGTTAGACATCATGTAAAGGGTTTTTAAAGTTGACCTCTGGTGACCTGAAATGAGATTTGACCTCACAAGCAACGATTCTTGTACTCAATATGGCAAATCTGTATGAAAAGTATCCATGATTTCTACTATGAGAAATCATATAGAAATCGACACTGAAAAATATTTTCAAAAGTACTCGCTACAGATCATCCTTTTTGATTTCTATACTGAAAGCTACTATATACAACTGTTCAAATATTCAACATATCTTTATCCATATCTTTCCCATACAAAGGATCACAATTTGGAACGATTGTTCGAAATCGATGGCATTCAGACTTTTTTGCTTGGTGATCACAACTTTCTACTGCCTCATCTTGGTGACCTTCGTGTGGATTATTCGAGTATCAGCTTAACATCAGCATTAGCCTACCATTTATACTTTTTTCTTTCATCTTTCTCCTAAGTAACAGTATACCCGCTACCAACGCAAGTAATTACCATGCAGCCCAGCAAATAAACTTATGTTGTTATTGCATCTCGTATTTACTTCAGTTATTTTTAACTATTAATAACTGGATTTGCATTTTCAGGATTGCTTGATTGATTGATTGATTGGTTGATTTCTATTCGCCTCCCAGATATTTTACTCGTGACTATATATCAGAGATCCCGGCCGCCACTCCCAGAATTTCGTTTGATCGTCGTACACCTACCTGTCCCAGAATGGAGCGCTCCACCTCCAGGACTCCGCTGACGTCTCTGAAGAAGGACTTGCGGAAACGCGGGAAGGAATACTGCTCCAAGGAGAGATGGATGGAGAGGTTTCCTATCAGTATCTGGGCTCCCAAGTACAACTTCTCTAAGGGGCTCCGTGACTTGATTGCAGGCTTCACTGTGGGTCTGACTGTCATTCCGCAAGGTTTAGCCTATGCTAATATTGCCAAACTGCCTCTTGAAGTGAGTATTTTTTTCTGTTTTTGAGTTCACATCAAGTTTACTTCCAGCTGCATTGCACACATGAGGATCAGGGATGCAACCATTTAAGAATGGTAGGGGAGGTTGTGGGATTTCCCCCCCCCCCCATCATCAAACTTAATATGCTACATAAATATATGACATGTATAAGTGGTGTATTACCTCACTAAGCAGTTGAAATTCTTTAACATTGTTTTTTCTATCTTCAGAAATTGCAAAATATAGTACCAAAATTATTCAAAGGGGATGGAGCACCCCCTCCCCCAGACATATCTAACATCTTAGCAGCCCAGTGCAAAAATGGTGGATGTGCATACCCCATGAGGAAGATCAACTTGGTTTCTCTAGCAAAAATTCAGTTTTGTGATTGTGGAAAACAATTGTTGTTTATCAAAAGGTTTCTTCAATATCAAAACCAAACTTGTACGACTCAAAGTTTGTTATAAATTTCAGAAATCATTTCCTTATAAATTATAGGCTGCCATAACTTGGACACAACAGTGGTCTGTTATCTTCTCCATTTTGATCTCATTGCTGTATAATCTGATTATTATCACCGATGATTTTCTATCCTCTCGTCACACAGTACGGATTGTACTCCGCTTTCATGGGCGGCTTCGTCTACATGTTCTTGGGCATGTCCAAGGACATAACAGTGGGTCCGACCGCCATCATGTCCCTCCTCGTCGCCGGTTACGGCGAACCGTTAGGCGACGCAGCAGATGACCTCAACGATCCTACCTATGCAATATTACTGGCCTTCTTCTGTGGAATAGTTCAGCTCTTTATGGGCATCTTTCATCTCGGTAAGTCTAACAGGAAAGGAAGAAAGCTTATCTATGATCCTCCCTATGAATATTCATAGTTTATCAAGGATTGATAATTAGATAGTTGCTTTGTATCAAACAGTCAAACAGACAGACAGAGAGACAGATGGGCAGATGGAGAGACAGAGGGACAAAGACAGTGAGACAGATAGACAAACATAGGGATGGACAGACAGATATAGACAGACAGATAGATAGACAGATGTGCAGATGGAGAGACAGAGGGACACAGACAGTGAGACATGGAGACAAACATAGAGATGGACAGACATAGACAGACAGACAGATATAGACAGACAGACAGATAGAGGAACACAGACAGTGAGACATGGAGACAAACAGACAAATGGATAAATAGATACAGAAAGACGGATGGACAATCTTGGTAGCAATCTTTGAACTTCTATTGTCTTATTGGTTTCCTCTTCCCTTTTTAATTTTTTAATTTTAATTTTTTTAATTTTTTAACTTTTTTTCTTTGCTTTAGGGTTTGTAACAAATTACATCTCACATGTGGTCGTGTCCGGATTCACCTCTGCCTCAGCTATTACCATTGGCTTTGGGCAGGTCAAGAACATCCTTGGCATCAAGTTCTCAGCTCACGGTTTCCTGGAAGAATTTATCGAGACGTTCAAACACATAAAAGATACCAGGTGAGTTAATTGATTTCCGTCCGTCCGTCCGTCCGCCCCCCTCCCTCCCCCTGTGGAGTACATACTTGTATAATAAAATAATAAACATAGAAAGCCAATTTGCTCATGAAATTCTTCCCCTTACACTCTCTGGGTTTTATCAGATGAAATTGGGGGAGGGGGGGGGGGCCTGATTACACCAACATGCATGGTACTGTATCTTCTGCAATAAAGACCCTTTTCTAAATTATTTTTGAGGTCAACTTGGTATTAATAGTTCAACAACACACTTGCCTTAAAATCCCATTCATGCATTGCATTTTAAACAGAAACTATTACCAAACCCCAACCTTACAATCTTTTTTTTTTTGGGTACTTCTGTGTTGTAACTAATCACGTAATCATATCAATGTACTTTGTTCCCCAAAAATGTTGGCCCCTTTTTGCTGAGATGCAGCAAATGCAAACTTTGAACCCAAACACGGTTTCTGTTCTTTGTTATTGTTTTGGCTGAGATTAAAACATTGGGCGGTTGGGCAAAGTCGCCTGGATGGTGTAAGTCAGTCCTTTTTGAAGGCATGGTTGGTTATAATGGAGGTTTCATCTTGGTATTCAAGGACTACATCATGCAGTCATTGTAAGAGGGAATTCATCCCTTACCATGCACCCAACCTTGCTACATCGCCCCCTCTCCCTGCCCCCCCTACCACCCATCCCTTAGCAACTAAATTTGCTCCATCCCCCTCTCTCCCTACCCCCAATGTTACCCACAGTATTCAGGCCAGAGGTGAATAGCAGTTTAGATTGAGGTGTAGTGCAGGTTAGATTGTGGTGTAGCAGGATAGATTGAGGTGAAGAGCAGGTTAGATTGAGGTGTAGTGCAGGTTTTATTGTGGTGTAACAGGATAGATTGAGGTGAAGAGCAGGTTAGATTGAGGTGTAGTGCAGGTTAGATTGTGGTGTAGCAGGATAGATTGAGGTGAAGAGCAGGTTAGATTGAGGTGTAGTGCAGGTTTTATTGTGGTGTAACAGGATAGATTGAGGTGAAGAGCAGGTTAGATTGAGGTGTAGTGCAGGTTAGATTGTGGTGTAGCAGGATAGATTGAGGTGAAGAGCAGGTTAAATTGAGGTGTAGTGCAGGTTCGATTGAGGTGTAGTGCAGGATACATTGTGGTGTAGTGCAGATTACATTGTGGTGTAGTGCAGATTACATTGAGGTTTAGTGCAGGTTAGATTGAGGTTTATTGCAGGTTAGATTGAGATGTAGCAGGGTAGATTTAGATGTAGCAGGGTAGATTGAGGTGTAGAGCAGGTTAGATTCAGTTTTAGTGCAGGTTGAATTAAGGGGTGAAGCAGGTTAGATTGAGGTGTAGCAGGTGAGATTCAGATATGTAGGAGGTGTATTTTAATATGATGTCATTTTGTCAGAGTTACACAAACAATCCAACTAAAAGAACACTTTTACATAGTATCATCAACTTGCACCCAAGCTGTTCAGTGGTATAATTTAAACCTAATCTACATTTAACATTTCATATCATCAAATAAATATTTCTTTACCTCCTGATATTACCAAAGTTATCTCCAGTGACTATTTGTATAAGGAGATTTAATGTATCATGAATGATAAAAATGTGGTTAATGGTATTGGAACTTAACCCTCAAATAGAATATGGACTATTTTGGAGGTTACTGAACATACATTGTACAGATAAAATATGATGTGATTATTATTTATATCCTTTCAGCGGTTCCCTTTTGTTTTTTCATTAGATAACAGAGGGCTAATAAATGGATAACAATGTTGTTAATAATGGTGTTGGAACTTACGTAAATCTCAAATACATTTTCATGCAGATTATGAATTATTATGTGATTGTTATTAATTATCTTTCTTTACAGCTCTCTATTCTTTCTTTAGTACAACAAATTTTCAATTGTAACAAATTCTAATCAACAACAACTTTATAGCAGAAAAATAAATATGCTTTTCAAGAGCAATGTATCATATGATGACATTATTTGATGACATCACATCTTCAGTGAAACATTTCATAGAATAAAGAAGAGGGTTTTATCTGGCAAACAGTAAGATTAAGAAGATAGTACACAACCAAAATGTGCCCTGAATTAAGTATCTCTAGTTGTTCCTCCATGTAAAATAATGTGATCATGTCATATATTCTACAAGACATAGTAGCTTGAATATGATATATAAATGCAATGCCTGTCACGCTTCCAAAGAAACCGTGCATTATAAATACTGCAAAAGGAAAGCAAGAATGAAAGTCAGTTTACAATTTCAAATAGTTAGCTTTTTTTTTTCTTTCAAGAATCTTTGTTTCATGTTTTGTTTTCTTCACTTTTCTCCCCTCTCTTTATAGGTGGCAAGATGTAGTTCTAGGCATCGTGTCCATTATCTTTTTGATACTTTTACGGGTAAGTCGTCTGTTTTTTATTGTCCTCAATTCTAATTGAGATTATGTAACTAACAGAATTGATTACATTTCATTTAAAACCCAGTATTACCCGAACATATGGGACAAACTTCAAAGTGATCCTTTTTTGGCTCACTTTCGTATGTCTTCCTCTCCTTCACCGGTCTTTTGCGTCGTGAACGAAAAGTAAATGCCAGGAAAGACAGTTGCTTCAGACTTATCCCATTTTTCTATTTACAATGAATTTTTAATAATATAATCTTCATGCCTTTTGCAAGAACAACAGTTGTATTATAGGATGTCCTTGGGGACGGACTTAATTTTGTACATTATATATTATGTTATGTTTTAATCTAATAGAGGGTGTAATAGTACCACATACCCCCCCCCCCCAATCCCACCCCCACCTCATTGAAATAAAAGATCAGAAAATATAACATGTGCATTATCCATCCATTATGTTGATATATATCCTCAAAATGCTCCCAAATAGATCCTGAAGGTCTTCTCTGTACTAGCTGCCAAAGTATATACATATGTCAAGTTTTCATTGCCTGCTAGTTCTGTGTTCCAAATCAACACAGCTTTAAAAACAAAACTCGCAGGGCACAGAAATTTGCCCTAGGTCGGCATGCCACCGGTAGGCCTCACATAGCCATCCAGTGGTTTAGACTATACTTAATTTTGATCATTTTAAGTTATTCACCTCAATGCTAATTTTTTTCATGTTTTGAAAAAAAAAAAAAAGTTACCCTTTAAACATTTTATGCTCATCAATCAAAGTGGATGAAGTAGAAAAATCAGTATGATCAATTATAACCTAATAATAATTCACTACTATGAAAGACGAATGGATTAAAAATTCTTCAGTCGTTACCCTGTTGCTATGCTACTTGGACACTTTTGGTAACGTTATGAGAGTTTATAATAGCATAGCTTAAATTGCACAATTTAACGGCATGAACAGAGATATAAGCTAGACCCAATCAGCAAGTTTGTGTTCATTAAAGGAGCGTTCTAGATCTTTAAAATAAGTTTGAAAGATGACTGAATTGAAGACCTCCCCTAACCCCCCCCCCCCACCACCACAATTTGTTTTTTTTAAATAATTGAGGGAGTCAGATGCTTTTCAAGCAAGAGTCAATAACTTAGCGCAAAGTTTTACCATCCTATCAAAGTAGAGACCCTCCTAGCCAATAATTTCAAAGAGCTGTTCAAATTCTAAACTATGCCTGCCTGATTAAGATAGGGGCACAAGGCGGATTCAGGAGTTTACAAAGGATTGTGACCCAGGGGTTGTTGAAGCAGACTTTCTATAAAGGGGTGTCTGAGGTCCTCTCTAGGATTTTTTGGGGGGAAAGTTTAGACATCAATTGGTGCATTTTTGAGTTAGACTATAAAGTGTGTCTTTTATTAGGTTTAAATACAAAGTTGTGCTAATGAGTTCTTGTTAAGTTCTGTTGAGGTTGAAAGGTGGGAGAGTACCCCCTCCACCCCCCCCCTTACAAATAAACCCGACAAAGTTTAATTTGCAGTAAATGGGACATGGTCATGAATGAGATTAAGTTACTTTAAATTCTACCGCAGGCCATAAACCCACGTGTTCATCAAAATATGATGAATCATGGATGAAAAGTTTACCCATGTTAAGAATGACCTACATTGCTTATAGAGTGCAGAGTCATCATAGATTCAGGCTGCAGGTGTCTTTATATTTGCCAGATTAGCAAATTTATTCCCATATGCCAGACAACATATAAACAACACTGCTTAATGGAGAAGATCAAAATTGAAACAGTCTGGTGACACAGTTATTCAATATCCACCAATCAGCTTTCACCTTTAGCAAGAAATGACAAAAAACCGTTAATTGAAATGAAAACAGTGTCAACATCAAATGGTATCATGTATCTCTCTCTACCTGAGGGTATATAAGAGATCGTGCATTAAGAATTCGATACCGTGCTACTACGCAGCTAGAGGAAAGAAGAGAACCGCAAATAGTTCAACTGAAGTGTATGAACGGGAGAAAACAAGTACATGTAAAAACGAATCCGAGCATATTTAAACTATACATCTGCCTCAGATTAAAATGAATTTAAAGAGTGTGAAGACTCTCGCAAAAAGTAAAGGTCTAATGCCGGTAATCTGACCTAGTTTTGAATGAGGTGTAACAGAAGTGTTAGACACCACCATCGATCCCAGAAAATACACACACACAGCTTGCTACCATCGGTAATTAGACACTAGTGTACAGTCAGTAAATACAGCTGAGGTCAATACCCACAGCACAGTGTACAAACAATACAGCGATGGACATCTCAGGTCCAGCTAAAGATAACAAGGTATCACGTTTTATAACTGTACTGTTTGCATTTTGTTACGACACGAACAAAACGTCACTTGCAAGCAACGGAAAGTTAACTTTTTCAGATATCCGCACACGGTTTGGGGCAAGTCTTCAATGCCTTTAAGCTTATTGAAGGTTAATCGCTAGTAAGGGTTTCTGATAACAAGCTCTCCCTGCATACAACATCAACACAGTTATGTATGTTTGTATGACCTTGTGATTGAAAGGCACCGGCTTAAACCACTGAGCTAACACTCCTTATCTCTCTTCAGATAAGGTTGTCTCTTCAGATAATGTTATCTCTTCAGATAACACATCCACCAATCAGCTTGCACCTTCAGAATGTTCTCCACTGTTTAGTTGTACACCTCATCTCCATATCTTGTTCCTAAAGTTAAGATATATCATATTTGGAAGGGCTAAAACCCACTTTTTTCTCCAGGAAGTGGATCACACTCAATGGTCTGTGAAGTTATCGTAGCAGATTTGCTCTCAAATTTTCTGTCATATATCTGACTTTTGACGTATCATTGAAATGTTTATTGCAATGTTTGGAATGCTTGGCTTCCATAGTCGTTGTCTCTTACTGTACTGTGAATGGACGTCTATATGCAATTCTATTGTAAATATGTAGATAAATGTTATAAGTAGTATAATGAAAGACAAAAACATTTTTCAGTTTAAATGCCAAGATAACATCATTCACTCTGTGGTTGCCAGATGCATTCATACAATATTTATACCAAGTTTGAAAAATTGATACATTTGCCATATATACAAAGTTCTTTTGAGAATGTGGGTTTAAGGATGCATGTATGTATGTATGTGTGTATGGGTGTATGTATGTATATTAGATCCTCCTGCAAGCAGGAACTCACGAAGAAGCCTCATTGGCTTGTCAAAGCCGCAAGCTGACCGAAGTCAGTCTCTTAGATTCATATTTAACGTCCATGATTATGAATTGTCAATTGTCAACAACTCTGTAACTGGACGACATACATTAATCTGGGGAGTGACTCGAACCGGGGACCTTGTGATGGAAAGGCACTGGTGTTAACCACTGAGCTAACACTCCACCGCATATAGTTTGAAACAACTTTGATCACTGGAAATATCTCTTTAATGCCATTAAAATGGAGTGAATCACATAGTTAATTATTCTATCCTAATCAGTTAATTCTCATTCTATTAATGTTGAAGTTAATTATAAATCCAGCCGTTCAAAGTCTGAAGAGATAAGATACATACATAAACCTCTCTCACCCGCATTGCTTAAGTCATGGAACAAAGAATGTGGGATTTGTCCACTGATTTCAGATTGACAGTCATAATCCTTTGTCATATTTTATGATGATGTAATATTTGCCGTAATCGTCAAACCTCAAAGATGGATGAGTTATGAACAAGTTTAGCTATTAAACTCTCTCAGGCAATTATTTGCCTACATTGATATATATCACTACTGCATAGAGTGCTTCAGTGGCTTTATCTGCAGCTTGGGGAGGGATGGGAGGCTCATGCCCACCCCAAATCGTAGGTTTCCCTCACCCAACCAAATGAAATTTTCCATATCCAACAGAAAACATAAGCAGGAAGATACACAACTCTCCATAGCTTCTGTTTACATCTACCTGCAAAATTCTGCTAATTTGAACTAAAACAAGTTCTGGAAATGATGGAAACCACAAAGCTTCAAGGGGGCCTGGACCCTTGACTCACTGTGTCACACTAGCGCCCCTGGTGCAAGCTGCCATATCCAGCATTAAGTCCCCTTCCCCACCCAATATTTCTCTCACTTTGCTGTGCCCAGCCCCCCCCCCTACTTATCTCACCACACTTTCAAAATGTCTGGCGACATCACAGGATATATGTATGTAAATCTGCGTAATATTTAATATACAGATAGACAAGACGATATGCTTTGATGTGGAAGAGATAACCATCTGGGTGGAGACAGTGAATATTGTTTTTAATATACTGTACAAACAGTTTTATATTTGGTCACTTATCCAGAGGTGCAGTTATGAAGTTATCAGGAAGGCTTGGCTGTACGATAATGTCGTGGGTTTCATGTGTGCACCATGGAAGGCCACTGAAAGTCTGTAATTAAAGTGAGCTAATTCATGTTGTAGTACCTGTTATCACTTGAATAAATTTATGACTCTATATATATATATATATATATATATATATATATATATATATATGTACACATATATATATATACACCTTTAAACAAAAACAAATCTAATAGTTAACTGAATTACAGTATACAAGAATGAGGATTGAGGTCTTTCATAAGAGATCCTGATGTAGATAAATCTCTTCTGTTTTTTTGAGATGATATATCCAGATTAAACTCATCAAAACATGTACATTAGGTCCCCTCCCTCAATAAACGATATAGATCTGGAATTTATATAATGGTAAGAATGCTTTATGCATCTATTCCCATCTTGTATATACATGTTTAATAAACCCCTCTGTTGAAATCATTAATCAGAGGAATAAAGTCCAACTTCTCTCATCTACCTCAGTGGGCATGATGTTGCTTGAAAAACTCTTTGTCCCTACAATCACTTCAGAGATATGCCACCTGTGTTTTATCATCTTATCAAATGTATCCTCAAGAGATTGATTAAATATTAACCAGACAATTTCGATATGAACATGCAAAGTTAAAGATAAACATAACTTATATTCTGCTTCAATATAGTCTGTTGTTTTAGTACTACGTCAGTGTGCTTGTAGAAACTTCCATGGGAAATGGATATGGAGGGAGTAAGTGAACCATGTAGGAAATATGGCATACCGTTACGCCTGCCATTCACTGCCCCCACTATACTGACTCATGTGGACCTAATGAGCACACCCAATGAATGATAATGACCTTGTACGACAGAAGCCGACGTGACTCAAAACTGATCAGTCGTAGTCTTAAGCACACAAACACACACACGGTCGGACTATCTACAATTTTCCAGGTAACAACTGTCGAGTCATGTCGCCTCTTGTTCCTCCAGACAGTGGGCGGGGCGGACATTTAGGTGAACTCTAGAACTCTGCTTTCAGTAGTCACACAGAAATATGAAATACTGCTGAGTTTAAAGCTCTGCATCAGGGGCTCATGAGGTCATTTTATATGTAAGTGTTTAAAAACATCTGGCCGACCCCTCCCTCCTCCCCCGATCAACAAGTCTTCATAATTATTTTGTCCCCAACACCTCCCAAATTTTGTGTCTCACAAATTCAATGAACTATTTTTTTTCATTTTCTTTCAAATAAGCTGATTTCACAAATCTTTTGCATATATGTTCATTATGTTCCCTGTATGCATTTCAATTACAAATTTATATATAAAAAAACCTGTGACTTTCCTGTAACATTTACAGTTTTTTTTATCACTGAATTGTGGCAACAGTGATTAAAAAAAGAGCATCTTTAAGAAGGTAGATTTTTTTCGGACTGAAATCCTGACCTGAATTTGTTTATATGGATTTATGTTTGTTTTTGCCCTCCTTTTCTTAGTATGGTTTATTTTTATTTATAAACTTGTGTAGGCCATCCCAAAGTTTGTATTTCTGTTCCTTTCAAGACAAATTAACCAGCAGGATGTACAAGTAAAGTCATAATTCAGAGCTCACTTATTTTGTTTCTACGCATGACCTTTGATATATCATACTAATGTACTGGCATGACTATGATATAGTATAGCAATAACCCCAAAAAAGAATATGGTACATCTGACCTTTTTTTTTGAAAAATAAAAACTCAGTGAAAGTGAGAGATACCTACTCCTTTCTCAAATTGTTTATTTTTCTTATTATTCACTCTAGACTTTTTCCAGTTGCATCTTTTGTTTTTCCTTTTTGTAAACAAAATGGCCGACAGCTTGTAGAGAACTTAAAACCCAGAGAAACATGTCTTTGGGATTACATTTCAAATTCTTTTTGGGAAAAGAAGGAGATTGTATGGAATACACCCATCTCGTCCAGGACACTTTATCTGTTACCTTACAATATCAAATGAGTTACTACTAGTAGTAACTCATTTAATATTGTAAGGTAACAGATAAAGTGTCCTGGACAAGATGGGTGTATCAGTTTACAGATGTATCTAATCAAGCTATAAAAAAAAACCGAATTCATAAGTCTGAATGTTTAAGGGCTTAAACTTTTACAAAGATTGATATTCCTGTTTCTGGTGTTGGATATGCTTACCAGTAGCTTTTTTCCTTTTTCCCTTTTCTGCTTTTATTGTGAGAGGTTTTATGTTATCTGTGGATTATGATCTTTGTTGAGTATTTTATCCTTTTTCCTGCAGACTAAACAAGGATGCATACCACATGAGTACACCTGTCAATTAAAACATCATATTATCTACAAAAACATTACAGGTGGTATCTAGCCTAGGGAATCATACATGTGGAATGGCATGCCATGGGTCGCTAAGAAATAAATGTTTGGGATGTCAAGTCCTCAACAAAACATGGAAGCACATTTAACAGTAACATTAGCAGTGTTGATAACTTCTCTTCATATGTCACATATTGTGCTTCTTTGAAATACTTTTTTCTTTTTTTTTGGCCGTCTACAATCAACACAGCCTTGCACATAATTTTAATTTTTAATCTTTATCGTCTTCCTTTCAACAGTTTCTTAAAAACTGGTCCCAAGGAAAAATTGAAAACCTCGGCAAGAAACCTCCCGTCGCAAAAATTGTGCATTGGAAGTTACTATGGATTCTGGGAACAGGTATGCAGTTTAATATATGACTTTACTATTTGGAAAATATGTAGATCGGATATTAATATTAGTACAAGTCATTTAAAAGGTAGAAATTATGTGAAGAGTGATAGAGGGCTTCATGGTCAAATGGAAATATGTTATCTCAGGATTGCAGGTCGGAGTTCTGGCCAGATCATTACGTTGTTATCCTTGGGCAAGGCACTTTATCTCCAATGCCTCTCTTTACCCTGGTGTATGAATGTCGGACCTAGCTGTGAGGTAACTTGTCAATTTAGTTGCTTGTACCAGTCTGTGGGTTCACCCTATGGGAATTCCCCAGGGGGACACTTCCATGTGATGCACTGTAGTGTCCTAGCTGGGAGTGACTGTTAAACTTGTGCACACTTGGGTGTGTGGGTGTGACGAGTTACCAGTGACCAGGCATCAACTAGCTGTTGTCAAGTCGTGTGAGAAGGCCTTGACCGTGACGCAAGATTGTTAACCCTTTCAGTTTTAACCTGAAATATCACAATTTACAATATATTTATAGTAAGGGTTTTTAAAGTTAGGAAGCAAGTAAGATGATTCTCTACGCTGTTTATTTTGGGTTTTTTATTTTCAAGAGGAGTAAATGTAACTGTTCTTTTATTGACCTTATTTACCGTTCCTAAACTTTATTTTATTTTCATTTCATGTCATAGTTTCAATTTGATTCTTATTTCTCTTTTGCAGCACGAAATGCAGTGTGTGTAATACTAACCGGTGCCTTAGCCTATGGCCTCATGGACGATAGGAACGACATCATCTTCACAATCACCGGCAATGTCACAGAGGGCCTGCCTCCGTTCAGCGCACCAAATTTTAAAGCTCCAAATATACTCAAGGTAAAAATGTCTTCAAATTTTGTTATAATATTCATAGCATAAACCTGGCTCAAACGAAAAAGCCAGCCGTTTATTGCACATGTCTAAAGTTGCAAATGACAAGAAAAAGGCTTTAATACACGGTGGCACGTAACACCAATACATCTGGCTGATCTTTTTTTCGGAATACCAGCCTTCTCGCTCATCTCGGCCATGTTTGCTCTGTCAGCCACCATCTGTCTGCACCTTCTACTGCGGTGAACCCGTCTTTTTCTGTCGCAGCTCCAGCAATATTGAGCAACCTACCATCACATAATCGCAGGGCAACATCTGTAAAACGCCTTCAAATGATCCCTCAAAAAATCATTCGTACAAGGACTGCACTTTTGTTACTAAGCGCATTGTGAGTTTCTATGTAAGACGCTATATAAAATATACTGTATTTTTGATATCATAATTAAATGATAAAAACATGATGGTTGGGTGTGTGTTCCCTTTAGCTTCTATGTATATGCATGTGGGATGCTGGGGTGGGAGTTGGCGGTTGGTAGAGATAAGAGGTTGAAATAGATGACTAATTTTGTTGAATTTTATGGATTTCTAATTTAATTCCTTCTATATAGGTCCTCGAGAGTGGGCTCATAATTGTTCCTCTTATCGGATTTCTGGAAAACATCGCCATCGCCAGAGGATTTGGTAAGTTTTATTATGGTCCTATTTGTCCCCAAACCACTACCTGGAGACCAACATTGCATGGATGGCTTAAAAAAAATGGTTGCATAAATAGAAATAAATCCAATTCACAGATGGCAAGAAAATCTGCTATATATCTGGTAAGTTCTGTGTACAATTCAATGAGAAAAAAACCTGACTGCCCTAATATGCATATTATTTGTCTTTATGATATCATGTACTCATCTAGTGTAATTAAGATTACATTTCTGCTAGACAGTGGGCATTGAAATTTCCTACAGCCAACAGTTCTCATATGCATATGCTTTTTTTACTAATATTACAAGTCTCAATGTTACAGTGGTAAAGTACGTCTTTAGATTACGGCCCAGACTCGCTCCCACAAGTTTACAAGTTTATAGCCCATGAGGTCGCTATCTGACCAATCTTGCTCGCTGAACAGCCGGAAGTTGAGCTTTCTTCATTAGAAGGAAAGGTCGAGAAACTGGTTTGTGTGATGTACAACGCTGTAACTGATGCCTACTACTATCGTGTCAAATTATGCGTGTGTCAAACAAGGACACCTTTATAATCCCAGGTCAACCCCTTGCAAGCTGTGTTTATAATATACCAATTGAACACAGAACGTTGTGGGGTCGGATCCTCCCCGCAATCCTAGTCTATGGTGGGGTCTGCTCCGCGTTTATTTCAAAACTCTAACACCGTGCTCGGGTATTAATTTAAAGGGTCCATAAAATGTATATGTGGTAGACATGAACTGCCGTTTTTTGGTATAAACAGTTTTCCTTCTTTTGTTTCCAGCACGTCAAAATGACTACAGAGTGGAATCCAACCAGGAATTGATAGCTTTAGGTAAGATCATCTTTATGACTATCTTTTCTTTCTTTGGGAGGACCCTCAAACCCCATACATGAGAGTCACCTTCAACAGACCCAAGGACTAAAACTCTTCCTTTGTGAATTCATCACCCGCCTATGGCTCTTTCATAAATGTTCAACCCCTACCTGAAGAGTTGGGGAATTTTTGCCCCCCGCACCCTTACTTTGAAATCTTCTGCATGCCACCGATGAGAAGTACAGAATTTGTATTGGGACTTTGCCACTTTTACTAGTAGTTTCATTGTATGTGGTGAGGTATGGAATATGATCATTATTTAATAAATGACTGTAAGTACTGAAACCCACAGCACTGTTTTAATATGCTGCAGAGATGTACAAACAAATCATACCTTTCTGTATCTTCTCCCCGATAGGTACTTGCAATGTAGCAGGATCTTTCGTCTCTGCGTATCCAGTCACCGGCAGTTTTTCAAGGTTTGTCATCTTGTGTTTTGGGAGGTACCATTACCTCTCTTTACAACTATGCCTTTTATATTCTTCATATATCTAATTGTTGCATTGATTATGTTCGTGTTATCCAACCTGTTCTGTGATGTGACAGGTTTTACTTTCTGTTCTGTGATGTGACAGGTTTTACTACCTGTTCTGTGATGTGACAGGGTTTACTACCTGTTCTGTGATGTGACAGGTTTTACTGCCTGTGATGTGATGTGACAGGTTTTACTACCTGTTCTGTGATGTGACAGGTTTTACTACCTGTTCTGTGATGTGACAGGGTTTACTACCTGTGATGTGATGTGACAGGTTTTACTACCTGTTCTGTGATGTGACAGGTTTTACTACCTGTTCTGTGATGTGACAGGTTTTACTACCTGTTCTGTGATGTGACAGGTTTTACTACCTGTTCTGTGATGTGACAGGTTTTACTACCTGTTCTGTGATGTGACAGGTTTTACTGCCTGTTCTGTTCTGTGATGTGACAGGTTTTACTACCTGTTCTGTCTGTGATGTGACAGGTTTTACTACCTGTAGACAGTGAGGTAGGCTTAATTTGATTCAATTTGGTTTGTATGGATAATCTCAATGGAAGAATTGATAGCCCTGTTTTTGTAATGCCAAGGACTTTGAAAAAGTCTGTTAAAACATATATATCCTATCGTTGGCACTAATAATAACATCACGCATTGGACAATAATGGCTGCCACATTATTTTTCTATAAACAGAAAAATTAAGATGTCGTTCAAGAACTGACAGTACAGAATTCCAACGCATATTCTTCAGTATAAATTGTCCCCAACTGTGCTTAGAACTTTTAGATAATGATCATCAAGTCTGGATGTCACAGCCTGGTACTGGTTTATACATATTAACTAATCAACTAATTTATCAATATTGTATCAATTAAAAATTCTACTGTCTCTCCAGATCGGCGATTAATTCGCAGAGTGACGTAGCGAGCCCTGCATCGGGGATAGTTACTGGTTTCTTGGTCTTGTTAGCCATTGCATTCCTCACTCCTGCGTTCTACTACATCCCCAAGGCATCTCTCGCAGCTGTCATCATCTACGCTGTAATCTTCATGATCGATTACAAGATCGTTCCGGAGCTCTGGCACGTCAGAAGTAAGTCACAGACTAAGGGCAACGAAACAATTTCAGTGAGAGGGAGGGGGAAGAGGGGTTTGTTGGTGGGGGGGAAGAGGGTCTATGGCAAAAAACATCCAAAGCAGTTTAGAGGAGGGGGATGGCAAGTTGGAGAAACTTACAGCAAGTTTTTGCAGGGCTTGATAAGTAAGGCACACCATATAAAGTATATAAGGTCAAGGCCAAAAGTAGACTTCAGAAGCAGATAGACACTATAATCTCACAACTGATATATTTACAGGATTACTCTCAGCAGCGTCGTCGGGGAGAGGGAATAGATCTCGCCCTTTGGGGTTGATTAAAAACGTAAGATAACAAAGCCTATAGATAACAGATTGGTGATCCCTCCAAATGAAAAAGTTAACAGTTCAAGTTGATATTGTCTTTGGGAGGAAGCTTCTTGTGAGGAGGGGGAGGGGGGGCAGGGGAAGAAATGAAATTTAAAATTTGCTTCATACACGATCTCTGCAACTTCAACTATTTCACCGCAGAAATTGACCTGATACCCCTTGGAGCGACCTTCTTCTTCTCGTTGTGGTTGGGGGTGGAGTACGGGACTCTGATAGGCATCGGTGTCGACCTGGTCCTCCTCATGCTGCCCTACGCCAAGCCAAAGACGGTGGTGAGTAAAACAACTTTTTGCTACGTCTCATGATTCTTGACTAGTGAAATTTTACAGGATGAGACTCAAAAAGATAAATTGCATGTGGGATGGAAATGTTAAACGTACATCTTTCGTTTAAACACAGAAGCAGAGTTGTTCTTTCACAGCAAATAATAAATCCCAATTCCTCAATGGTATTTGATTTCTCAGAACTGACAAAATGTACTTCAAATGAAGTTGAATCTTGGGATGAGGGACAATAGCAACTGGGGTCAATATGACTTATATGCACTAATACCGTGATATAGCTGTCACTGAACTGACAAAGGTGTACTCCACCGGGCATCACTGCATCATGGCCAGATGAAGTTGAATCTTGGGATGAGGGACAAAAGCTACTTGGGACAATATGACATGTATGCAGTAATACCATAATATAGTTGTCAATGAACTGACAAAGGTGTACACCACTAGGCATCACTGCAGTATAGCCAGATGAAGTTGAATCTTGGGATGAGGGACAAAAGCTACTTGGGACAATATGACATGTATGCAGTAATACCATAATATAGTTGTCAATGAACTGACAAAGGTGTACACCACTAGGCATCACTGCAGTATAGCCAGATGAAGTTGAATCTTGGGATGAGGGACAAAAGCTACTTGGGACAATATGACATGTATGCAGTAATACCATAATATAGTTGTCAATGAACTGACAAAGGTGTACACCACTAGGCATCACTGCAGTATAGCCCACTAATGTTGTATCTTGGGAAAAGGTTTGAAAGCTACTTGGGACAATATGACTTGTATGTAGTCGTACCATAATATAGCAATTCATATGACTGCAATGCTGATTTAGAACCTTGATTCCATCTCTACTAGGTGAAAAGGAAAAACCACACAGTTTTGGTGGAGCTTGAACGTGGCCTCCGATATCCAGCCGTGGACAAGATTGAGAGTCTCCTGGATGAAGAATGCATCATGAGAGACGACCCAAGCTCCGTCCTCTTTGACTTTACCTACATCAGCGCCATCGATTATTCCATGTTGGAGGTAATGTACTAAAGTACTAAACCAGGAAAATATGAAAACAACAAATGTTACTCATTTAACTGAATAAATACCAGCAGGTAATTTAAGAGAATTGTCAGCAACTCTGTTGTTTACTATTGAAACAATAGAGGGATATCATTTCAGGCAACTTGGTGCAGTTTTTTGTTTTTGATTTTTTAGTATAATATTAATTACATGCAAAGCACATTTTCCAAAACGTTCACTCAATTTTCTTTCATGCCTTGAAAATAAACCTCGAAAGGGAAAAGTCTACCCGATGAATTGCATTGTTTGTGATACCAAATTACTTTAAAATATGTGGAAATTGATGCGAAAAGCTGCCAACATGGTCAAGGCAAATGCTGCGAACGAAGATGCGGGCATGACTGAGGTGATGATATTAATAGTCCTGGTAACCACACCACACCCATCCAGAATAAAGGGGCTTTTTCATCAAAATTGCAAATACTTAGCTCCATGCATCTTAGACTTGAAGATTGTTTGAAGAAGTGACATCAAACTATGTAACTTCTTTTGAAGAATCCATGATGCATTTCATTTCTACCCATGTCATATCAATGAAGAATGAATAATAAATATTAGTTGGGAAGAATTGACATCAAAACTATGTATTTGGTGATGTAAAAATCTAATAAACATTTTATTTCTCCTCATTCGTAACAGTAATGAGACATTACGAATGATCAACAAATGGTTGATTTGTATGTATGTATTTTAGATCCCCCTGCAAGCAGGAACTTGGGAAGAAGCCATCAAGCTGACCGAAGTCAGTCTCTTACATTCATATTTAACATCCATGATTATGAATTGTCAATTAACTCTGTATCTGGATGACATACATTAATCTTGGAGTGACTCAAACTGGGGACCTTATGATTGCAAGGCACCAGCGTTAACCACTGAGCTAACACTGCCTTTTTGTCTTTTTCTCTGTCAGACGCTGAAGTTAAGCGCAAAAGCGTTCCAGAAGAAAGGGCAGACATTTGGAGTTGCTAATTGTAGGGTACGTGAGTTTCTTTGCTGCGTTGACATGTAGGCACAACATTATACATTACTCATTAAGATATGGACCAGAAACATGTATGTTATTAAATGAATGTTGCTGCCTAAAATTAAAAAAAATTGAATTGAAGTAATGATTTTTATAGTTATTTCCCCCTACGATGTTGCTGGTTATAACACAATGTTGTGGACAAAAATATTTTGCGCCAGTTTATAACCTGGCCTCAAAGATTATTCCCAGAAATCAATTAGGGTCATATATGATGCAATTTAATAATACTTAGTGAGCAACTGCTTTCATATTAAGAGAAATAAAACTTGCATCTTGAGCGACTATATTTGGTCTTTCTAGCATATTTGAGGATTCCTGATACTTGTGACAATATTCTACAGGATTTTGAAAAGAATGATGAATTTTAACTTCCACCCTCAAAAATCTTTTCCTATATGGAGATATTTATTTCACTATAAATTAAATGTAACCCTCCACAATGGGTGCAAGAAGAAAATAATAATAGGTGGCTACAAGCATCCAGGGATGAGAGTATTCTCTGTCAAGTTGAACAAGTTTAGACATTTATAAAATGAGTGACGATAACCGATGATCGAGTATTGATGAATTTTTATGGGATTGAATTGATTTTCTTATCTTTTTCTACCTCATGCCGCAGAGGAAGATATCTGATCTGCTGATTAAAGCTAACATCGAGGGGATGGACATCTACGATACCATGGAGGACGCATTATCCAAGATGGGACCATCCACGATTGAAGTGAATGGAGATGAGGTCATTGAAGCGCACAGTAAGTCTTAATATAGTCAATAGGTAAGGAATCTCTGTTGGGCCATCAGTGAGAGCACACACACATATATACATATATCTATCTATATATATGTCAAACTCTGTGGTCCCACCCTGTGTCTTGGTGTGACCTTCAATAAGCATTCGTGCTTCAGCCGGACTAGAGTCCGATGGTGTCACAGCTCGCTCCAAAGCAAATTATAAACCAGACATTTTCTTGCCTGTTTGCGATTCTGAAAGGAAAATCGAACGTGACCATAATCTTGACCTGTTACCTGATAGAGATATTATTGATTTATAACTCTAAACAAAAAACTAGCTAAACAGCACTCTGTTTGTAGCTGCCCATCTTGTGAAAGCTTGATATTCTCGTGCCACATGGAGAATGAAAACTTTTGTTACTTTCCTCTTTGCCTCTGTTTTCATATTATCATGCTGGAAAATATGTCAAGCAGCATTTTCTTCCTTAAACCAATACAAGTATTGCAGCAAATATTAACGACCTATGGATGATATACAATAGTAGCATTTTGAATAGTGATATAACATGAAAGAGTTTCTGAGTGACAGACTCTTTAGAATCGAATGAAAACAAGGGTTCTTTTGGTGTCCAAATCTTTGCAATCTCGTTTCTCGAAGAAGTACTCGGTAAGTTTTGATCAGACGGCGAATAAAATTAAAAGGGAGATGGCTTCCATCACTTTTCTTACACAAGGTTTGTTACATTTAATTCAGACTTTCAACAAAATAAACCTTTCATAGGCTGGGAAAAGAAGCAGCTCTTTTCATTTAATCACAGATTGTCATCGCCAAAATTTTCCAAAAACAAAAAAAATTACCAAAAAAAAGGGGGAAAAAAAAATTACACCCATGTGAACTTTTATAACGGCAAAAATCACTTCACCTCAACGGTAACATTCTGTAACCTCCTTTTTTATCTCAACTTATCCTGAAAAATATTCCTCTATCTCCTTGTAGAAACATTTTGATAAGGTAAGGTCGAAGATTTACTTAAATTGGTCATTTTGGTTGGTAATTCTCCTCATGTCATTTAGCTTTTCTATGTCCAGGGGACAACATATACTTACCACAGTGAATTTCTTCTTCAATTCTGTGAATAATAAATGTTAAGCTAAATAAATTAAAGCTGAAGGAAGACTTTCTAAGAGAGAGGACGGAAAATATGAGTGTAAAAGTTTGAGCATAATAGAGCTTTATTTTGAGGTTCTAGCATATTTGGGACCATTAATGTTGACCTTTACATTTACATATCGAAAATGAATTATCCCAAAGATTTTTCATCAAGCATTATTTTGAGTGTTCTTTGATGTATACATTTGTTGGTGTGTATCCCGACTATAAAAATCAACGATACAATGCAGATATAAAATAGGCCTTGAGTACTCCAGCTTCAATTAGTATTAATGAAGTATTAAATTTAAATAAAAAAAAAAGGTACATTGAAAATGTTCCTATTTTGATTTTTTTTATGTGTGAAAATTACTAGCATGAGACAGTGTCTGTGCTTCAAAATTTTTAGGAATCGAAAAGGAAATAGAATGAATAACTCAGTCGTTAAATTTAAGTTTCAGGGGGAAATTTTTCTAGGGAAATATCGAAATTTGAACAATCACAATTTTTGGTTTTGAGAAAAAAACGGTAGGTTTCTTTTAGTTGTAGAGGGCAAACAAAAAACGCTGTTTTACGCCCGCTTTTCATTTTGTAATTCTCGCTCATTACGGTGATGATAGTTTTATAGTGTGAGTGTTTCAGTGGATCAATTTCTCACCCACAGATACCCTTCTTCAGTGAGGATAAAAAGGGAAAATATTTGGAGAAAATTTGATGACACTCTGAAAAACTCTTGCTTTCTATTTTTGCAGTTCATTGTGAAGATGACCACCTTTGAGAGAATGGTTTGGTTTGAAAAGGGAAAAAGAAAATTGGGTTTTTATGAAATTCACACTCAATCGATACAACGTTGAGTAGTTTTGCTTTTATTCATTTTCTTTTGTGTGTTAAATGTTTTAAATTTTTTTAAATTAATTACACATCACTTTCACTTTGAAGAATCTTCCTCATTTTAACCATTAGCATTCCTCATTTACAATCTTTCATATATCCCTAATCCATCCTTTTGTGTACTAATTAAAGTTCTGTTGTTAGTACAGAAGAGTCATAAATTCTAGACTATATTAAAAAAATAAAATTATATTTTGCAAAAAACTAACGTTAATAAAAGAAAATTATAATAGGAAATCTATTTTGGGGGTGGGGGGATATATATATATATATATATATATATATATATATATATATATATATATACATATACATATACATATACATATACATATATATATATATATATATATATATATATATATATATATAAATGAAAATCGTAATGAGTATATATATATATATAGCTGGACCAGAAAGTCTGAATAAAATATATTAGCCAAAATTATTATTAAAGGAATGACATAACTGTGCTTTGTCATTATACCCAAACCAATGATGACACTTAAATATCAAAAACAGACAAAAAATATTTTTCTATTTTTCCTTTCATATTTTTTTTGGGAGGGGGTGGGGCATGGGCGTGGGAAGGACATTTAACCTCAAACATACAGATAACAGACTTACAAGCATGCAAACATTTCCAGATTTTAGCAGTTTATATCCAAACATGTAGCAAGTACTAACACATTCTGATTAAACACATTAAAAAAAAATGTCAAATGTTGTGCACAGTCCATTGCTTTGATAAAGAGATGCAAGCAATTTGCGTTTGCTTAACTATAAAAGATTGGCCATAATATATATATATATATATATATATATATATATATATATATATATATAATATATATATATATATATATATATAAATATATATATACATATATATATTTATATATACATCTTTATCTATATTGCTTCAAAGCTCACAGAAAGTGTCACTACTCCTTGCTTCATTCCTTTCGGACTTCAGATAACATTGATTATGTATCAAAACATAGCCAGACATGAGCTTTTCATATATTAAGTAATTACATACCTACAAGTGCATATTAGGTAGAGTTAAACTTTTTCCTAATAGCCATCACTGCTTATCATCATACTCTATATATATAGTATCTCGTCAGGGGGGTTCCCACAGTTACATCACTGTACCTAGAGTCTTCGGGGAGACACATACACACATCTAGGCTAAAGAGATGCCGATATGGCTCCTAGCAGCACCCCCTAGATTTGAGTATAACAGTAATGCATAAGATTTTTCTTGTACAATAGTTCAAACAGAGCTTTTTTCTTCTTCTTCTTCTTCTTCTTCTTCTTCTTTTTCCAAATTTTCCTGTATCTGCCATTTAATAACCTTGTCTTATATTCAAACTCACTGAAACAATTTGACAAATCATATCGATATAGTTTAATCCAGGGGTGTCCAACTTTGTGCAAATATCGACAAAGTCCATTCACAGTGACGAGGAAATATAAAATTCATTACACAACAAGTGTAAAAATATAACGATTTAAAATTTGATATTCGAGTGGTTATCGCATATAACCAAATATCATCTACCTAAATACTATTAAATGGGAGTTTTCATTTCATTTTTTTCTATATTCATTTTTACACTTAAACTTGACCAATCACAATCAACTTCAAACATTCACTTTATCCACGACAAATTTCACACCACACATACCACGTCGTTTTCTCCGTTTCTTTCGATATATTTTTATCACATCTTTGAAAACTGAGCGTTTGGTTTTCAATCCGGTTCGACAATCATTGCACTTCCATACAGAAATTTCCTCCTATATTCATAACTTCCTGTTTTTCATCTGATTCGCTGACATTTTATCAGCTTGTGTCATTTGTACTTCCCGAGCAACTAAAATGTAACCCTCCGATTCTCGGTCGCTTTTTGGCCCCAGCATCATTTGTTTGTTAATCCCATTTTCGTTTTTATTTGTATCGTATTAAACGGATGTGTTAGAAAAATGCTAGAATGACTCTAAATGGTCACACTGAGCTTGTTTGACCTCAATTTTTAAGATCAGTTGCCATGCTTCTGCTGTCTCAGATCATGAAAAAATGTTGAAACTTTGAAGCATGTTAACATTATGGCAGATACAGTGCTACCTTTTAAGGCAAAATATGAAATTTTCTGACATAAGTTTACAAGCTTATTCAATCTCTGTGCACCTCACTCGTGTAAGGTATGTAGAGTACAAATATGCTTACAAAGTTCATATGACAACAACTCACTGCCTGCTTGCTTTGTTATTGGAAGGGTGTGGGAGGGACATAATTGAAATTCAAAAGGCACTCCTTCAAATAAATGATCTTTTAAAGCAATGCTTAAAAGTTTCAGTTATGCTTTGCATTAGGGGGGGGGGAGGTTGGTTGATACATGAGTGCCACAAAATGTCATTTGTGCTGTTTTTGCATTCTTTTAATCATGATGTTAATTGTAATTGCTGCTTTATTGTAAATGTATTGTTTTCAATGTTTTTGATAATATTGAATAGTGTTAATCGTAAACGTATCGTGTTCATTGTTTTGATAGTATGGCATATGTTTCCATTGTTCTGATAGTGTCCAATTGTGTTAATTATAAATGTATTGTTTTCATGATATGGAACATTTCAACTTTCTTTTTGTTAATGTATTGTTGTCATCGTCTTAATAGTATGGGAATTGAGTTCATTGTAACTATTTCTTTTTTTGCAAATGTATTGTTTTTCTTCCATTGTTTTCACAGTATGAAATTTCATGTTATTGTTTGTGTTGTTGTTACTGCATTGCAAATGTATTGTCGTACGCTTTGACCACGTATTTTCAATCAAGCAAAAGCATTTTCTACTGAGATATTAAAAGCGATTGTTCTCATGACCCTATGGAAAGCCTTCCATACATTGTTTAGCTTTAGTGTTAACTTGATAGCAAAACATGTTCATTTAACATGGACCATGCAGAGGTCAAAAAGAAATTTCTGTCCAATGTCTGCAAAGTCAATTATCCATTGAATAGAACAAACTTAGACATTAGCAGCTAGGTTAAGATGAAATTAGGATGATTTCATATGGTTAAAAGCATTAGAAAAGTTATGAAAAGAGGAGAGAGGTTGAGGAATTCCTCGGATGCCAAATCCGTTTTGCAAATTTTTTACTGTGTATCATAATAAACCAACCATGGTATGATGTTTCATGGTTAAAATAGCAAGGGGTCGGGAGGGGGGGGCAGTTCGAACTGGGTCCACGTTTCATCGCACCACAATGAATGGCATGTGGTAAGATTAAACACAAAGAAAGTACTGCTTTGACTAGCATGCTTTCGTTGACAGCTTGCATCATTGACAAAAGTGTCGTGCAACGGATTAGAAATTGCAGGTTTCATCGGCCAGTTTCAGTCTGAGGAGCTGAAGAAGGTCGAAGAATATTCAAATGACTGGGCCCTGGGCATGACTGTGGAAATTGATCAATTGTGAACTTTGTATTGCACTTCTGTCAGTCCTAAACTGATGTTAAAAGTTTGTCCAAAGTTTTCCTCACTTAATTTTGTATGATTTTTGCCACTGCACTGTGTAATAACAATAATCATTATCATCAAATTGGTTAGAATCAACTTTGCACTGAATAATTGGCACGCTATGGGTATAATATTGCTGTGCATCAATTAAAAACAACATTCTGATAAACTTTTGGCAAGCAAATCTGATTTGCTTGCCCCCATTTTACAGGCCACAGTGGAACTATCCCATTTTGGCTACGGGGACCTCGTAGAGAGGGAGGCCCTGGTTCGAAATCCCAGTGGAAGCTGGAACTTTTTTCACTGTTCTAGACTTTCTAACTCACTGCTGTTTATATTAAATATATATATATATATAAATATATATATATATATAAGATGAAATTTAAAAAAAAAAAAAGGCTGCATTAAAAACATCTTTACAGCAAAAACAAGAAAAAATCAGAAAGAATAAAATAATGCTGATGGAATTGAGGTGAGCATACAATAACAGGAAATTGAGTGTGTGATACAGTTGTGAAGTTAACTGATGTATGCTTCTGCTACATCTAGTAATATACCAAAACACATGACAATTTTTCACTACTCTAACCAACTAAAAAGAAATCAATTGTTTGTTCTTTTCGCCTAAGTTTATTTTCTTCCTTCCTTCCTTCCTTTCTTTATTTTTATTTTTTTGTTTGATGAATCACATTGAATGGGGTTCCCAAAATGCCATAAACTTATATAAAAGTGCCAATATTGTTTTCTAAACTTTTAATGAAGCAAAGAAATATATTATAGTAATGATGTCTTCCAAATGAAATTACTATTCCAAAGAAAGCTTTATATGTCTTTATGTATTGGTTTTTTTTCTTCCGATTTGACCTTTTTCTTTATTTCTCTCTTGCAAACAAATATACAGTAATATACACATTGCAAAGACATATATCCGAATGCCAGTTTGTAGATATTGATATTTGAATTTCTTTCTTTGTTTTTTGTTTTGATGGAAGATTATTAATGGAAATGTGCACTTATGTTAGATGAAAGTAAAAGATTTTATTACAGGGCTGCTTTTAATAGTAAACTTAAAACAAAACCAGTAAAAAGAAGTAAAATATAACTTATTAATATCTTAATATCTATTTCATGTATTGACACACCAAATAAATTGATTTATTATTGATCATGATTAATGCCATCACTGTAGTGGTAAGTTATTAAAATCTCTATATCCATTTTGAGGTATTGATCATGCCAGATAAATTATTTTTATTATTTTATTATTGGTAAATATTCATGTTATCAGTATATTGGGTCACTTATTAAAATGTATAAATCCATTTGATGTATTGATCATGCCAGATATATTGATTGATTATTGATAATTATTCATGTTATCAATACATTGATCATTGATATAAGGTATTGATCATGCCAGATAAAATTTAGTAATGATAACTATTAATATTATCAATATATGTTGATAACTTAATGTTGACATCCATTTGATGTATTGATCATGCCAGGTAAATTGATATATTATTGATAACTGTTTAAAGTGGGTGACTGGTCTGGTAGTCTTTGTTTGTAATAAATTGATCGGATCATGCTTGATATATGAATGGATTTATTATTGATGTATTGATTTCAGTTATTGATCAGTCCAAAATAAGCCAAATTAATTTTGAAAACCTTACCGCAAGAGATTTAATAATCACTTTTTATCATGTTCCATGATTCCAGGTATTGATATGCCTGATATGTGAGTTATAATGTGTTATAATACGTTGTAATGTGTTATAATGTGAGTTATATATGTGAGTTATAATTAAATGTGAGATATAACGGTAACACCGCGTGAATAATAGAATCCTACGAAGGCAAGACAACATTTGAAGGGATTTTTTTTGAAGCTAACTTAATATGATCACAAATAACACTAGATCAACTAAAAAGCTATTATCTTCAAAGGAATTTTAAAATATTAATATTTAATGCCTTTGGCATTCGTTTGTTATACTATTCAGAATAGACACATTGTTTCAATATACCTACAATATACCTACTTTCACTCCGCTATGACTACAGTACTGCCACTGGTCACAGAATATAAACATAATGTTACATTTAATCAAGTGTAATATTCTCATTTCAAAGTACCAGGAAATGTCAACTTTTCTACCTGAGTTTTCATTTTGAAATGAAGATGCAGCTTGTAAATCAAGGCTTTGTTGCTGAACTATTATCAATATATTATTGATAATATTATAAATATTACCTTATTTTGAGTGCAGGCTATATTTCAATATCTTTTTTTTCAGTTTTCAAGATATTTTGCCTTTTAAACTTTGCACACTTGTCTGGAAAGTTTCTAAAAGACAAAGTCGATAAATGATGTCAGCTCTTCATTATATACCGGCATCAAGCACTGTGTTGACAACGAACATCCTTTAGGATGAATCAAAAAAAGATTTATCCATAATCCATTTTCAAAAAACTTTGTTTTGATATGCAAAGAAATTATGGGATCTAACAAATTGTCTTACCGTTTTTAGAAGATGTTTGTTGCCGCTGAGGAGCTAACTGAATAACAGCTACGTGTTACACTTGATAGTCCAGCCACTCTGACTGACATGCCTGCAGTCAGGTTAAAGTGGTCTTTCTCCAACTACAAAAATTGGTATTGTAATATAGCCTGCACTGATAAGTTTTCTTGAATGGAGTGCAAAATATCAAATTTGACTGTTCACTTTTAAATTCATCCTTGAATTGCATAGACAGTTAACAGATATGATCTATTCTGAAGAACACTTTTTCATTTTTGTATCCATCTCAACTTTTTCGTTATAAGTTTTAAATCGCTTTCTTGACTTTTTCTTCTTAATTCTTTCTTTGTAAGATTTGTCAGGCGATGACAAATTCTTACCCTTATACTTTACCGCAAAGGTGCTTTCCCCTTACTAGAGGCTTATTCAGTTTGTACATATACATATATATATACTTTGTCTTTTATTGATTCAGCTCGACTGCTCAACTTGGTTTCAACCGAAGCTTGGAACAATCCCTCCAACAAAATATGTTATACTAACTTTAAATCAATTCATTTTTTTTTTACCTCCTTAGTATGAACTATATTTTTCCTCATTAATCACTCTAGCCTGTGACATTTTTAGAGATCTTTCTCATACTTGTATTGAATCGACCAATTTGGTCTGCAAATTCAGATGGACTTTCTTTTTGACCTTGTCCCTAAATCTCTCTTCACATTCAATTTGTTTGTTTTCTAATCTTTCCTGTGTCATTAATTGTCCTTTTAAAGAAAATGTCTGAAATCATGCCAAATTTATTCAAATTTTATTCTCCGCCTCATTTCTGCCATGAGAAGTTTACTGACATTTGAGTCGCAGCAAGGAGAAAGATGGTAGTCCTTGTTAACATTTCTCTAAATCTCTAGTTGCTAAAACGAATAAGACTAAAAAAATATATATATATATAATAAATAAATAAAAACAGTACATATCACTTATCCATTCTTTATTCATTTGAATACAAACTTGCTGGGAATTCTGGTCAGAAAATTAATCTGCCCAAAAAAAAAAGAAAAAAAGATGCAAGAATGTATTGTTAAAAAGAGGTTAAAAAGTCTGTCCACAAAGTATACATATGCAAATGTGTAGAAAGTTCTCAATTTGTAAGGGAGAGTCAACGAGACAGTGAACCCAAGAGGTCACTGATGTTGATTTCATAAAGTGCCTTTATCTGTACAAGTCTTCTTTTATTATATTTTTTTAATATCTTCTTTGCTTATATAAATAGTAATTTGTAATGAAGAAACAAAAACATTTAAAATAAAGAGAATTATATTTTGAAACTTTCCATAACCATGTTCAGCTGTTAACCTTAATAGATTCTCTAAATGATGCTAAATTACTGTTTCTTGGTTTTATTTTTGGTTCAGATTTCTGAATTTCCATCCCAGAGACAAGGGAAGATTTGTGATGGTGATGGCATGTGCGTACTGTGTGTGTATGTGTATGTGTGTGAGTGCGTTTGTGACGCCCAGCTTGTAAACACTTTATCTCAAGAAGGAAAGGTCAGACCAATTCATATTTTGTGTGTAGACCTACCACATTAAGTACAAGAAGCCAATCGTTTTTGATGGAGGTCAAAGGTCATTTGGGGTCAAATTGTGAAAACCTTGTAAACACGATATCTCAAGAGGGAATCATGGGCGAACCTCATATTTGGTGTGTATAAGTACCACATTGTGTAAAAGAAGCCTACTGTTTTTGGTGGAGGGCAAAGTCATTAGAGGTCATCAGATGTCAAATCTTGAAACCCTTGTAAACATGTACACCCTCACTATACATTTCGTCTGATTCATGAAAACTGCTCATGTTAGATCATCGAAACCACAATGCATTTTTGCATTCTGATTAAACATTGAGCGAATTGATTGCTGTAGGAGGAGAGCTGAGGTTGTTGAGTTTCTCATAGGTTATTTCCCCGTATATTATTTATAATCGTAGAAAAGTATTAAGAAAATGACTCAAAAAAGGCAGCAGTGATCGATGCTGTAAAACGTTGTTTATTATGATGTCATTTAGAAGACACCGTATATACGTAGCGCGGGTTTGTCGCTGTGAAAGTTGCAAACCGGGTACAGAATCGGAATATTTTGGACCTAATGTTAAAATCGTGTATTGACCTTGAACGGAGGGGCCTACCGTGCAAACGTACGGGAATTTCATACATTAATATCTCAGCGAGACGATTTCACAGGAAACAGAAATACCACTCAGAAGTCGTTAGATGTTATCATTATAACAGCCATTCTGAAAGATAACTCTGAAAAGCAGATTAAAAGCATCATGAAACAGGAAATTCGGTTGGGAAAAACGATGTCACTACGGATGCCGTGTAACGACATTTATACAACGTGTGCACGTAGGTACGGTAATTCCATCGTGGAAAATTGCGAAATACGCGTAAAGCTGAGAGTTGCTCCAAGCATCACGTCAAAGAAATAACAAGAAGACTGCATGTCAGGTGGAAACCTGCTGCCTTATGATGGAATAGTATCTGTGTGGTGTGTGGGCGGGGGGGGGGGTTGAGGAGGGGGTTACATGACGGTGTAACCAGGGAAACCGATAATTTGTCTAATGAAGTTTGAAGAAATAAATTCAAAGATTGTTTTTATTAATGCCTGTTCTCGATGATTTGTTTTTAGGTGAAGTTACTCGGATGAAAAAAGACCCATTAGACAATGTTTTAAAGAACAGATTCTTATAAGTTCTTATTAAAAACTTTACACGTTAAATTACATTTGGAAAACGTTGATTCAATTTCATTAATGCTATATTTAAAACAAACTTCGTGGTTAAGTATATTTCATACAGCTATACATCTTTCTTCTCTCCATCCCTTATCTACTAATCCCCTTAAATCTTTCTCTTTGTGTTCACCATACTCATTAACCTGTCTGTATTCTGTGCGTGTTTTTGTCCCTTCTGTTACTGTTGTCATTTAGCCTTTGAAGAAGGTCCTGCTAGGATCGAAACGTCAGGCCAACTTACTTATATACAGCTATACGTTGCCACATATTTTCATTGAAAGATAAAATGGTATTACATATTAAGTGATTTTATTGTTTTAACAGACCAAGGGAGAGCAAAGCAGGTTCCAGGAAATAAAGAAAAAGTATCAGAAACCATGGGTGTCTGTGTGGAAGGGGGGTTGTTTTATCATTTTATTTTGAGTCTTAAACATGTTCAGCAATTAAGAACGAATAAAATAGTACTTTGACACTTTCCAACTGTTTTTCAACAAATTGAGCGAATTGATCGCTGTAGGAGGAGAGCTGAGGTTGTTCAGTTCACGACGACCATAGGTTATTTCTCGTATATCACTTATAATCGTAAAAAAAGTATTAAGAAAATGACTTAAAAAAGACAACAGAGAGAGCTTATCGATGCTGTAAAACATTGTTTATTATGATGCCGTTTAGAAGACACCGTATATACGTAGCGAGGATTTGTCGCTGTGAAAGTTACAAACCGGGGACAGAATCGGAATATTTTGGACCTAATGTTATAGTCGTATATTGACCTTGAATGGAAGAGCCTACCGTGAAAACGTACGGGAATTTCATCCATTAATATCTCAGCGAGACGATTTCACAGGAAACAGAAATACCACTCAGAAGTCGTTAGATGTTATCATTATAACAGCCATTCTGAAAGATAACTTTGGAAAGCAGAATAAAAGCATCATGGAACAGGAAATTCGGTTGAAAAACCGATGTCACTACGGATGCCGTGTAACGACATTTATACAACGTGTGCACGTAGGTACGGTAATTCCATCGTGGGCAATTTCGAAATACGCGTAAAGCTGAGAGTTGCTCCATGCATTACGTCAAGGAAATAACAAGACTGCGTGTCACGTGGAAACCTGCTGCCTTATGATGGAATAGTATCGGTGTGTTGGGGGGGGGGGGAGGGGGTGCTTTTAGGAGGGGTTCAAATGACGGTGTAACCAGGGAAACCGATGATTTGTCTAATGAAATTTGAAGAAATAATTTCTAAGATTTTTTTTATTTTTTATTAATGCCTGTTCTCGATGATTTGTTTTTAGGTGAAGTAACACGGATCAAAAAAGCCCCATTAGACAATGCTTTAAGGAACAGATTCTTAGAAATTCTTATTGAAAACTCTACACGTTAATTCCATTTGGAAAACGTTGATTCAATTTTCATTAATGCTATTTAAAACAAACTTCGTGATTTAGTATATTTCATATAGCTATACATTGCCATATATATTCATTGAAAGATAAAATGCAGGGGCGGACTAGGTCTTAAAACTGGCCCGGGCATTTTCCACCTAGACTGGCCCATTAATCATTGAAATGCTACTTAAATAGTGATCGCCGTCCTGGTGGAGGGGTCTAAGGGGGTCTATGGGTCTAGGTTACAATAATCCTTTTGAAAATTTTTGAAGTTAAGATGCAAAATGGTGCTATATTTCTCAATTTTGTAGGTTACAATAATCTTTTAAAATGACCCAAAAATAATTTTCCACAAGCAACACTTGATTAAACTGAGGAAAAATAAAAACGTAAACAAAAATAGACAAAACTATATGTTTTAGACTGGATTTTATTGAGTTTTTCAAGCATTTTGTGACAACATGCTTGAAAAAAAAAACCTAAGATCCATTAGCACGGACGGGTTGCAATTGCTAATAGCACGTTCTTTTTTCACGAACTAACAAACTAACTAACATGGTGATTTCATGAGCTGATACCCACAGTTAAAAATATATTTCTACAGAGCCCGTTTGTGTTCTGTTAACTACTGTGAAAATGGGCTGTAATTTTTACCAGGCTCCCCAGCCCACCGGCCCACCAGGCCACCGGGCATTGCCCAAATACCCGTGTGGCCAGTACGCCACTGATAAAATGGTATTACATTTTCATTGACTTTATTGTTTTAACAGCTCAAGGGAGAGCAAAGCAGGTTCCAAGAAATAAAGAAAAAGTATTAGAAGTCATGGGTGTCTTTGTGAAAGGGGGGGGGGTGTTTAATCATTTTATTTTGAGTGTTTAACATGTTGAGTAAATAAGAACGAATAAAATAGTACTTTGACACTTTCCAACTGTTTTTAAAACAAATTGAGCGAATTGACCGCTGTAGGAGGAGAGCTGAGGTTGTCGGGTTCACGACGACCATAGGTTATGTCCCCGTATATCATTTATAATCGTAGAAAAGTATTAAGAAAATGACTTAAATAGACGACAAAGAGTTTATCGATGCTGTAAAACGTTGTTTATTATGATGTCATTTAGAAGACACCGTATATACGTAGCGCGGATTTGTCGCCGTGAAAGTTGCAAACCGGGTACAGAATCGGAATATTTTGGACCTAATGTTATAGTCGTCTATTGACCTTCAACGGAAGAGCCTACCGTGAAAACGTACGGGAATTTCATCCATTAATATCTCAGCGAGACGATTTCACAGATAATAGAAATACCACTCAGAAGTCTTTAGATGTTATCATTATAACAACTATTCTGAAAGATAACATTGGAAAGCAGATTAAAAGCATCATGAAACAGGAAATTCGGTTGAAAAAACGATGTCACTACGGATGCCGTGTAACGACATTTATACAACGTGTGCACGTAGGTACGGTAATTCCATCGTGGACAACTTCAAAATACGCGTAAAGCTGAGAGTTGCTCCATGCATTTATACGTCAAGGAAATAACAAGACTGCGTGTCACGTGGAAACCTGCTGCCTTATGATGGAATAGTATAGGTGTGTTGGGGGGGGGGGGAGGGGTACTTTAAGAGGGGTTCAAATGACGGTGTAACCAGGGAAACCGATGATTTGTCTAATGAAATTTAAAGAAATGTTTTTTTTTTTTTATTATTAATGCCTGTTCTCGATGATTTGTTTTTGGTTTCGATGATAATCGTAACCTTTGCATTCATGGTGGCGTATGTACGTGTGTTGGTGTTTATGTGACTCCCCTCACATGATATGATATTAATTAGGTTCATAAAAGTACAACTTGGTTGAGCTTGACATTTGGTAGGTATATCCAAATAGTGCAAGATTTCTTTGGAAGGTTGGAGGTCAAAGGTCAGCAGGGGGCAACATATGAAAACTTTGTTAACACACTAACTACAAAAGTTACACTTGGGTGAACTTTGTACTTGATAGGTTGGTCCACGTTAGAATAAGAATGTAGCTATTCACTTGAAGTCAGTTATGGCCAACACTTAGAAATCTTGTATACTGGATAAAAATACTGTTGAATGTTCTCATATAAAAATGTAGTAAGTTCTCAATCACAAAGTGGATTGACTTGCTGATTTCTTTTCTCTTTTGTAACCAAGGATGGAAATTCTCTCTAAAGTGAGGTGGTTGTTGTCACCAAGGACACTATTTTTTGTTTCACTGCTAAGCATAGGAGGCTAGAAGCCCAATTTGATTCAGGGGGGCTGTAATGTCTTGCCCAAAGAATGTAACCAACATTTTTCGCGCGTTCCGCACATGTTAACAACATGTTACATGTTAATCCATATGACATTGGCTTTTACATTAGTAATGGAGAATTAGTCGGGCAGGCTTAGAAGTTTATTTTAATTACCGAGAGAATTTTTTTTAGCTACATAATTACAATTTTTTTTTTTTCAGTAGGTGCCCGAATTTTCACAAAATATTATTTGGTTGGGGGATGCAGCCCCCCCCCCCAGCCTCCTATGCCTATGCTGCTAAGCCCTAATTAGTACCCTTAGCAGCTCATACTTCTTACACAATGTGCTAGCCACTTCGTCTGCTTTTGTAGGTTTTGGTGATCCAGACTGGGTCCAAGCAATACTGATGCCAGTCGCGTTATTGTCAAAGGTCATAGTTACAATTTTTCAATGCAGGTCGACACGGCGGTGATTGTTCTACGATGATTTCAAATGCCATACTACATGGAGTGATCGTTCTTACATACATATAGAAGAAAGACATTTCTGGAATTCAAACAACGTGTATTTATTCTGGTTTGTGTTAAGTTCTATACAGAAACATCAAAGCACACTTTTGCATTTGCTAATAATTGGGATAACCAATATTCAATATTCTTTTTCTTGCGATATAAATTCTGTCACCTTGGCGGGCCGCAACAACCTCGTCTTCAAAGCATATTCTCATGCCAGCTTTTGTTCATGTAGTATAAAAGGAAAGGATCATATCTGAGATTGAAAACCATCAACATTAACAACTTAACTTCCAAACCTGTCAATCAAACGTTTGAAATTGAAACAAAGGATTTATCCAGTCCTTTTCAAGTTTTCTCTTAGTGCAACCAATGTTCATCAATCCCAATTGCACATCCCTGGTTCTACCAGCTGTGATAGGGCCAGTCTCAGCATCAGGGCAAAAATCTAGACCTCTGGATGGCCAATACCCCCTACCACACCCCACCCCCTCCCTCCCTCCCTCCTATTTTCAGATACAAAGTCTTCTTTGTATTTTGTCTTCCACCAAGGAACCTTCAGGTGCCTCCTGGGTGACCTTTCCTGATTTCTAATATCCACTACTCCACTCATTACATTCTGTCAAGCCTCTGTCGTCGTAACACTACCTTGCATCACAGTGATGCTCTAGGAAGCCAAGCCTTTCCGGTTCAGCAGCTCTCACCTGCTATTCATACATTATCTGTAGTATGTGCTTAGGTAACACTAGATTTTCAGATTCGGACATCACATAGAACTTCCTGTTTGAAAGCTGCTGCATCTTTAGTCGTTCATCACAGGTAACATTGTGATCTTCAGGTATTTGTTGAATTACCTTTACTGTATTCTGATATCCATGTCATAACTTCTGTCAAGTGGCTACCAGAGTAACACTACCTTGCATCAAAGTGATGTCCTGGGAAGCAGTGAACACCAAGCCTTCTGGTTTAGCAGCTCTCACCTGCCATTCATACATTATCTGTAGTATGTGCTTAGGGCACTAGATCTTCAGAGTCTGACATTATGGACCACCAGCTGTATGGGCCGCACAAGCATCTCCAGCGATTCATCAAAGGTGAGGAGGTTGTGATCTTCAGGTATCTGTTGAATTACCTTTGCTGTTTTCTGATATCCATGTCATCACCTCTTTCAAACCTCTGCCATCTTTGGCACTGCACTGTATCACAGTGATGCTCTGTGATGCCGTCAGTACCAGGTCTTCCAGCTGCATGAGGTACATTAGCTCTGACACCGACAAACTGGATGACATGTCACTGAAGACAAATGTGAACAGAGTATTAGAAGGACACTGGTGGCAAACAATGTGGACAGAGTATTGGGGGGACACTCTGGTGGCAACAATGCGGACAGAGTATTAGGACACTCTGGTGGCAAACAATGTGGACAGAGTTAGGAGGACACTGGTGGCAAAAAATATGGACAGAGTATAAGGAGGAGTTTGGAGTTTGCCAAAGAAAATTGCATAACAGGATTATCAGCTTAAAGTGTCTACTGGTATCTTTAAAGGAAATACATTCTGAAATTGCCACTGCAGCCCAGTTTATCCTCAACTTGTAAGATCAACAATAATATATAAACAACAGAATTATACATCAGGATTTGCTTCTGCATATAATAGATCCCTTTAAACTTGGTCCTCTACCCTTGGCACTCAATTAGTATGCCTAATAATACTGTATCTGCTTGAAATTGTGACTTACATTTTATTGAGGAGAACTAAAACTGAAGCGCTCTGAAGCTGATCCGAGGCCAACGTTGTCAACAGGAGGATGGTAGAAGCAGAGATTTGGGATGGACTAGAAGCATCAACCATGAACTTGAGAGGGAAAAAACAAGAGACAAGATAACCAATAAAATTCTTGAGCCCCTCAATTTGCATGCAAGAAAAAAAAGGGGTTTTCCCCATCTGTATGATGGTGCAGGTACATTTGCCTTGTCTGTGATCTAACAGTGTATTCTGACAATGATGTTAATGTTGGAAGCCATTGTCCTCTGGGGTGCATTCGATCACCTAGACATTAAAGGGCAACGGTACTGGCCCAAAATATGCTAGAAAATCAAATAATGGTCACTAATATTCAACCATCAATTAGTATATTACTGTTATCCTAATATCATTTTCCCACACTGGGACATCTCATATTGTCTGAATAATATAGAAGCAAACCCAACCATCATGTAATTAACTTACAGTATGATATGATAGACATGTGATAGAGTGAATACTTGAGCAAGTTTAAAAATGACATCGCAGAATCACTACATATGGGTTTCAGAAAATATCATTACAATTCTGTTTTCTTTAATACTTAAAACCACCAACAGGAAATCACAAAGGTATTCAATAGCCAGAAACATATAGATCAAGATTGTAAATTTGCTTCTCTGCTTGTGGCTTGCTTCATTGGTTGATATTTTCTACCAATGACAATGCCACGATTCAGCCACACCCCCCACATTAACCAATCCTTGAACATTTCTCTTATTTTTTTTTCTCTGAGAAATCAAGGCATTCATATTATTTTGTAGCTAGTCACCGACACATTAAAAGACTGACAAACCATGTGATGAAGTGTTACAAATAAGTGTCTCAACAGAAGGTACCCAACTTCAAAAAAGTCAGTCTGCTTTGCCAGAAAGACTATGAGCTCTTTGAGGAGAGTAGCAACTCCTGCATGGGTCTACTGTATTATACTTTCATACTATGCACAGTATATATGAATGATGTACAGAAGCCTAATTTGAAAGTGATACTAGGTGAATGCTGATATGGTAACAACATGAATTTGATAATTATCAACAAATTACACCCATTTGGAACTGGACAGAATTCTTCAGTTGAGACAGGACTTACGAGAATGACATTAGTATCATTCAGATATGTTGGCCAGATAGGAGCCATGGCACCTCCAAGCTCCCGTACCGTCACTTCCCTTTTCTTTTCAACTGTCAGATTAGAGAGATTGGTTCCAACCTAGGATTGATAATTAGTGTGAAGATAACACAATTGTATTTATGCTGTTTATGAGTCTATAGCAGTACATGCACAGTAAATCATCCACTTTGAATATGCATGCTCGGTCAGGTTCAACATATCATTTAGCAGCCTTTGTGATCATACAGACAGCAGGTATTCCAAAACCCAAGAGAAATTTGTTGTATTATAGAAGATGATATTTTATTAAATAAAGAAAAGAAATATGTAGCTGATGGGGATGCTGTTTTTGGAACAGCTTTTTTTTCACACACCCAAAAAACAATCATAACTAAATAAAAAATAGAATGAAAATAGAGAAATAAATATTGTAATAACATACAACTGTAACCAAACGAAAGCAAAATAAGAAGCAAAGCATATTAGAGGCTACCTAATACTGCAACACAAGGGCGTAGGAACCGGGGGGGCTGGGGGGTGCCAGCCCCCCCAGTGAAAAATGTGGAGGGGCGGAAGTATCATTCCGCCCCCCTTTTTCATTTCCAAATGAGAAAAAAATGTCATTTGGAGCACCAAATTGCATCAAAGTCCAGGTGAAAATACAAAATTAAGTTTACAAAATGGAGTGGGTGTTGAAGTGTGCTATATTGCACCAAATTGCATCTGAGGCCACCTGGAAATGCACAAAATTCCAAAGGGGAGGGGGACACCCCCTCCCCCAGGCCGGCCATCAGTCTTCAGCCCCCCCACTCAAAAGTACCTTCCTACGCCACTGCTGCAACAAGATATCTCATGATACTAATGCTGATAGTTCCAGGTACACTTGGAATGATTTGGACATTTGGAGATATGGGCACAGAACTGTTCCTGGCAAACAGGATCTCATAAAATTACTGTAATAGACATGATACAGTTTTCTTAAAGCAATGTGAAAATTGCCATAGGATATCAACTTCATGTAATACATCTTTCTCTCATACCATCCTCCCCTCCCTACACCCCCCAAGCACCCCCCCTTTTCATCACAATATTCAAGTTGTTCCCAGAGGTGTTACCCATGGATAATTCACCATTCAGTGTGTGAAATTCCTAATTTTCGCAACAAGGCAGTTATAATATGTGTATATCAAACCAGTGATTAATTTATTCGGTATTGCACAGTAAAATGCTATGCAAAATGCTATGCAAAATGCTATACAAATGCAAATAGTGAACATCGGTTATTGTATACAGGATGCTTAACATGTTAAAGACACAAATTTGAGAAACAAAACTACTACATTCAATTTGAACAGTCAATTTATGTTTCTTGCAGTGAAAAAGTAAATGAATGGAAAGAACAGTACAGAAGCCTACCGTTGGAATGGTGGCGGGAACATCAGTGAATGTAACAGTGCCATCACTGGATATTTCTGGACACAACATATTAAGGAATTCAATTAAACAATGAAGTGTAGCTAAATCAGAGAAAGAAATATGAAACATATCATACATAAAAAGGACAAGATGTTTGTCAAAGCTTTTAGTGAGTGAAACTAGAGAAATATGAAAAAAGTTACAGGGTGTGACATGTACTGCAATAAATGCAATGTCTTCACAACATTCAATTTCATGGTTTCAACATCTAGGAATAAAGACCTCTCATGACCTCGTTGCCCCTCCCATCACTGTCTGCTTTTAACCCTCATCTTCTGCTCTCCACCACTCATCTTCT